>NW_005842042.1:1882836-1894127 GCF_000455745.1 Alligator sinensis
AAGCCAGGAGTAAATGCCCCTTTCCATAGGGAAGGGCCCACCTTGCAGTCATTCAGTCAGTCTCTCTTTCCCACCCACCCCCTCTCCGGCCCCAGCTCTGAGCAGCCATGATGCTTAGCCCTTTCCATTGGTGCCTCCTCCATGCTGCCATCAATGCTGCAGTGCATTATCAAGCCAATGCTGATTTCTGCTAGGATAAATGAGGTATGTTTCTGGCCTCTCCAAGGAGCAAATGCGAGCTTTAAATGGAGAAGTCCTGGCTATGGCCACTCCTGCCCTCAACAGCATCATTTTATTTCCCTCTTAATTCCTTCCCTACCCTCCTTTTGACACCACCCCTCCCCTGACAGAAAGCACAGCACTCCTCCAGCACTGCCTGTCAGGAATCTAGTAGCACCTTGGCACTGAATCCTACTAGTGCAAGGGCGGGCAATTATTTGGGCAGAGGGCTGCTTACTGAGTTCTGGCAAGCCATCGAGGGCCGCATGATACGCAGCCAGGGGCTGATAATTAATAATTTTCTCAATTTTTTAGGGGCTCTATGGGCTGGATAGAATGGCCTGGCGGGCCACATCCACTGTGGCCTGCATTTTGCCCACCCCTGTCCTAGTGCCTTTCCTGTGCCCAGTGACATTGTCTTGCTGCATGGGTCAGTCTGAAAGACACACCTGTCCTGTTGCATTGAATGCCATCACCATTGTGAAAACCTGATGGCATTGCGATATGACCAGCCAATAAGCCACATGAAATGAACTGTCCCTACACTGAATTACTTCCGCTAACGTGCTCGCTGGCTGCCAGGGCACCATGGGATTCTGGAGAGGAGCACTGCTAGCTGCAGGTCCACTGTGAGTCATTCTAAGGCTCTGGCACCTTTTGGTGAGCTCAGGGCCTGGCTTTCTAATTGAAAGGCTTGAACACACATGACAGCGAAGGCCTAGCTAGCACTACTGAAACCAATGGCAAAAGTCCCAGCGATATCAACAAGGCCAGGATCTCAGCCCCAATCTTTGTCCAGCGGCTGCAGCACCGTGCTAAGCAGTGACGCAGATCAAGGCATAAATGACATGCTTGGAAAGGGGTTGAGCAGAACTTAAGAGTGCCAAAGTCCTTCCCCTCCCCATTGGTCTGGAGGTTGGGGCATAGGCAAAGTGAGCAGAGCTGATTTCATAAATGGCAGCATGGAAGGCACAAAGCTGACTCAGTTGAGTCAGTGGGAGCTGCACCTGCTGACATCAGGGCTGAATCTGGCTCTGTGTGAGTCCCTGGGCACCAAAGCAGCATGGGATCTATTTTTCTCCCTGCCTCCTGTGTCTCTCACTTCAGCAGCTTTTCCTGTTTCATGCTCCCTGCCAGCACATATGTTTCACTTGTTCTGCACCTTTTTGAGCAGTCAGGGTTACCCTCCTATGGCACCTGCAGGTAGAATTTTCCCAAGCACCCAAGTGACTTTGGAAACTGAGGCACATTTTCAAAAGTGATTTAGACACATGTGGGCCCAAGTCTTACAAGTATCTGACCTCACTCACGCATAGTTAAATTCAAGGGGCATGGGAGTTGCATTGACTCCTTTAGGTACCTAAATCGGTAAGGTGCTTTGGAAGATTTTACCTTGGTCTGTTTTCAACTTCTCCTTCTATTTTGCATCTCCGTTGCCCCAGCTGCTAAAGACTGGTAGCTCTGGTGGATTTGGTGTGCATCTCCATGAGATGTTTACTGCAGAGTAGACTAATTAGCTCTGTAGTAAAGGTCTCGTGTCTACACGTGCGGCCCTATTAGGCTGCAGGAAGCTAATTAACCCTGCAGAAGGGTAGTACCTGTAAATACAAGTACTATCCTGCTGCAGAGTTTTTTATTCTGTGCTGCAGCACTGTATGTGTAGATGCTGACATGGCTGGCTAGCCCCACACTGAAGCACCCTCATGCCTAAGCCAGCCCCTCCGCAGCACATTGAGCCAGGTCAGAGCAGCTCTGGGCTAGCAGGCTGATGCCCCCGGCCCCCTGCCAGCTGTGGCTGCTCCAACCCAGCTCAATGTGCTGCAGTTCTGGGCACATGTGTAAAAGCAGTGCTCAGGACCAATAAACTCCAGCACAATAAGTCCCAGAATTTATTGCTTTGCCTTAATAGCCCATTTAGATGTTCCCAGGTAGCCTTAGCTACCCTGCCATGAAAAGGCAAAAGAAAGTCCCTCCCTCCAAGAGGAAGTAAATGCAATTACAGCCATTATCTAGCAAGCTGCTTGCAGTCGAGGCTAGGAGGCATTGATGCCATTGCACAAGACCCAAGTGAGCCCTGGACAATGCTGTGGATATTTCTGGCCATCCGTGTTACAGGAAGATAAATTCAAACCAGAATAGGTACAGTGAAGTTAGGATGGATGACCCAGGACTGAAGAGCCTGTCTTATTGGAGGAAATGGAAAACGCTTGGCATTTTAGCCTGGCAAAACGAAGGCTGAGCAGGGATGCGACTGCCCTAGGCAGTATAGAGGAGGAGAGTATTGGGGAGGGATAATTATTTATGCTGCAGTTGGGCCAAGACCAAATGGGTCCAAAATGGCCATCAGTAAATTCAGCCTGGAAATGAGAGGAATGCTTGTGCAGCCCTGGGGCAGACTGTGATGAAGAGGGGCAAGGGGGCAATAAGCTACCCTATTGCAGGATGGAACTTGCTCTGTTTCTAACAAAGATTCAGTGATGTGGCCCAGCAAAGGACTTGCCTTGGTGGCCCAGATGGTCCTGTGTTCCCCAGGAAGGGTCAATGCCATAGGTCTTTAGGAAGGCTTTGCTTCCCTGGCTTCAAAGAGCCGCAATGTGTTGCCCCTTCTGCTGGCATCTGGCTCTGCCTTGCTCACCATCAGGAGAGCAGCACATTAACAATCATGCATTCATCTTTGTATTGCCAATGGCATAAACGCTCTGAATAAAACATGCTAGATGATGCAGCCGCTGGATCCAGTTTGCAAACTGACTCTGATACTTGGATTGCTTCACTTTGGAGATGTGTTTATCTGACCCTTAGAGAGCATTTTTGTCTCCAAGGCAGGTGAGCAAGGAAGGGACTTAAAAGCACCCAAAGGCAGGCCAAATAGGTGGCTGGCTTCTTTGATTTTGACCCTTTGAAGGGGAGCAAGGAGTCTCTTGGGGAAAGGGCAGCCAATGCAGAATCAACCTATGCAGGTAGGCAGCCTATGGAACTCATTGCTGCAGGATACAGAGGATCTGATACTGTGGCAGGATTTTAGAAATGGCTGGACAAGATCACTGACTTAGACCCATTTTATCTATGCAGGGGAAGATGAGGGTAATGACATTATCCAGGGTCTAAGCTGATTTCCAAAGGTCCCTGAACTCTACCTGCAGCACTGCCCAATGGGTCAGGTGTAGTAGGACAAAGGGTTGCTTTCAGATCCTGACACTGCTTGAGGCAGGTTCTCTGCCTCTGTCTGCCATTGCATATAGAAGCTGATCTTCCTTAACAGCAGTAGCCCAATGGGCTGCTCGGCTCCAGCAGATATTGTACCTTGCTTAGAGCAGACATGCCCATAGGGAAACTGAGACCATGCTGGGTTGTGGCCACTCCCCTCAACACAACCAGAGCAGCCCTGTGCTCTGGGGATTATTGTCTGAACAGTGGCAAGTCAATGGGGTGGTCTCAAAGCTCTAGCCTGTGCAAGGAAGTCCCTCATTTATCCTCCACAGTGGCCAAACCCCCACTCCTGGGAACGGAGATTTTACCAGAATGATGCTCCAGGGCTTTATGGCCCAGATAAAGGTGGGGAAGGGAATCCCTTTTCACTAACTCATCACCCTTGTTAAGGCATGATGGCCAACCTGAGTGCTGCTGTTAGCAGAGCCCTCTGCTAATCGCAGCTCCTCTTCAGACCACTTAATTAGCTGTGTTCATCCTAGAAGGCTTGAATTCTGGTGTCAGAGCCAGCAGCTTTGGGAGCTCTGGCCAGACGGCCTGCAGTGGGGGTTGAATGTCACTCACGCCATAGCACTTAGCCCTTATCACATATTAATGAATCATGCACTCAGAGCAGTTACTGAATGTTGCTAGAAGTGCTCAGATAACCAGAATCACACTTCCTTTTTTCCAGGGCCAACTCCAAAGCCCACTGAAGTAGATCGGAAAGGCCTCCAGATCAGCCTTCTAGACATCCTCATATCCATGTATCTCCAAATACAAAGGAAGGTTATTATCTTTGTCCCCAGTGAAGAGCTAAGGAAACTGAGGCACAGAGATGTTCTCACTTGGGGTACAAACAGATGGAGCAGTTAGACCACAGTTCAAACTTACCTGAGACTGAAGCAGAGATGTTAAGTGAGCTGCCCAGGACCTCACAGGAAATCTATTGTCAAGTGGGAACTGGAACCCAGGTTTCCTGCTTCCCAGCCCTACGTGAACTCCATCTGTTTAAAGGACGTTTCACCTTGATGTCACCCTGGAGCAGTTCCATTTGGTTTAATGGATGGGGTCTGTCACTTGCTTTGTCTGTTCCTGGAGAAGAATGTCATCTTGGAGGATCTCTCTGTGCCCAGACAGGATTGATGAGGCAGAGTGGCTTCACACAGCAATGAGCCCAGAACAGCTCCTTTGTGGGGAGGGAAAGGAGGCCTCATCAGCAGGTCAAGTGACAGGAGAGAACCCAGGTGGAGTCACAGCTACCTGGGCATACAGGGCACCCGATTAGCCTGTGGACCCCAGCCACCGCTGGCATCCCTACATGTTGGAAAACTGCCTGCTGGGGCCTGAGCTCCAGTGTAAGTGGCACTGGGTGGCCCTGGGATGCACAGGCAGTTGAGGCAGGGAGCAGAGGATCATTGCTGGGGGATTCTTGTCCAAAGCATCGGATCATTTGCTCGGTATTGAACGAAGACCTTCCAAGGGCCAGCAGACACAATCAACCCTAACCCTAAGTTCTGGGTGCCGCACTTCAGGAGAGATGTGGCCAATATGGAGAGGGTCCAAAGGAGGGCCACCCGCATCATCAGAGGGCAGCAGGACAGGCCCTACGAGGAGAGGCTGAGGGACCTGAACCTGATCAGCCTCCAGAAGAGAAGGCTAAGAGGGGATCTAGTGGCAGTCTACAAACTAGTCAAGGGGGACCAGCAGGCATGGGGGTCTCCCTGTTCCCCCGAGCAATCCCGGGAGTTACAAGAAACAATGGACGCAAGCTAGGGGAGGGTAGTTTCAGGCTAGAAATTAGGAAGTGCTATTTCACTGTCAGGGCAGCTAGGATCTGGAACCAACTTCCAAAAGAAGTGGTGCTGGCTCCTACCCTGGGGGTCTTTAGAAGGAGGCTGGACAAACATCTGGCTGGGGTCGTTTGACCCCAGTACTCTTTCCTGCCATGGCACGGGGTCGGACTGGATGATCTCCTCAGATCCCTTCCGACCCTATCAACTATGAAACTATGAAACCCTGCAACAGGAGCCCAGGCTTCATACTAACCTGTGGTCCTCTTCAGGGTGAGATCCAAGCATCCTCTGCTGCTTTGACAGTCAAGAGTGAAGAAGCTGAGATCCAATGGCATTGCACCTTTGCCTGGCTGGCCAGTCCACAAAGCCCCTGCCAAGGGCCTTCCCTTGTTATGTTTCATAATTGCCAGGCAGGGGGCTCAGGGCATGTGTGTTTCTGCTCTGTCTTCTGAAGAATAGAGACAAAGCACATGGTATAGGTCTTGCCCAGAATAGGGCCTTCTGATCGTAGCTACAGCTATGTGATGCTGTCAAAGCCAGCAGGGCTGCCCATGAGGACAGAGTCCTCTTCTCAGGGTCAGATTCAGCTCTTGGTGACCAGGATGATGTTAGGATAGGGGGGTGTCTACACTGCTAGCCCTCTCTACCTAGTATGTAGCCTGCTTCCCAGACAGGCTTTGCAGCCCACGTGTAGCTCAGTCCTGCTTCCGTTGCATTATTACTGGTCCCCAAGCTAGCTCAGGTATGTCTGTGGCCACCATAGTATCAGCACACCACAAGTCTAATTAGCCCAGCTCTCATTATGTGTATTCTTGTTTGCTGTTTACTTTATAAGGCTTGGGGCATGTCTATACCCTGATGGCAGCCTGCTCTGGCTGAGATACCCCACACATGCTCTGCCCACCCACTCCTCTGGTCTGCTCCAAATCAAGGAGGATGCCAAGGAAGACACTTTGGGGTTGCCCTCAGGGTCTGCCCTCAAGTACAGTGGAGACCGATGTCTTGAAAGCTACTACAGGAGTGGGGTCCCCATCCAGGTTTGGAGTAAAGCAGTAGGGCTGGGTGGGTGGGACACCTTCGGGGAAGTTGTTCTAGGTGCTGTATGGACACATCAAAGCAGATGGTCCCATGCCCTGGAGGAACAAAGAGCAGCCCCTGTCCCTTGGTTTCTGCATGATCACCTACACCCTACTCCTTAGAGGTGGTCTGGTCCAGTGGGTGGCCTGGGAGTGAAGAGACCCATGTCCTGCTTCCTCTGCTTTTGATCTTCTCCTTTCAGTGCATGTGACCCTCCTTTGCCCTTGAAGACTTCACTGAAGAAAATCACTGGAGTCTGTTCCAAAGTCCACTGGAGTCTCCATGCTGGGGGCCTTCCCTGGGCTTTTCAACCAATCCTTAGAAGAATTAAATGTTATTATCAGGATGCTTACTGCAATGCTAAAGCACCTAAAGCAGGTCTTTGGCTGCCAGGTTTGAAAGGGGGCCTGTGGTGTTTAGTTCTGGCAAAACCTGTTCGTTATGGCTACCAAGAGGCCTGCTGGTTTTGTTTCTCCATCAGAATGCAGTGCAGTGAGTGCAGGGAAACTCACAGCTGCTGCGACGGGGCTGATTTATTTGGCGCCCAATTAAATCTCTCCTAGCTCCAGCTTACTGACTCTATTTTCCCTTGTTTGTACTTTTTGCACAGATGCAGCTTTCACAGGCCCCAGGGGAGCCAGCACCTCTGCTCATCCTTTCTCTGCACTGCCTTTCTGCTGAGATCCAGACAGGACCTTCCATCAGGTCAGGCACTTCCCCTGACGCTCCAGAGCTTGGAGTAACCTTTTGTGCTTGAGCCTCCGAGCTGCGATAGACAAGGCAGGGATGCTTCAAAGTCAACACACCCAGTGTCGAGAGCGGCACTGGAATGCGCATCCCCTGAGCGCATAAAGCAGAACTCTCATCCAAGTCAGTGTAATTAGCCAGACAGGGGGTGATTTTTGCCATGACCTCAAGACTTGAAACCATCCCCATTGGCACTGAGACCACAGACTCAGCTCTGGGAAGACTGGCACATGGCAGCAGGCAGGACAGATGGATCAGGGCTGCAGGAGGGGAAAGCAATAAAAAGACTGAGCAGCAGGGGCGACCTTGTTGGCAGTGTGCTTCCAATGGGCAAGAAAATGAGAGCTGAGACGGAGGCTCCTGGTATTTGTCTGAACACTGCCCACAGGGCTCAGGCTTACTGAGAGCCTCACCACCCATAAGATGGGACTGGATCACTAGGGCTGTGTGCGGCCAAAGGGCTGCGAGGTCACAAGGAAGTCTACTGACTCTTCAGTCTAGAGCACTTGGAAAACAAGAGGCAGAATTTACAGCAGATTTGCCCTGCTGGTCCCTCACTCTTTCTGTAGGTTCCCAACCAGCCACCTGGAGCCCGTGTCCTTGCCTTCCACTTCTAGAGCCCTGGGCATATATTCCTCTTGGGACGCATGCATAACAAATATGTCTCAGTCCAAGTATAAGTGAGTACCTGTCCCCATCAGGAACACTGGTGTTCTTGATCATCTCAGAGTGATCTGGGCTGGCATTGAAGAGCCTCACCAAAACAGTATGTTGGGAGCCCAGGACTGGCTTAGCATCACAGAAGTTTGGCTGTGGTTAAATGGTTGGTCTAGCCCATGTGCAGTATGAACATGTAACAGCCAACGTTCTCCCAGCAGTGGAAACCTTTGTTTAGCCACATGGCTGAGTAGTTGCTCAAGAAGAAGCTACTCCATTACTCCTGTCCCTGGGACCCGCTCTGTTTTGCTGCATCTTGATACCATCGGATTTCTTTTCTTATCATGTGTTGGTGATGGTAGGCAAACGGCAGTTCCTAAATGCAAACGCTGCCCCTAGGTCCCTTCCGCTGACAAGCTGCTCTGGGGCTTTCTCCTAGTGCTCGTGGAAGCTGTCTGCAAGAGCTGAGCTCTTCTAGGCCTACTAAGGTGGAACCTCACGGCACTTTCTTCAGGGGCTTTTAGTTTTCTCTGTATCAAATACCAGGGCCCATGGTTAAAGCGACAAGCTCAGGTGCAGCTTTAGCCCAGACTAGACTAGGGTATTGCATGACAGACACTTCAGGGACTGCAGCTTTTGTGAGCTGTGCAGGCCTCTGAGCTTGTTCTGGGAAACCTGTCTGTCAGTCAAGGCGCTCCATGGCTGGCAGCATCTGGTTGCCTTCAGCAGGGCTGTAGTTTGGGATTACGTTGGTAGGATTTCAAACCAGCACCTCATACCCAGTCCCAAACCCAGTAGGAGATGCGCTGAGGTGGAGGCGGCCCTGCTGATTGTATTACCCATGCTAATAGCATTTAATAGAGCTGTAGATTGCTTTCAATTAAGAAGTTGGCTGAAGCTGTTTACTTATTTCCAGCTCCTGGTTCTGTAATCAGGGTGTTCGGGCCTTGCTCAAAGCCCCGAGTCTGACTATTTACCACGAAGCCCCAGCTGTGACTATTTTAAAGGGCCACTGTCAATTTAAATTGAAATTATGTAACAGCCAGTTGTGGGATTTAAGCATTTAATTCCTTAACACTTAATTGTAATGGAACTAGTCAAATTCCTTTAGGCTGCTTTAAAAAATCTCAACCCAAACTTTAATTAAACCAATTACCTATAGAAATATACTCACCATTACTATGGGTAATAGTGTTATCATTTTTACTCTATGCCTGTATTTATAACACTTAATATATCAGTATATATATTCCAGTCAATAAAAACAGCAACATTAACTCTGACAGCCTTAAAAATGCTGGAAATGAACCAAACCTCTCACTCATTCTTGATGGCAATGAAAAAGGCTGTTCTTACTAGCTGCTGTGTTCTGCATGCCCCATGACATGTACTGTAAACCTGGACAGCTTTATAATGATGGTAATGCTAATAATGACAGTTGCTGTTGCTGTGGCTATTGATAAGTTGTTTTTTGCATGAGTGCCAATCATGGACCACCATTGTACTAGAGGCTGTATAAAAGCTTCTAAGTGGAGTGTCCATGTACGTCATGAGTACATGCACTTGCAAATGTTTTAAATGATCGTTCCCCTGCTCTGTGTGCAGAAGAGCAGATGAAATGTGCTATGGGCAGCATTTCAGGAGGTAGAGGAATGATGGGATTCTTCTATGGCAGATGATTTTGGAATTGGCCATGTCGTATTAAGCATGCACCATGCAAAAGGGAATGTAAGAAGATGGTTCCTGGTACCTGGTTCCTATTTCCCACTCTCCAAGTCAGCCTGCACATTTTACAGGTCAGACTCCAAGCCTTACTCCTACCCAGGGGAGGCCTGACCCAAAGCTTCTTGAAGTCAGACTCCCTGCCTTAAACAGGCTTTGGATCAAGTCTCTGAACAAACAATAGGAATATTCCACTTCTCTGTAATGCAATCAGTGTGTTTCAAAATGAATCATCTGTATCCTGGAAACAGTAGCCAACTTCAGCCTCTTTGTAAGAGAACTAGGATCCCCATCCTACCTAAGGACCTGGAATAAGTTACCACTTTCAGCCTTGTCTGTTGATAAGTATGAACCTGACAGCCCTTCTAGCATTCAGTGAGACTAAAGCTAGTACTGATGTGAAATCTGTCTGCTAGGCTGCAGCATCGACAAGAAGCCTTTTTTTCAGCGTCTCTCTCTCAATCTGCCAAGAGCCTCAGGTAGCAGAGGCAGAGCAGCCTGGGGCTGGGACGTTACGTTCTGAAAAACTGCAGACTAAATAAAATATTAATAATTAATATGAATTAATGTCTTGTATAAACCTTGCACCCCAGCCTCTTGCAAACAAAGAAGGAGGTGCTGTCAACCTGACTTCAGCTCAGCAGCTAAACGGCAAGGTTTTGCCTAACCTAAGAGCAATAGCATTATTTCCAGTGCTGGGTTTTGGGAGGCTTTTTTGGTTTCACCCAATGTGAACAGCCTTTGTTTAGAGGAAACTTTTCCCAGCATTGTCTGCACCCCCGCAGACGTGGCACAGCCTGAGCCAGGATGTGAAAACTGCCACCGACAAGAGAGAAAAACTCGTGTATTTTCCCTGATCAAACCGAACGATCGGTTCAGTAAACCCTCTTAATGAGATGGAAGAAACAAGAGAGCTGCCTTTTATTATTAATTATTTAAGGCAGTATTAATAAAACACAAAGATATTTTTAATATGTTATTTCGCTGTTGATGGGGTCTCTTTAAAATGCAGTTACTTGAAAATACTTCTGTGCAGGAATCAGTCCTTCAACACATTCTACCTATGGTTTGCAAAGTGCTGTGGGAACAGAGGAGCAGACAGACATTAATTAGGCTTCACAACCTGGCTGGATCTTTATATCCAGTTTGTAAATGGAGAAGCCAAGACCCAGGAGGGTGCCTTGAGCCAGGCACCTATGCTGCTGTGGTCTGAAGCCCAGGGGTGCTGAGCACTTTTACATCTGACTGGAGTCACCCAGATCCACTGGCTTGCTGCACCACTGAAAATCAGGCCAGGTGCATTGTGGGGTTGGAAGGGGGTTTAGGTACCTGGCTGGACATCTGGGTTTGGACTGCCACAGTTTCCATGGGGGGGACTCAGGCCATCTAGGACCCAGGGGGGAGTGAAGCTTCCTAAACTTGGGCCAACCATCCCTCCCTCTCTGGTTACACCCAGAGGGAAAGGGGCAAATGCCCAGTGCAGACCAAGGGCTTTAGACACATTGCAAAGCATGGGGATGGGTGTCTGCATCCTGAGTCCTTTAAAAATGCTGTTGTGCGTGTGTGCATGTCCTGTGTGTGTGCATGTACTGTGTGCCTGAGTGTGCATGTGTGCACACATGTGGGGACGTGCACGTGTGCATACATGTACAAGTGCATGTACGTGTGTGCATGTACCATGTGTGCACGTACACGTACCATGTGCGTGAGTGTGCATATGTGCGGGCGTGTGAACGTGTGCATACACGCACGTGTGCATGTACCATGCGTGTGTGTGCACATGTGCGTGCACCGCGTGCATGTCCATGCGAGTGCATGTGTGCGCACGTGCGTGGGTGGGAGCACGCGCCCGCTGCCGGCCGCAGGTGTGGCGAGGGGCAGCCG
>NW_005842042.1:1894720-1926467 GCF_000455745.1 Alligator sinensis
GTGGCGGAAGGAAGCTGGTGGCGTTTGTGCCGCGAGCCCTGGGCTGGGGTTCTGGGGGGGGCTGGCCGGGCGCTGGAGCTGGCGGGGCAGGCGGGAGTGCACCCCCCTCGGTGCTGCCGCGTCCCTAGCACCCCCTGCTCTCAGTCCTCCTCCCAAGGCGGGGCGCTGGTACCATAGACTTTGCTCTTGTGAGTCGCACGCCTTGGTGCCCAGCAGGGTCCCCTTCCCTGGCTTGTGAGCGCAGGGGAGGGGGCTCCTGGTGCTGTGCGGGGTTATGGGGCGCTGGCGACGGTGCCCGCTCTTGGGCGGTAACAAGCTGCAGGCAGAGGGCTGGATGGCCAGCAGGGCTGTGTATGCTCACCCAAGAGCCCTCTTCATACCTCTTCCTCACCGTGGTGTGCAGCTGGGGCATTCGCCCATGTCCAAGCTGCCCCTGGGCAGTCTGTTTGCCCTCTGGCCCCTATGCATCATGGTAAGACCTGGGCTTCAGCCCCCTCCCAGCTCTCGAAGTGGTCAGTGCCCTGCCCTGCATGCTCCTTCTGGGATCTGGTTGCATCCCCTCTGCTTTCCCTTGGATCCACTGATCCCAGCCTCCCCATGGCCCCAGATAGGATTTGCCTGGCCCACCCCTGGGCAGGGTGCCTGCCAGAGAGGCTGCAGCGTCACGCCCTTCACCAGGGTAACGCGGTCTTGGCCCCACACCAATGCACTGGGGGATGATGTGGCCCCCACACTCAACCTGCTGAGTCAGCACAGGGCATTGCTCCTGCTGATCTTCCTCTCCTCTGTCTGGAGTAGGCCTCCGCATCCCTATGTGGTGCCGTCCTGCCACGCTGTCCATGACCTCGGGCACACTTCCCCCCCTAAGCTGGCTCTTGGAGCCGCTTCATGCTCCTGAGGCAGGAAAGTCCCAGAAAATCAATTAAGGCAGGATGCCTTGCAAATGCAGAATCTCCTTGGCGCTGATCAGTTCCACGAGGTCTCCTCCCTAATTGGGACCCCTCAGAATGAATTCCCTCCTCCCTTCTAAGCTTGCAGATGGCATTGATCCGAGCCGGAGCTCACGGGTGAGCCACAGGAAACCGATTCATTTGGATTATTATTTGATGAGCAGAACAAGATTCGCCCTGTGAGTGTGACTCACGGAGGCTGCATCTTGCATCTGGTGGAGGTGGGGGGGTGCAGTGGAGGCCAGGAAGAGCAGTGAGTGGGGAGTGCATGCCAGTCTGGGGCTGTGCAGGATCATGGACTGGGAGCCAGGAAGTGTTTGGGGTAGGTGCAGGGGCACGTTGGGATGTCTGCATGTGGCTGTACGTGTGCTTACGGCGTGGGCAGGGAACCTGTGGGTCTGGGGGCGATGGGGTGGCGGGTGTGTGGGCAGGCAGGTATCATGTGGAGACAGGGTACAAGGCTGTGAGGGGGTGGAGCATGAGTGCTCGCAGTGCACGGGTGTGTGCAAGCATCTAGGAGAGGTGTGCGGGCGGTGTGCGTCTGTGTGTTTGCAGGGAGGCTTAATGCAGAGAGTTTAAGGCTGGGCAGGACCAGTAGGGCATCCAGCTTGTCTTCCTGTATAACCCAGGCTGGTACGCTTCTGTCTGATGGCTCTGCCTTGGCCCTTTACCTTGTTTTCTGCTGAAGCGTATCTCCCAGAAAGGCTACCAGGCTTGATCTGGAGACATCAAGGAAAGGAGAATTTTCCCCTTCCCCTGGGAGTTTGTTCCACTGCTTAATCCCACACACTACTGAAAAAAAATCTGTGCCTCCTTCCCACTTTGGTCTCAGCTTTTGGCCATTGGCTTTTATTGCTTTCCTGAAGGCCCAGTGAGGTTGGAACTCATGTCCTCTGATTCACAAGAGCAGCGCACTAGTCCCCAAACTATGGGGGCAGGTGTGGGGGTGAGTGCATGTGAGCAGTAAGCACATGGGGAAACCAAGGGGGTAGGGGCCAAGCACAAGATGGCGTGTGATGTGGGGGAGTGAGAGTGAATGTGTGCTGGGGGCATGGAGGGTGTGGTGGTGAGCATGGGTGTGTGACCAGGCCCGTGGTATGTTGCCATTGTCAGGTGCCGTGTTTCCCTTCAGGCCTCTGACTGCTCTGCTCTGTTCTGAGAGCAGGTCCTTGGGGGCTTGGCCCAGGGAGCAGGGTGGGTCCCATCATGCTTTGGTTGTATCCAGCATCATGGCCAGCACCATATTCTGGAGCTATTCCTGATAGCTTCAGAATATGGTAGGGCTTCCCCATGGGTGTGCAAGGGGACTGGGCTGCCTGACCCAGCCTGGGTTGGGACCCCTTCTGTCTCAGTACTGGGAAACAGAGGCAGAGAAGCTGGAGTTGAACTTGTGGGGCTGCCTGGCATCACCTGCCTGGGGCTAAAGAGATGCTTCCAACCCCCTCTCCCCCCCATGCATAGGTGCAGCCTGTAGGACCAAGGGTGCCAGGCCAGGGGGAGAGTGCTAATAATCAGAGCCAGAGAGTACCTGGTGCTAAGGGGACTTGAGGCCAGACGCGGGGGAGCTTCATTGAGCAAGAGTAGTAGCAGTGTCTGTGCCAGCATTGGATAGGGAGGCAGTTCCTGATGGGAATGGGGCAAGTGAAGGGCCGCTGGACTGGGATACAGGGGCTCTTCTAGGTGGGGGTGCCAGAGGCTGTCCACTCTCTTCTCTCTCTGGGGAGGCTCCACACGAGATTTCCAGCACCTCCTCTCCTGGCTCTCTCAGAGAATGTACTGTTGTAGTGCCAGGCTGGCTAGACTCTGGCTCCGAGCACTTCCCTCCTGCTGCCTACAACCAGTCCATGTGCCCAGCAATTACTGCCCTTGGCTCCCCTCGCCCCTCCCATCCCATCCCATAGGCCACTTCAAGCAGTGCATTCCTACTGGGGTGCATCATATGGCCAAAGTGCCCTGTGAAAGATGCTAGATCCTGGTGATAGCTCAGGCTCAGCACTAGGATTTTGGAGGAGAGCTAGTGGAAGCAAGTGGTAGGATCAGTATTGGGACTGTGCTATGGGCATGGCTTTGAGAGAAGCACCTTGCAGTGAATTGAGCCTCAATGCTGGGTCCCCCTATCCTAGGCTTTCTCTGGGCCAGGATGGGCTGGGCCCTGCCCTTGGGTCTAGTCCATAAAAGCAGAGGTGAGCCTGGATCAATGGGGATCCTCACATGCAGATCCTTGACCAGCCCTCAGGAGTATGTGAAGCTCAGGCCTCCCCTTGGGGTGATGCTGGAGGAGGTGTGAGATCATAGGAAAGTAGGGCTGCAAGGGACCTCACAAGGTCATCTAGTTCAGCCCCCTGCTCAGGGCAGGATCAGCCCTGACTAACCATCCCAGCTGATTGCCTGTCTAGCCTGCTTTTAAGATGATCCCTGCCTGTGACTTCTGGGACCTGCTCCTCACCCTGTCCCTCCTACACTGTCCCATCTCCTTGGCAATGTGGTCCTATGCCACATTGGAGCAGCTACTTATGATGGCAGCAAATGGGTTCAGCCAGAGTCTGGAGTTTGCAGGTTTTGGCCCCAGATTTAGATTGGACCCAATGGAAGGGCCATTCCTCAAAGCTGTAGGGCAGAACAGAAGAGGGTAGAAATCCTCTGAACTTATCTATGCTCCTCAAATCTCCCTGCCATGCATAGTGCCTCTAGTGTGTGTGAACATGCATGTCCACACACACAGGACAGGAAACCAGGTCTGTGGAGTGTATAGCATTCCCTGGAGCCTTCTGCTGTCTTTTCTTGTGTGACTGAGGCGTGGACATGCGTAGGGTGGGTGGTGAGTTTGTGGAAATGTTTTATGAATGGTTCTGTACATATCTACAGTCATTAATGAGGTGGGTGCCCAGGTGTGCACACTAATTTGTGTGCCACAGTGCATTTATTGGTGGGCCACGGTTGTGTGGGATAGGAGTACCATTTTGGGGGCAGGGAGGCACTGTGTTTAGAGTTGTGTGTGAAAGGAGAGTGTGACTTTGGGGGAGGGACAGGATGTGTCTGTGGGCAGGCACAGGCTTGGATGTGTGTCAAACCCATTACACAGTCCATGTGCATCAGAGGATGGTGCTGTGAGTCTGTGTGTCAGGCAGGACGCTTCTGCCTTGCCATTTTCTCACCTGAGGAAAGCCCTGAAATTTTAATCCAGCACCCAGGAACACTCTCAGCTTTCCAGCCAGGTGGCAGCCTCTAGCTAGGCACCTGGGGAGGAGTCCAGGAAAGGCTCTGAATGACTTACAGTGAATTATGGTCTTTTCCCCTGGCACTCTTGTAGTAATCGCAACGTGGTCATCGGAGTGACACAGCTCAAGAGTCGCAGCCACTGCCTTGAGAGGAAGTAACTGGTGCTGGGGCAGTGGGTGGAGAGAGCGAGCCAGGGCAGGAGATATGGGGCCAGGCTTTGGTCCTGTGGCCTTTGGAGACTCAAGTTGGAGTCATGTGTTGCAACCAGGCTGGTGGCGGGCTCCTTGGATCTATCAGTCGCACATGGTGGATTCCCAGGTCTTTCATCAGAGGGGGGCTTGGCCAGGGGCAGGAGTGGTCTGCAAGGGGGTGTGCATGGGGTTGTGCTGAAGGTGGGAGGATGTGGCTGTGGGGGCAGGAGTGTCACACAAGCTGGGAATGAGTCTCGGGGTGTGCAAATGTGTGGGACAGCGTCCATGTATATTAGAAGGCAGGGTGAGGACATGGGGGCTAGTCCATCCCAGCTCCTGAGCCTTGACAGAGTAGCTCAGGGCTCTCAATGGAGCAGATTGTGTGTCCTGCGTGGGCATCTGCACAGCCCTGCAGGGCTCTGGGTCCTGGCAGTGAAGGGAGCCTGTGGTGGGCTCTGCTGTGCTGGTGAACATGCAAGTCCCCAGGAAACAATGAGAGATGGAGTTTAAGGAGTGCAACTGTGGGCATGGGCCTGTTGGGAAGTGTTATGAGCAGCAGGGTCTTGCCTGTAAGAGAATTTCTTTCCATGCCCCTTCTGCTTGGCCTTGAGCAGGAGAGCAGAGGTTGCAGGGGGAGTAGATGGAGAGTGCTGGACAGCTGTTTGCTTTCTGGCTGCCAGTGGCCAGCTGTGAGTTGTGTGCCTCTGGCTCTTACATATGTCGTGGAGGTCCTGTAGGACAGTGGTTCCCAACCTTTTTCATATTGCAGACTGGCACAGCGCTCATGGAGCTGGCTGCCTCCTTCCTGGGGCTGCCTCGCCACCCAGCTTTAACCCTTCATGTGATTGCCACGAGACGTGGCAGAAGCCACTTACCCGGGCGGACAGGCGGGGGTCTGAGCGGGGGCTCGTGTCATGACTCGGCAGCCAACCCTTTGCAGCCTGGTACTGGGCTGTGGCCTGGTGGTTGGGAACCTCTGCTCTAGTATGAGCCCAGGGCTGACTTTTCCTAGCAGGCCTGAGCTGTAGGACACTGGTGATGTCACATTGAGGAAGTGAGGTTGGGCCAGGGCTGGTGTTGCATTAGACATGTTCCCCTTCTGCAGGCTGTGCTCTGCCCTGGTCTCTGTCTGGGAAGCTGTTTGATCTAACCTCCATAACATTTCTCGGTGGAGGTGTGCTGGCAGCCCCGAGTGTGTAGAGAGGCCTGTCAGTTGATATTATCATCTATTGCTGTGCTCAGGCTGTGGGGAGATGAGAAGCTAATGAAGCCAGAGCCTGGGGTGGAAGGGTGAAAGAGGTCCTTACATGGAGGAGAAGGGAAGCCTCCTGTCCCTAGGGGAGTGGACCTTTGCACTGCACAAGGGAGTTGGGAGGCACCACATTGCCTGATAGGAGCTCTACTTCTTGATGCTGCATCTTTGCTGAGGCTTCTTGTCATGCCAGGATTAATGTGACTCACAACTGTAATAAGAATCCCTTGCCCTTTTCCAACACCTCCAGAGAGGTCTTTGAGCATTTCCCTGCCAATAACAGCTAAGCCTGGCAGCTACCTGCGGCTGGTGCCAGCTGCCTGGTGGGTACTGATGAAATAACCAGCCCAGAGGGGGACATTTCTTCCTCACCCTTCACTTGGAGGCTGGCTCCTGCTCTAGAGCAGGGTGGGGTTATAAATCCCTTCTGGTGTAGCTCTGGAAGTTCATGCTTCACCATCTATAGGAAGGGCTGTGACTGTTTTGGGTACCGCTAAATCCTTGGACTCATCACCTTGTGGCCAGGAGTTCCACTGGTTAACAGGCAGAGTGAAATAGCACTGATTCACTCACTTTCCACCCTGCTCAGTGTCTCACTGCTCTGGTGTCATACACTAGGGTTGAGAGAGGCCCACTTTCCTTTTTACTCCCAGTTGTGTTACTGGAATACAGGCATATTTTCAGGGTTTGGCTCCCCCATTGAGACACTGGGGTGTCCATTGAGTAGGTATTGGATCAAGTTTGGGAAGTCTGGGGGTCAGTTCAGCAAACTCATGCTGAAAACCATGGTTCTGCCCTTGTGCCTCTGCACACCAAAGTCTCCCAGACCTTGGCTCTTTGGCATCATCTGTCTTTGTTTTCGCCTTCTGCTCCCCTCAGGCCCTGACTGCCTCCCCCAGTTCTGATCCTCTGGGTGTGCATGGAAAGCTAGAGGGCAGCCCCATCCACTCCAGTAGGATAGCTGGTCTGGGAGCTGATAGCCACA
Organism: Alligator sinensis; assembly: GCF_000455745.1. Lineage (NCBI taxonomy): Eukaryota > Metazoa > Chordata > Crocodylia > Alligatoridae > Alligator > Alligator sinensis. The sequence continues at coordinate 1,901,318 of NW_005842042.1, forward strand.
GTGTGCCCCTTCCTGAAGTTGTGCAGGGTCCTGGGCTGGCTCGAGGGATGTGGAGTGACTCTCATGCTGGTGAAGCAGCTGGATGGATGTCTCTGGAAAATTATGCCCTGCATTCCTCTGAGAGGTACAGGCTGGGCAGTAGCAAGACAACCTCTCTCAGCACTGCCCTGCAGTGAGGGACCATCTCCCTGGCTACTCACTCCTTGGCTTGGGCAGGAGGCTGTGATAGGGTCTTCCAGCTGCCAGGAATCGGCGTATACTGCAGTTCTGGTGTCTTTGATCCTGCTCTCTGCCCGTTTGTGGACATCTGAGGCTTCAGGATTATCTTCCTGTCGCCCCCGTCCAGCCCAGGCCCCTCTGCAAGTCAAAGGCAGCATGACCACACTGCGACTGCATGGTGAATGTCGCAGCAGCCCATTGCTCACAAAGGATGTTCTGCAACAAATTCGCACCCGAGTAGGGTTTCACTCTCCCCGCCCACCACCTTGGGCAAGGCTGTCTACCCCATCTCCATGCCATGCTTGATTCAGCTGAGGCAGGGGCAAGGCCTCAGGGACCAGTCTCTGAGGTATCCACACACATACCAGTGCCCTTGCAGATGCCAGCCCATGTTCCTCCTACGCCTCCTACTGCTGAAGCTCAATCTTCTCTCGGATAAGAGCCCCAAAGCATTCACTGGCAGTCAGTGTGCTCCCAAAGGCCCTTTCTAGTCCTCTGTTCCTAAGGCCATGTGAAGCCTTCCTACTACTACCCATGGTTCTCCTCCAACCCTGATGCTCCCAGGTTGGAGCTCACTGGGGCAGTTTCAAGGAGGCTTCTACAAAGGTGCAAGGTAGAAAGGGTGTCTTCTCAAGGCTAGTGGATGGGAGAAGGGCACCAAGGGGGGTTGAGGGGTGACAGGCATTTATGGGGTGCCAGAGAGATCCTTCCAGTGGACTAGGAGGACACAGGCTTGTGAGTGTAGATGCCCAGGCTCTGCTACTGAGGTAGTCTGTGTTTTGGGCAAATCATGCCCCTGCCTCAGTTGTTAAGTGTGTGTGTGTGTGGGGGGGGGGGGGGCTGAGGGGGTGAAGTTCCAGCCCCCTGTGGAGATCTGCTACAAGCCAGTGAGGTGCAGGGCACTAGCTGGCACCCCGACTCCTTGACCCAAGGCCAGGGTCTGACACAGGAAGGGCAAAGCCGTTGCTGCCCCACTCCAACAGCAATTGCCTCCGAGTCCGTGGGAAGCCATGCAGGTCATTTTCTTTCTGCCAGCCGCTCAGGGCAACTAGAGCACTGCAGGAAGTGTCCTTATGGCCTTGGCCCGAGCCAGCGGGACCCCACCCCATCCTACCCTACCCCTAGGTACCCAGCACCAGGGATCTGCAGAGGTCTGGACATGAAGGTGGGCTCTGCTCTGAGTGTCCCAGTCTAGTGATTATTCCTGCAGGATCAAGCAGGCCGAGGGGCAGAGCACAGTGCCTGCCCCCTGGCCAGGGTTTACACAGGCTGCCAACTGAAGCGCTTGCCAGCAGTCTGGGGCCCTGACCCAGGAGATCCCAGTGTGGTGCTTAGGTGCCCGTCTCATGCAGGGGGCAGCCCGTGGGGCGCATGCTCCCAGTCCTGCCCTTGGGACAGCGGCACAGAAGCTTGTGACTTTGCCTCTGCCCTTCTCTTGGCGTAGCAAAGGCAAGGCCTCCGTCTCTACTGCTCCAGCACCTGTGAGCGGTGCTCAGCTCCCCTCAAACAGCTCCCGCCTCTGCCCTCCCCCGCAAGCGCTGCTCCTTGGAGGAGAGAAACAGTGCAGCGAAACCATGGCAACCGTAGGCAGCGTGAGGGATGCCAGTGCCGTGAGCTCAGTGGCTGAATCCCTGGCGAGGCCCGGCAGAGCCCACCCCAGGTTTCCAGCCCCTGGGTGGGGGCAGTTCAGAGCCCCAAAGGGGAGGGCTCTGCTCGCAGCTTGCACTGAGCAGGCGTCCGAGGGAGACGGCTGAGCTCTGGTGCCGTCCTGCTCTGGGTGCTGAGCGACCCTTCCAGATGCTCTGAGTCCTTTTGAACCTTGGAGCTGGACAGCTGTGGGATCACGTGGCAGGGACCCCTGCTGGCATCTTCGGCTGTGCTGCTGCTTTGACTCCCCCACTGAGGCAGGGGTGGGCCTGGCTGCTGCTTTCCATGGGAGACTTCTTAGAACGGATGCAGCATGAGTGACTCAGGAGGATGCTTCCTCCCTCTGCACCAGGGCCAAGTGTAGGCTGAAATCTGCTTCTCTAACCAGGGCTGTGCCAGTTGGCTCCTCCCTCGCCCTACACGCAGCTCCCCCGATGGTCTCATTTATCGGATGTGTCCTTCCCAATTTAAGTACAGCACCACTCGGTTCAAACCTTCTCCATCACACTCGGTAGCCCCTTAACCTCCTGATGCCCTGCCCTGTCCTGCCCCACCCTGCAGCTTCCCTGGCCCTCTGTGGAGAGCTCCACGAGTTGCAGAGACAAAAAGCATTGAACATGGCTATGGTTGTCCTTGCAGTGTTGCAGAGGGAGCATGGCAGGGCAAAGGAACACACGGTTGATATCCCATAGGACAGGGCTGGGCAAAATGCGGCCTGCCAGGCCATTCTATCCAGCCTGCGGGTCCCCTAAAAAAATTAGAAAATTAGTGTTTACCTACCCTGGGCTGCCTGTCATGTGGCCCTTGATGGCTTGCCAAAACTCAGTAAGCGCCCTCCTTCCTGAAATAATTGCCCACCCCTGCCATAGAAGGAAGGAGGAAAGAGGCCAGTGCCTGAAGTTGGGTGAAGGAGGTGTGTCCAACAGACTGAAGGAGCAAAGCTCTTCTCCCACCCAAAGGAAGCCATACTGGCAACTGGTTAATCAGGGAACTGCCTGCTGCTGTGGCCAAAGGGCTCTGATAACGTATCATGAGACCCTAACAGGGGTAAGGGCTGGATCTTCTCCAAGCTGAAGGTGCGTGCTCCCCACCCCTTGACTCCAGGGGTAGCTCTTCTGACTCAGTGGACAGCAGGCTGGTACCACCTTTGTAAGGGCGCAGTGGCAGAGGGGTTAATGTGTCTTGCTGCTCTTGCATGAGTTTGAACCTTACTCTGAACTTGGCTGCCAAGGCCTGGCCTTTGATACAAGTGGTAAATGGGTAAGTGATGGTTTGGGTAGAAAGGCAGCCTAGCACTATCCTAGCCTTGTGCTGTTAGCTACAGAAACGTGTGCCTTAACCAGTAGTCCCATGGGCCACTAGCCTGGGGATGGCCTTTGACCTGATATGGGCTATACTGGCTGCAGCCCTTGGAGGGAGACATGATCCCACCGCTCCCCTTGGCCTCTCTTGGGAACTGAAGCCTTGACTCCTTGTGTGACTCTTGCCAATTTGCTTTGAACTGCCTGATGCCCTCAGTATGGCCAGCACTGAAAGCTCAAAAATCAGGTGGCAAGCCCCAAATCATGAGGACTGTGTTAATCATTGTTCTCTCTGGTTTGCCCCTCTGCTCTGTGAAACCCTCTGCCCCACCCAGTGCATGTGAGGAGCAGTCTGTACGATGCCACATGCTCCTAAGGGCAGTGAGGAAGGAAGTTTTGGCCCTGTGGTGTTGTAGGAGCTTCTGTTCTCACATCTGCCCAGCAGTCAGTATTGCCCCTGACCTTCAAACCAACCATGTCTCCTCACACATCAGCTCTTCCCATCTCTACCACCCCACTAATATAGCTCCTGCTAATAGTCATAGGGGCAGAAGGGACCTCTAAGGTCACTGGTCCAACCCCTTGGAGATGCAGAATATGCTACTGCTAAACTACCTCAACCGATGCTACTCCAGCCTGTTCTTGAAAACCCTGCCCAGTGAAGGAGAATCCTCAGCTTCCCATTCTGACAGTAAGGAAGTTTATTTTCTCCCTGAGATTGAATCCAAATCTGCTTTGCCACAATTTAAATCCATTACTTTATGTCCTGCCCTCTGCAGTGAGAGAGAACAGTTCTTCTCTCACTCCTTTATGGCAGCCTTTCAAATATTTGGAAACTGCTCTAGTGTCTCCCCTTATTCTCCTGTTCTCCAAACTAAACACAACTAGTTCTCTCAGCCTTTCTCCGTACAACTTTGCTCTCCATCCCCTCTATTGTCTGTGTTGGTCGCCTCTGGGTCCTCTCCATTTTCTCTATGTCCTTCCTAAAGCATGGAGCTCAGCACTGCACACACAACTCCAGCTAAGGCCTAACTAGCACTGAGCAGAATGGTACAGTCACTGCCCATGTTTTACAAACAGTATAGCCCAAAACCATGTGCTTTTTGTGTTGTGGCATCATCTTACCAGCTCCTGTTGAGTCTGTGATCTACCAAAGCCCCCAGATCCTTCTCAGCAATGCTGCTGCCCTGCCAGGTAGCTCACCACCTTTATCTGTGCATTTGCTGCTGCTTCCCTTGAGGCACCACCTCACATCTGTCTGTGTTGAATCCATTGTGCTGCCTCTAGCCCAGTTCTCCAATGTATCAAGATCCTTTTGAATTCTAATCCTATCTCCCAAAGCATTTGCAGCCCCTCCTAGTCCTGTGTCACCTGCAAGCTTGATCAGAGAGCTCTCTTTTCCGGCCTCCAGATAATCAATACAGATATTAAGCAGCACTGGACTCGGAGCAGACCCCTGTGGAACCCCACTTGAAACCTCCTGCCATTCTGGCAGTTATCGTTTCTCTCTGCTTGAGGTTATACAGCTAGTTATGTTGCATCTGCCTAATGGTAACTGTCTCCAGCCCCGTTTTCCCAGCTGACTTAGTCACATGGAGCAGTATCTAGAGCCTTACTAAATCCAAGGGTATTATGTCCCATCATCCACCCAACTAGTTACCTTGGCAAAGAAGATCCAGTTGCCTTGGCATGATTTGTTCTTAACAAGGCCACATTGGCTGCTGGGGTTCACTCCTTCTCCGTGGGGTGCCCAGACTAAAAACTCTGGTTTATAATTTGCTCTTGCACCAATTCTGCCCTCTCAGCACTTCTGCTCTTCTTGTAGCTTCTGGGATTTTTCATCTCTGTCTTCCAGGGACCCTGCAACAGGGTCTCCTTCTCCCCCTACACAGGCCAGGGTATTTTTTTTTTTTTTTGGCGGGGGGGTGCATCTCTGTTCCTCACAAGGGCTGGAGAGGAAGCGCAGGTCCATGCTGGTCTCCCCACCTATCAGACCTACATGACTTTGCTTAGTGTGGAGGGGAGGGAGGGGCGGGGGTCTCTTTCCTGCAACATCCCCAATTGGCTGCTGTTTCCTAGGAGGCAGGCAAGAGGGGCAAGCAGCCAATCAGTTGGGATTTTCCTCCAGATAAGGCTGGAATTCCCAAGAGCACTGGCCCTGCTGTGCTGTGGCCCGACTGGCTCCAGCCACAGCCAAAACCTGATGCTGACAAGGAGGTCTTGAGTATTGGCTGTGCTGCCGGTGGCGCACAGAGACTCGTTGCTTCCAAGACGCAGCCACGTGCCAGCAGAGCGGAGAGCAGCCCGGCAGGGTTGGACTGGACTGGTGTTGAACTTGGCAAGCAGTTGTGGGGAGGTTCTCCCTGCTGCCGGCTGCTGGTTGAGTGTGAATCTCCTGTATTCATGTGATACATATTTTATTTTCCAGCCTGGAACTGATGCCAACATGGAGCTACCCCAGCTACCCCTGCCAGCTTCGCCCATCCAGACCCGCTCCACTGCCACTAGACCAGGTAGGGACTGTCTAGCTAGGGCCTCCAACCTGTCCAGAGTTGCTCCCTGCTCCAGAAACAGAGCTAAGCCCTTCATAGGGGCTCCCCTGTCCCCAGTGTTGGGGAGAAGGAGCGATGATCAACCGTGTCCATCGGCTGTGAGCAGCAGGCTGTCGGCACAGTGATTTTACTGAGACTGTCAGCGGGGCCTTCAAGACTCTGGGCAGCCTGCCACCTGCACTGGAAACAATATAGCCCTGTCCCCATGGTGCTGAGGGCTGGCTAATTAGCATGGGTGTTGCTAACTGACCTACCCAAAGAGCAGTGCAGATATGGGTGTACTGCTAGGTGGGGAGGCAGCTGGCATGGAGCCACATGGTGTCCTGAGGCCATGACAGGTTCATCAGGTAGTAATGGCCTTGGGAGTTTGACCACGGAGACTCTGGAGACCTGAGCACACTTTTTCTACCAATGTTTGATTCACACAGCACTCTGTCTCTAGGGCACATTGCTCACCGGTGCCTCAGGGACCCAGTTTCCCCAAAGACTTACACCCCCCTCAAAGACAAGCTCTCCTACGCTTGTGCCTGTGCACTCAGTGCAAGCTACATGTGTGCAGGCCCAGTGGGAGTCTGTTCATGCAGAGGGTCTGCCATTTGTGCAGAACGTGGGAACAGAGGCATGTCGGTACCTATACAAATGATGCAGCTGGGTGCATGCAGCAGGGGTTTGTGGGATCATAATCTAGGAGGATTCCCCCCAATGTGCAATGAAAATAAGGCCAGGGTTGCACTCACCATTCCATTTTGCACCTATTTGCACTCAATCACCTGAGGCTTCTAGGTTCCTACAGCTCCCTGGGATGGGAGAAGTCTGTCTTGGAGCCGCTTTGAAAAGAGGTTTTGAGATTAATGGGATCCCTGTGAGAGAGCCTTCAGGCTATGCATGTGTGTATATGGGCACATACATGCTGCAGGCTCCCACCCTGTCTGACACTGGGACCTGCCCCATAACAAGGTGCGGGGGTCTCCACACAGTCTCTGTGGTGCAGGCATGTATGTGATCGTTTCAGGCTGGACATAAGGAAGAACTTCTTTACTGTCCGAGCCCCCAAGGTCGGGAACAGCCTGCCACCGGAGGTGGTTCAAGAGCCTTCATTGAACACCTTCAAGATGAAACTGGATGCTTATCTTGCTGGGATCCTATGACCCCAGCTGACTTGCTGCCCTTTGGGCGGGGGGCTGGACTCGATGATCTTCCGAGGTCCCTTCCAGCCCTGATGTCTGTGAAATCTATGAAATGTGATTGGTGGCACCCTTCCACCATGTGCGCCCGGACCTACTGAGTTGTGCTGGGAGCTTCTTGGCAGCGCTGGGGGCATAGAGGATGTGGTTTGTGAGATGGATGGGATGCAGCTGTAGAGCATCTGAGATGAATTCTGGATGCAGCCGGGCCACTGTGCCTCTTGAGTTTCCAGGCTCGGGCCTGCCCTACATAATGGAGCTTTGTGAGCAGAACTGCATGTCCACACTGCACTGCTCTGGAGAAGCAGTTCTCCTCCTGGTTTCTGCTCTCCAAGGCAAAGGAGGCTCTGCCCCCACCTGGCAGCCAGCAGAAGGCTCATGGAAACACTCCTGCACCTTCTGCCACCTCCTGCAGCTCCTTCAATAGCTGGTGCCTTTCCAGGGTGTACTTCACCCCTGCCAGCACAGCTGCTGTGGTGGGGCTTTGTGGAGATAGACATACGCAGGCAGCTTCCCTGGGGCAGCTACCAGAAGCAGACTGGTTTAGACAGGGCCTGACAGTCTCTGCTGCCTTTTTATCTTTATGGGAGGCACTGTTGCTAGACACCATCTGAAGCAGCCTAACATTGCTTTGCCAAGCCTCAGAGAGTTGTCTTGGACCTGGAAGCATGTAACCTGTGTCCCCTGGAGCTGGGAGAGGTGTGACGCTGCTCCACCACATGCTCACATGCAAGTTGGACACCTGTGCAGAACAGGTAATTGGCCATGCCCAGCCCCTCCCTGCAGCCCATGGGGTTACTTTTCTCATGGCTGCAGATGCCAGTTTGTATATGCCACCGGGAGTTGGCACTGGAGTCTGTCACATTACTGATGGCAGAGGAGTGAGCTGAGGAAGGTGTCCCTGTCCCATGTCTCTCTTTGCAAGGTGCTTTTTCCGGTTTCCTCTCAGCTGCCTAAATAGCACATGGAGCCACTCTCCTGCTATGAGCTATTTGCAAACTACATGCTCAGGGCCTCCTTTTAGTGGCTGCCAGTATCCAGGGTGACCCCTGGATGACCAAGACTGATGGAAAGGAGGAGAATAAAGGATTGTTTCAGGGGTCCTGAAGATAAGAAGTCGAGCTGCACAGCAAGCCATCTGCACTTGTTCGTGTCCCATGTAGCCAGGGTCAGAACAAGCCCCACACAGCAGGGGGTGCTCAGGCTCAGGCTGGCATGAATTAGGAGTAATTCAACTGTAGTCCATGGAGGTCTGTGGTGCAAGTGAGTGGAGAGAGAGAGCCTGGGGCACATTCACAGGAGCTGGGCAGGGGATGGCCAAGATTGGGTGTCTTCCCATGGTTATCCTCGCCTCCCTCCTGGTGGTCAACGGAGGAGGGACAGTGACTAATTGACCATATGAGCAGGATGGGAGTTTTCTATCATATTTTTCTGGATTAATGTTTCAGTTCCTAAAAAAATTCTGAAGTTCTCCACAGGGCAGTTTCATTTTTGTCAAATTCTTTTTTTCTTGGGAAAACACCATGGCCTTTTTCCCTTTGGGTCACTCCTAGGCTAATTTGTGCCTTCTTGAGCTGCTCCGATGACACCTGGGAACTGGTGTTTGGGTGCCTGAAGCCATCTCTTCTCTTTCATGGGCCACGCTCCCTGCCTGGACATCATCTGCCAGGATGCACCAAGCACTGATTGAACTGTGATGTACCATAGGAGTCCCAGGACCACAGTGCACCATGTAGTCTGTGGCCCATGAAGGAGACTGGGGATATGAGGCATCTGAATACCAGTGCAGTCTCCAAGAGGCACCAGCCAATGTCCAGTGGACTCTGGTTAATGTCAAACCACTCTAAAACCAAACAGCAGGACTTATCTGAATTCCAGGTTTGTTATGAACTGGAAAGATCAAAAAAGATATATTCTGTTTCCACTTTTTGTCCCAATTCAGAATGGAAACTAGTTTGGAAGTATTGTAATTTCTGACCAGATGGAAAATTTGGTTTCCGATCAGCTGTATAGCTCCTGAACAGGGCATATGCTTCTGAAGTCTTTGTCCAGTAATCCCATGTTCTAGACGTTGTATCTGAGCACATTGCTCCCTGAACCAGGCACTCATGTAAGGAACTTTCCCCAAACAGCCATGTAAGCAGAGCCTCAGTCCCATGAGCACTCAGGAATGGTGCACAGGTATGGGCAGACCTAGGATTTTGAAAAAGGGGGTGCAGATGGTGAAGCGCATCATCACATACAACACCACACACAACTTTCTCCAATTAAAAAGAAACTAGAAGCTTTGCTAAGAAGCTAGAGGTCTAGAGCTATAGTATTCAATTTAAGATTGAAGCAAAAAAACCCCTAATACTTTATTGGAGTGTGAATTCATATGCTGTATCATATTTTATATATAAAAACACAATATATGTTATTTCATTAGTCCTGTAATCGTTATAGTTAAGCGTACATCTTTTAGATCACAAAACAAAGCCTAGTTTTCTTGAGCATCTTGACAGTGCCTCCAATGCTTCATTGAAAGTCATTTCTACTCCTGAGTTAGTGTTCACTTGATTTAACATTACCACACCAGAGTTAATGTTTCTAGCTAGAGTTAAAAAAAAACAGTCTGCAGGGCTGTGACATGGGAGCTACATTACTAGGAGCAGCTAACAGCCAGCATCATTGCAGAAGCAAGGATAGCTTGAGTAGTAAAACTATTAAAGATAATTAAAAGGAAAGAAGATCGTTAACACTGGTGGAATGAAGGGATTAGAAGGATTCAGGGAGATTACAATGAGCCCTGAAGTCAATCGATGCCCTTGCTGCTGCCTGACTAGAAATGTTGCTGCCAGTACCAGGCAGTTGGCTTTAAACTTTGGGTGAGCAAGGAATCAAAGGCGGGGTGGGGTGCGACTACACTGTGTGCCACCCCTAGGTCTGCCCCGGTTCACAAGGAGACTTTGGCTCAAAGTCACCTGAAGTCCTTTGTGTTCTGAACCATTCCACCAGCTCTTGTTCTCATGCCAGCAGAGGCATTTTTGTCTCTTTTGCCCATGAGACTTATCTGCGTTGCCAGCCCTGAGTGTTCAGGACTCCTAAATTGGCCTCCTCCAAAACCAGGAGGTTGGCTTTTCGGTTGCGAGCTTTGAACCATGATCCCTGGGAGGACCTGCTGTTCTACTTTCTGGAACTGGGCCCTTCAGGAGCCGTGTTCTGTAGGTTTTCTCTACTAGAAACCGACTGCGTTTCTCTGCAGTGCATGTTGGGATTCTCCCTGTGTCCCACGATGCCAGAGCCTGTCAGACAAACCTCCCGTGTTGAGAGATTTGTGGTTTTGTTGCAAGAGCCAGCATCGCTGCTTTCTCCTTTGATCTCCTGTCTCTCCGGATTCTCCCAGAATGCACTGAGACTCAAGGCACCTTCTCTGTTCTCTTGCAGGGCTGGCTGGCTTCCACTGAGATGATCTGAAGAGGAGCTGGAGAAAGCAGAGCTACATTTAAGATGACACGGACCGACCCGCCTGACATACTGGTGTCTACAGTGTATCAAGACATAAAGGTGAACTCCATCGTGCCCAGAGATTCTGTCGTCTGCCAGCCACGGCCACAATGTGATGCCTTCATGTCCAGCTCCCTGCAGCGTGACCCGCAGCCCTTCAACAAGCGCCACTGCAGGAGCTTTGACTTTCTCGAGTCATTTGACGACCAGCTGGAGCCTGGCACCGCCATGGAGCGCCCCTGCCGGCGCCCGGGCACCCCGGAGCCCTCCTCAGGCGCTGGCATGCGAAAGGCAGCCTTTAAGTCAGATGTTTATAACACCAGGTCCCACCCTCATGGGAGGGAAGGCCCCAAGGAACCGTCTGTCCGGGCAGAGCCAAAGAGGAGAGCGAGGTCAAAGAGTGCCCCCCGCGTGAAATCCACCTTCACCCCTGTTTCCATCCAGATGTCCTCCTCTCCCCCGCCGCCCACAAGGAGAGGGCGTGAAGTGCTGCGTGTTGGCAGGGAGCCTGCCAGGGTGGAGACCTCACCACGCCGGGAAAGCAGCTATGTGCCCATGAGAGCCATGGCCAATGAGGTGCACCCCATCAAGCTCCAGCCCCAGAGGAGCAGTGCCAGCCGCATCTCACCGCTCTGTGTCAGCAGCAACTGCTTTGAGGATGCCCCCGGCATGAAGCCAGCTGCCAGCCCGCATGTCAAGTGCCGGATGGACATCAAGCCAGACGAAGCGGTGCTGGTGCATGCGGCACGCAGCATAAAGGCAGCACAGAACAGGATGGAGGCACCATATTGGCCGAGGCCTCCTGGCACTGCTAGGAGCCTGACCGTGCCCAGCAGCAGGCAAGTGCCCATGTCTCGTACCCCCACACCCAGTGACTCCTACAGTGGGGAGCACCGGGTCGTCCCCTACCCCAATGAGTACTATGAGGGGGATCCCCGGGGGATGGCTTACCAGACAGTGCCTGTGCCCTCCCCTCGGGAGTATCCTGAAAGGGGCTGTGTGAGCTTCTCCACCCCAGCTGTGCCCACAAAGTTCTTCTATACTGAGGAGCCCGTGGGGTGTCCTAGCATCCCACTGAAAAGCTCTGGCTATGAAGGGTACCCTCACCCCTATCCCGCACGTCCCATCCCTCCACCGCACTTCTACCCAGAGGACATAAGCAAGGGAAACGTGCACACCGTCCCCCCCAGGACTTTCTATGTGGAAGAAGCAAGGACCTACCCCATCCAGGAAGCCCCCAGCCACACTTTCTATGGAGATGACCCTCGTTTTTTTGCCCCACGGAGTGCCCCCATCAAAACCCTGTATGCAGAGGACTCCCGGGCCTACCCCGCCCTAAGCTCCTCTGCCCGGGTTTTCTATGCTGAGGATTATGGGAAATACCATGAGAGAGAAGCCATTTCTAGGACGTACCCTCACCCCCGCAGTGTCCAACCCTTGCACTTCAGTGACTGGTACTGCCCAGACCGGGGGGCGCTGCCCTATCAGACTTTGCAGATGTCTCGCTTTGCCCCCCACCCCTCTGGGCACGAGGCTTTGCTTTCCTCCTGGCACGCCAGCTACAGCACAAATCCACCCAGGCTGGGCACTGACAGCCGGCACTACTCCAAGTCCTGGGACAACATCCTGACCCCCAGCATCCGCCACGAGGATCCCATGTGCCGCGGGCGCAGCTATGAGAACCTGCTTGCCCAGGGCCACCACCAACGTGCCTTATCACCTGACGACCGGCGGCAGCCAGTGGTGATCAACCTGTCCAGCTCCCCAAAGCGATACGCTGCACTGTCCCTCTCGGAGAACTCTCTCATAGAGAGGGTGCACTCGGATGGTGGGAGGTACGCCATGGGCCGGTCCTGGTTCGTCACCCCGGAAATCACCATCACAGACAACGACATTAAAGCCAATGGCCTGGGCAAGAGTGAGAAGCGCTCGGCCAGCTGGGATGTGCTGGACGCGGGGCGGGATGGGCACCGCCCCTATGCTACACCCTACAACCCAGGGCCCGCTACCAAAGAGAGCACTCAGAGCAGCTCTGCCCGCCAGCGCAGCCTGGAGCAGCTGGACGAGCTCATCACAGACCTGGTCATTGACTACAAGCCACCGCCCAGCCACCGCACTGCCGACGGTGACAGCCTGACGGACCAGCTCAAGAAGCTGATCAGTAATGGCGCGCCAGCACCTGCCAGGAAGCCAGAGTTTCAGAGGCCACCACTGTCCTCCGCCATGGAGCCCAGGCCTACCAAGGAGCAGCCAGGGCCCAGTTGCTTCCGCAGCGACCTGCGCAAGGAGCATGGTGGGCCCTCTCTGGCAGCATCCATTTCTAGCAGCAGTTTTGAGAAGCAGCTGGACGACTGCTCCCCGGACCTGAGCGCTGAGGAGGACGACATGATGATGTGCTCCAATGCCAAGTGTCGGCGGACAGAAACCATGTTCAATGCCTGCCTCTATTTCAAGTCTTGCCACAGCTGCTACACCTACTATTGCTCCCGGAACTGCCGCCGGGAGGACTGGGACATCCACAAGGAGAACTGCATCTACGGGCGCATAGGGAGTATCTGTCGGCATGTGCTGCAGTTTTGCCGGGAGAACGCCGAGGTGCACAAGGCTTTCTCACGCATTGCCAAGGTTGGGTACCTCTCCCGGGGTCGGGGGGTGCTCTTCCTGGGCTTCCCCAACTCGGGCTCAGCTGAAAACTTCCTCCAGTTTGGCTTGGAGAGCTTGCTCATGTCGCCTACCTACCTGTCCCTGCGGGAGCTGGAGGGTTACTCCGACAACCTGGGGGATTATGCCCGGGAGCTGCGGGATGCTGGCAACCAGTATGACCCCGATGAATGTTTCCTCTTGAATGTAACTGTGGCCGTTGGCCAAAAAGTGCCTCAGAGGCCATCGCCGAAGATGCAGGTGCCAACGGTCAGGAAATATGCCAAGGTGGCCTTAGCCTCTTCTAGCCCTGAGAAGAAGATCCTGAAGAAGGAGCGGGACATGGAGACGTTGATCCTGACCCCACCACCCGGCACTGCAGACATCGACAAGGAGGGCGAGGAGGGGAGGAAGGCCCGGGAGGTGTGCTTCATCAACATCCAGCGGGAGCTACGGATCCGTGGCGTCTTCCTGCGCCATGAGTTCCCCAAGATCTATGAGCAGCTCTGTGATTTTGTGGAGAGCAACAAGAGGTTCACACCCACCACCATTTACCCCATCGACAAGAGGACCGGCAAGCAGTTCATGTGTATGATCATGGCCGCCTCGGAGCCACGGACCCTGGACTGGGTCGCCAGCCCCAACCTCCTGGATGACATCATGTGATCCAGCCCCGTGGCCACCTCTCTCCTGTCTGGCACCCAGGCCTCTTATTTATTTACCCTTTGTAGATACGTATTTTATTATGGACGCACTAGCCTGGCCGGTCAGTATATTCTTATCGTTTCTAACAGATACGTGTTGGCTCGCAGCCCTAGGGGAGTCCTGAGGAAAGATTGCTGCCCTGCTGGGAAAGCATGGGTTCATGGACTCTTAGCAGGTCTCTGGCCACCCACGTTTGTTGCCACTGGTTGGCTAGATCAGGAGCTGCTGAGGTCTCCAGGTCCTGGTTTGTCTGGGTGGAGATGGAGGGCTGGGGAGTGGGCAAAGGGACATGGCTGGTTGTGGGGTATGAAGTTTGCCATGAGGAGAGGAGCCCTGCATGTTGGGTAAGGTCAGTGCCCTGCCCCTGGGTCTGAGGTACATGGGGTGTCTGGGAGATTCCATCACTGCCTTTCCTGGTGACCTCTAGCCATGGCACGGGGCTCTCAAGCCACTGGCTCTCAGCTGTTCTAGGAACAGCTCGTCCTGAGTAGGATCCCCAGCCTCAGCCTGTGGCGCCAACCACTAGACAACAAGGCTACCTCTGAGCATACATGGACGTGCCCACTCCTGTGACCCAGGCGGCTGGCAGGCTGTAGCCATGCACAGGTGAGCAGCCCTCCCCTCACCCATCCTTGTTTAATTCTGCAAATAGCCAGCAAGGGGATGGGTGTTATCCTGCCCTCTGGGAATGTTCCTGCCAAGCATGCGAGGCAGCTGACACCCATTCAGCTGCACATGTGCATAGGGGAGAGGGCACGGGGCCATGTCACAGTGCCCACAGGTGTGTTTGGGGCTCACCAGGGGCCTGTTTGTGTGAGGCTTACTGCCACCTCCATCCAACATGCCTGTTCCCCTGCCTGCTGCCACATGTACCCACAGTCACTCTACCCACAGTTACTCCCCTTGCCAAACCTGCCACCCTCCAGCACCTCCCCAGGCCCAGTCATTTCCCACTGCCAAAACAAGGGCCCTATCCTGTGTGGTACTGAGCATCTCCAGTCCTTTACTCTCCCTGCCCTCTTAGTAGGAGCAGGGGGTGCTGCACCTCAGGAAAGAGCCTGGAGTGGAAACTCTGGAAAGACCCCTGAGGCCCTGTGTAGACTCAACAAGGGAGGCTGGAGATTGAAGTGCCAAGGCATTTCCTGCCTTTCAGTGAGGCCAAGCTAAAGCCCCACAGCAGCAGCACCTAATCCTCCCTCGTGGCAAGGCCCAGGTCCAGGCCCAGTCTCTTCCTCTCACTTACACCAGTGCAGCGCCACCTCTGCTGCAGCCAGCCCCATGGTGTAGCTGAGAGGGGCCTGGGGATGCTGCCTCTCAGTGGGGGCCCACTGGACAGACAGGGCTGCCTTCCCAGTGCCCCCAGTGTGTGTATCTGGCTCCCCTGGGTGCTGGGAGAGCAGTGTGGGCAAGGCTTAAGCTGGGTTTTGGTGCTAGGACTGTCTTCAGTGCTGGGATCCACTTGCAATCGGAGTGAACCAAATGTGACCATAGAAACAGACTGTGTGGGGGAAGGGACAGAGCTGGGTCCTTTTGGTGCCTCAAGCTCCCCCCAGCAAGGATGGGGTTAAAGTAACCCCACTGCAGGGCTGTGCCTGCAGCAGCAATGAGGCATTGTGCAAAGGCCCCAGAATTGCAGGATGCCCCGGTGGGGGGGGCACAGCCTCCATCCCCTGGTACCCAAGGGGATAAGGTTGGGCTGCCAAGGGTGGGTGGGCTTCTCAGGAGGAGGTGGAGGGGAGCAGGCATGTGGCTGAAGGCAGGCACCTACAGGTAAAGAGCCACATGTGTTTTATAGATGCTCTTAGTTGGGAGTCAGTGCCTTGGCCAGGAGGGGAGGGGAGGGGTTGCTGCAGTGCATGGGGCATGGCATGGCATGGGGTGCACAGAGCATGCATGGAGCATGTGGCACTGTGCTGGGGGTCTGTGTGCATGAGGGCAGAGGCAGGTGGGCCTGGGTGGCAGCTTGGCGCTGGGCATGGGCAGCGTGTGCCCATGGGAGTGAGGAGCTGGTGCTTGCATGCTGGCGGGGTTGCAGAACTGCCCCCTCTCAGGGCTAGGGAAGCATACATGGAGGTGCCTGGCATGGGGCAGCTGCCAGGGCAGGGACAGCAGTGTCTCTGGGTGGGGGCCTGATGTGAGGCAGGGGTTGGGGACTGCAGTGTAAATCCAGCCAGGGACCTGGCCCTGCCCACAAGTGGCAGCCAGATGCCTTTGGGAACTTCCCTGACCCCACAAGGGGAGCAGCCCTAGCACATCCTGATGTGTATGAGGATCCTGTAGCTGGGGCAGAAACCACCTGCCCCAGAGGACAGGGAGGGGAGAGAGCACTGTGATCCCCACCTCCATCCTGCCTCCCTGCCATGGTGCTGGAGCCCCTACCAGCCCCAGGCAGCTTGAGGACACCCTGTCATTGCCACCACCTTCGAGTCTTTCTTGGCCTGCAAGGAGGCTGGGCCCGCATCAGCATCAGCCCAATGCCAAGGCCTGTTGGGAAGCATCTCCTGCCCTCAGATTGATCTTGGCAAATGCAGCAGGGCCTGTGAACTGCTGGGAGCTCAGGGAGGGCTCCTGTTAGTGCTCACCACACATGTACACACAGGCATGCCCTCCCTCCACACATGCACACGTGTTCCCTTCCAGTCGTGCACACATGCCCACACATGCATGTCCTACTGCCACACATGCACATGTATGCCCTCCCACCACATACAAATGTGCACACGTGCCTTCCCATCGTGCGCGCGCACACACACACACACACCCACCCACCCTCCTCCCACACCCATTGTATTTCTTATTCTTGGCAGTGTGCAGAGCTGAGGGGCAGGTCTCTGCTGTCTTCCAGACACACTCCTTGTTTCTCCCAGCACCAGTCACCTATATACGAGGGGCCTGGCCCCCTCACCCCACTGTATGTGAGCAGTAACTCAGTGGAGCTTCTAGGGGACAGGTGACAGTGACCCATGAGGTTCCCTGAGTGCAGACAGGGTGGCTGTGCCTGAAGCCAGGGTCCCTGTCTCCCTAGATCCCCTGGGCTGAGCTGTCCAGCTGCCTGCCCCACAGCTGCTGGGCTTAGCCTCTCCCCCATGTTAGCTCCCCCATATCCTCTCTGCAGCAGAGGCCCTTGGGGACTAACCTTTCAGCTGCGTGATCTCCCAGCCCTGTGCTCTGTGCTTGGGATCTCTGATTTTTTAGGACTCACATGCCTCAGGCATTGTTGTACAGCCAGCCCTGGTGTCCCAGCGAGGCAGCTGCGGCTCTGCCCTGGGCTGGGAGTCAGGCCTGTGCAACAGGATGGCTGTTGCTGGGGACGGGATCTCTTTGAAAGCCGCTGGGGATCTATTGGCTGAGCTGCTTCCCTGTGGGATCCAGCACTGCCATGAGCACAGCACACCTGTTCCTGAGCTCCCTGGAGCAAGGGCTTGTCCTTCCCATCCAGTCTGGCACTGGGATTCTCATGCTAGAGCTGAGCAGTGGGTGGGAGCTCAATGCTGCACTAAAGCTGGAGGGAGATGCTTCCCCACAGGGCAGAACAAGCTTCTCTGAGTGCAGGAGGGTGGAGGGACCAGCAAGAAGCCTGTTAAGGCTTGGGGGAGGAAAGGGGCCAGGGGGAGCAGCTCATCAGCACCCCTCACCCCAGCTCTGAAATGGGAACTCCTTGGTGTGTTCATCAGGCACAGCCTGACCTCACAGAGCTGCAAGGGAACAGGGAGTGGCTGACTTCTCCAGGCTGCTTGCTTTTCCCCCAGGTGGCAGCCCCACTGTCTCCCCAGTGGGCTGGCAGCAGATGAAGGCTCAAAAGGCTCCCAACTGCTGTGATCCTCCTGGGTATGCTGCAGCCAAGCCCTGGGCTGGTGCTGCGCTTGGGTTGTTAGAGCCATGTGGAGCCAGACCAGCCCCCTGCTTTCCTGCCAGTGGGTCCGTGCCCTGCAGCACAAGCAACACACCAGGCTGGGGCAGAGCAGGGGCAGGAAGTGTGATACTGGCAGGGTCCCTGCCAAAGGGCAATGTGGTGACCACAGCTTTTGCTGGCGGGGTCTGGAACCCCAGTGTCCTCCCAGCAATGTGCCCCCAGGCCAGGAGGGCTGGGGAAAGCCCCTGCCGCAGATGGGCTGTTGCTAGGGGGCTTTGTCCCGTGAGGCTGCAGCCGCAATCCAGGCACCTGGCATGCGACATTCTTTGAGCAGCTGAGAGAGCCAAGGCTCGTAAACATCCCTTCCTGGCTCCCAGGCGATGCTCCCCCTTGGAACTGCACTGGTCCTGGGCACAGGGCATGGGCCCATGAGGGCCTGGGCAGGAGACAGGGAGTTGCAACTATTGTGTCCTCGCCATCATTCAGTACCCTTAGAGGAG
The DNA here is from genome assembly GCF_000455745.1 of Alligator sinensis. Lineage (NCBI taxonomy): Eukaryota > Metazoa > Chordata > Crocodylia > Alligatoridae > Alligator > Alligator sinensis. The sequence continues at coordinate 1,919,405 of NW_005842042.1, forward strand.
CTCAGGCCCTGGCACAGGGCATGGCCTCAAGCCATGATCTCTGGTCTGCCTCAGATAGGGAATGCCCCCTTCCCTCTCCCTGCTTCACCTCTCTCCTGCTTGGCCCTTCCAAGGCCAGGTCACAGGAGCCCTTTCGCCCTGATGTGTTGTGCGCTGGCCTGATCTCCACCTTGGCAAAGGTTCCCTCCCACCAGGCCCCTTCCCACTCCTGCCTGAAGCACAGAGCCTCCCCGGTGACGCAGAGAGGAATCAGTCTTCCCTCCCAGTTGCGGAGCTCCCTTGCCCCCCACTATTGAGAAGAGCAGCCAGGAACAAGCTCTCCCCTTGGCCAAGCTGGTATCTCTGGGAGCCGTATATAGTGCCACTGTCTCCCTGGGCACCACTGGCCCCAAGTGAGAGGCTGGGCTGAATTGCGGGTGCTTGGTCCTGCTTGGGCCCCATGCACAACTGCTTGCCCCAGCCTGGGAGGGCTCCAGGTGACCGAGATGGACTGTGGAGCTGTGCAACTCAGAGTGCATCAGAGGAGCTCACTGGTGCTGGGCATGGTCCTGGTACCTCCTTGGCAGGGCTACAGCTGTGGGGGTGGCAGAAATGAGGCCTCAGTGCCCTCTCTCCCCACCCCCTGCTGCCTTGTGCTCTTGGGAGAGCTACGTGCCCTGTGTGGGTAGGATCAGCCAGCCCAGGGTAAACAGGGCTTTGCCTCTTCCACCCTGAGAAGGCTGCACTAAGGACCAGCTCCAACGGTAAGGAGCAAAGCCAGATGGAGCAGCAGCATCTTGTGAGGCATCTGCTACAGGAGGTAGAAGCTCATCACTGCTAGACACCAGCTGCAGCCATCTGCCATGTTCAGCCTTGGGGTAAGCCTCTGCAGCTCCATTGCCCTTAGCACTAGGCAGCGCTGCAGGCAAGGGGGCTGCAGCTGCAGGAAATGCAGAGAGGGGCCTATGGCAGCTCCTGGCTGGTTTTGGAAATGCTGCCCCTTTGCAGTCTCACTGCTGCTGGAAAGTGGCTCTGCCTGTGTGTGGATGCTCAGCAGACAGATCTGCTGGCCCACATGGAGGCTAACAGTGTCTCCACCCATCAGCCAACACTGTCTTCTGCGGGGAAAGGGCCTGCCCACAAGCACCTGCTGCAAGGCCAAGAGAATCCAAGCCATGTGCTGGGGTGATGTGATGAGAGACGGCCCCAGCACGGGGCTCTGGGGCTGAAATTCATCCCATAACTGGACATATCCCTTAGCTCTTGCAGTGTCTCGGCCAGCTGTCAAGAATGATGTTACCAACCTACCTTGGGCACTGGGGGAGGCTGTGCAGATTAGGCCATGCTCACTGAGACCCATACACTAAACACAGTCTCTGCATCCTGAATTCCCAGGAAGGGCAGGAGATCAGCCTCAGCCTGTTGCCTTCCCAGCCAAACTCAGAAAGGGCCAGTGCACTTTTTGCCTAATTGAAAATGCCAAGGAGATGTGAAAGCAGCAAGAGAGCAGCAAGGGGAATTGAATTGGCTGCCAAATGCCTTGTGCAGGGAACTGATGCCAAATGCCTGCCTTAGTGAGGTTGGAAATCAGAGCCTGGATCCTCAGCTGCTCTAGATTAGTGCAGTTTGGGTCGATCAAAGGTGACACTGACTTACTCCAGATGAGCATTTGTGCCTGGAGCAGCCCTGTGCTATGGAGAGCACCTGAGAGTGGTGGCCGTGGAAGGAATGGCTGGGCTCTCAGCTCTTGATGCTGCTTGCTTCCCATCAGTGCAGACAGGGAGAGAAACTTGTTTCTCAGAGTTGCCAGCACCATGTATTGCATTGGTTTCTGCAAGCCAGTCCTGTTTGCTGGGGCTGCCTTTCATTCCCCCTACTGCTGTCTTTGGAGTCAAGTTTAAAGCCAACAGGTCTTGCAGCCCAAATCCTTTGGCTAGAAAGCTCTGAGCAGTGCTTTCAGTGTCCTGTGTGTCAGATCCTGGCACCACACCTGGGCTGGGATCTGTGCATGTATGGTCTTTGCTTGTGCATGGGAAAATGGGGGGCTGAATGTGTTATTTGCTTGTGGGGTGATGGCTGTGCTAAGTGGGGTAGCAGTGAGAGCTCCCTGGAGGGCAATCAGCTTTCTGGGGCAGAGAAGAAAGAAGAGGAGGCAGAAAGTCACACTGCAATGGAGGGTAGTTAGTACAGTTGGGATCTCCTGGGAGACAGGAACAGTCTGGCCTTGCTCCTATGGAGCCCACAGGCATTGCTGTCTTCTGGACTAAAGACCTGGATCCAGCTATCTTATCGCTGGACAGGGGTAACCCAAGCTGCTGGGGCTTCCAAGTCCAGATCCCAATGAAAATTGGGGTCCCTGGTGCCAGAGAGTGCAGAGCTGACTTGCTATACAGAGAAAAGCCAGCTGTGTTCTCTGGTACGTGATTTTGCTACAGACCCATTTCCACTCTGAGCACATCGATTAAATTTTAAGCACTAATCCCTTGGCCCTGGGAGGCTGAATTTCCTCATGTGATGAATCACTAATGCAAATGCATCAGAACCATGAAAGCACACATTCTGGTTTGGCCCAGTGCCAAGGGAGCGAGTAAAAAATGCCTGCTGTTTTGGCACTAGCGCTGGACCTCTTGGTGTGCTCCTACAACCAGCTGCCTGGGTCAGCAGGAGCAGCAGCCATTCCATCAACAGGGGCAGGAATCCCTCAGCTACAGCACTGTCATGGGCAGGCATCCCTCCACCTGGGTAGCACCCACTAGCTGAGCAGGTGGGATAATTTCTGTTGTAAGAGCTCAATAGTAGGAGCCAGACCTGCCTATCAGGACACTATGGAGAGGACTTCCTTCCCAGCACCGCTGGGGTGAGCAAGACATCTTTCTCCCAATATTTTTATCTTGGATTTCCTGCTTTCCAACATCAGACTACATTGGGCTGTTTTCCTTTGCTCTCTCAGCGGTGGCATGTCCCTTCCCCTCTCACCTGCAGAGCTGTGACTTCTTCCTCCCATGGCAGTGGGGGAAGGCAAAAGCACTTTTGCCCCATTTTTGTAGCTAACTGTTCCTTTGCACTGTCTAGGGTCTTACCCATATTTTATAGCTAAGATCTGAGCAGATCCTCTGACCACAAGGTTTTGAGGATTCTTTCAGCGGTGGCCCAACTCTTCCATCCATTCTTCCTCCCGGTCTAACAAAATGAATAATAAATAAAAGAGTGAAACAGCATCTTCTCAGCTGGGCTCCCAGGAGGCTTTTACTGAAACCAGACAGAGTTCTTTGATAAATGCATGTTCTATTTATTTCCTTTTTTATGATGCATATTATTGAAGAGTTGGGTCTCGCGTCTCCTCTTGTGCAGAGCAGAAATACTAGGTTTGTATTTTATGACGTTTCGTTGTACAATTCCCGCTGGTGTCCCACGGCACAGATTCTGAGATATACTTATAATGAGAGATCTATTTCCTTTGAATAACCATAAAGTATAACTTGAATGTACAATGGTGAGGCCTGCCTCTTCTGTCTGGCTTTGGTGGGGAGGGCAGGCAGCGAAGATGAAAGCAGAGGCCTGGACTGAAGCAATTACAGGGCCGATCAAAGGAGGATAAGACAAGAGCTTTGTTAGAACTCATTGGAAAAGAGGAGCGAGGGCCGGTGACGTATGTGTGACCATTGGGACACAGAGCTGTGATGTGGTGCAGATCCAAACCCACCCCCAAAAAGAAAAGCCTTCTCCCCAACCCTCCAAGAGACAGCTTCTTAAGCCTCCAAAAGTGTTAGGGACCCTACAGTAGCCTGGGTTAATGGTATACACAGCCACACCCGCCTGTAACTTTGACTGACAGCTCTACCCCAGCTAATTAGCTGACTGGCTTCCTGAGCCGCTGGGAGAGAAGCTACCCATTTAGTTCCAGCTGTGGCAGCAGGCTCCAGGCCAGCCAACACTATCGACTCAGGTTTGCTTTGATGAGCTTCCTGGCTCCTGAGCCTGGTTTGGCTCTTCCTGCACTCTGGCTTTGGGTTTCCTCTTGGATCTGGTTCCTATTTCCTGGACCCTGACTTGTCGCTTACCTCTTTGGTTCTGGTAACTTGACCTTAGCCTCCTGACCCCTGGCCTAGCCTGTATCTGGTAACTCAGTTCCTGATTCCTGACCCCTGATGGGGCCTGTGGTTTGGCTTCTGCCCTCCCACAGTGGCCTAACCACTAGGCCAGATGGCCTAATTTATGCACCCTTTACTCATGCTGAGGCATATTCATTTTGTGGATCAGCCACTAGAGGGCAGCAGTATACAGTCAGGGCGGTGAAGTGTGGTGTCCTGATCCCTCTGGACCCTGAGGCCAGGACCTAGGGCATGAACTTGTCCAGAAGAGCAGAAATCATCTAGCATCAGTATGAGATTGAGATTGCTCTCAGGGTTCCTGCCAGCAGATGGTCTCTGCATTGCTTAAGCATTCAAAAATCAGTCTCAGTGAGAGAACAGGGTTGCTGCTATGGCAGTCAGTAGAGAAGCAGGACCTATCTGTCTAGAGGGGAGTAGGGCTGGACTGTGCCCTCCCCTCCCAAAATCAGAGGGATGTTTCCAATAGCAGCAGGCATAGCCTTGGTTCTTGACATCTCACTGCTGTTGATTACTGCATTGCACAGCCAAATCAGGGGCTGCATTGAACCTTCTGTGCTTGCTGAATAGTTCTAAATTATTCATGCAAAAATGCACACAACCTTGACAATGCTGTTATAAACATAAATAGATTGGAGTGCTAATCTGCCAGAGGAAACAATGGGCTGTCTCTGTGGAGCTCCATGTTCTGTGCCCTTTTCCCCAGGATGGGAAGCTTGTGGGGTGAGAAGTCTATGCCTTCGTGCAAGAGAGAGGATGCAGAGACTCACAAGCAGACAGGCTGTGGGATGAGTGAGATCAGAGCAGGGTACAGCAAACAAAGGGATATAATTTCTCCAGATTATAGACTCTGGGCGAGGCCTGGCTTTTGATTCTGTGGTTGTTCAGGAATGGAAGAGCTAGGCTTGTAGGGGCTTCCATGAGATAGATATTACCTAATACCACTGTCCGCTCCCTGGGCAGCAGCCTGATTGCACCCATCATTGCAAACAAGTCTCAGCCAGCCCAGAGCAAATCAAACCCCATCTGAGCAGGCAGGGTGTAAGGTGCATTGGATACCAGGTAAGTGCTTTCCCTTAATGGTCCTCGGTGCCCTGCTTGGCATCAGGCTGGCTGGGACCACAGCTAGGTGTGGGGATGTCCCAAAGAGCAGCCAGTGTGTGTGACTGGCCTGTACTAGCACTGCTTTATTTGAAGTCAAGTCCTGCAGATGTAGCCAGGAGGGGTCATTTTACCACCCCCCCGCCTTATGAGTGCAGTTGCCATGTTATTGTTTCAGATGCTATGTACAATAAGAGCTGCTAACCCCTTTCTCTGTAGAAAGGCTCTGTAGCCTCATAGCTCAAACCCAGTGTACCTGTAAAACCTCCCTTGTTTTACAGGGCTTTTCTTGCCTGATGGTAATGGGAGAACACACTATGTGAAAGGGAAAGGTGTTTCCCCCTCATTTTTAATTGTCTTATGTTTGCAATATGGTTTGGCTTCAGTCCTTAGAAAAGAAATCCTCAGGGGTTGTTCCCACAAGCCTGGTCCCATTCAGCCAGGGGCCAGGAGCCACTGCCCCTCCTTCAGGCTAGCCCTGGGTTAGTCCTTGTGGTCTGAGCTACCCCTGTCCCCTGAGCTGCAGCTGCCCATGCAAATATGGAAGGTGTTGGCTCTGCTGGGGCACAGGCTGGGACCCCAGCTTGGTCCCTGGGAATCCCTCTCCCCCAGGAGCAGTATAGGGCACATGACATGCATCCTAGACCCATGCCTCCAGCTGTGGGGCCACCTCAGGAAGTGGCTTCAATCGCTAGAGCATCTGCTGAAGTGGACTTGAGCTCACAGAAGCTTGTGCTCTTTGGGCTCCACACGTTAAAAAGGATGTGGAGAGTTAGAGAGGGTCCAGAGATGGGCAACAAAAATGATCAAGGGCTTGGAAAGAGAGTCATCTGAGGAGAGTTAGGCATGTTCAGCTTGTGGGAAAGGTGCTGAAGAAGGGACATGAAAGCAGTCTTCAAATACTTGAAGCGCTGCCATAAAGAGCAGAGAAAGCAGCTTTTCTTTCTCGCTGCAGAGGAGGATGTTCACCACTGGCTTGAAGTTGCAGCAAAGCAAATTTAGATCAGATATCTGGAAAAGGTCTTCACCGTGAGTGCAGTGAGGCAGCGGATCAGACGCCCAAAGGAGCGGTGGACTCCCCATCACTGGCTGTCTTCAAGAAGAGGTTGGACAGCCGCCGGCTGGGGTCGTCTAGGCGCAGCGATGCCGTGTCCTGCCGTGGGGATTTCCCAGGCTCCTGGGCTTTGCTGCTTGCCCCCTCCTTCTGCTACTGTTCAGTGTTTTCAAGCCCTTGTCAGAGGTGCCGGGTGTTGGCTGCAGCCCAGGCCTGGGGCTCCCGACCCCGACCCCGACCCCTACCCCTACCAAGGCTGCTGTTGGGCCCAAAGCCAGAGGTTTGTGGCAACAGAGCCTGGCCCCTCGGCTCCGGCTCAGACCGACCCAGATCTGGGGTCAGGAAGGAATTTTACCCTATAATCAGACATGGTGGGGGGGACACGACTGTCCGCTCTGCAGGGACTCCGGCCTCTCCCGACCCCAGGGCCTGCCCTGGCAGCATGGGGCACAGCAGGAAGCCGTGGCCGGCTGGGTGAGGCCTGGTCTGTGGGGCCCAGGGACTGGCCAGGGGGTTGCGGGGCGGTCTGGACACGAGCTGTGTAGGCCTTGGACACTTGGGTCCCGCGGGGGGGGTTAGTCTCTAAGGTGCAACCCGCCCTGCCTCTACCTCCCTTTAACTCTAATTTTTTTGTCGGCAAAAATCTGCCCCACCTACACCCCTTTAAGGATTTCAGCCCCTTTTTAACATCGCCTCTCTCTGATTGGTCGAGGCCGCGGCGGTCCTGCAGCGCCATTGGTGGAGGCGCCGCGCAGTGCCCGCCCCCTGGGTGCCATTGGCGGCGGGGCGGGGGGGGGGGGGGGGGGGCGGGGGGGGCGGG
>NW_005842042.1:1926525-1940585 GCF_000455745.1 Alligator sinensis
GGGCCGACAGCTCAGTGCCTGTCGGGGAAGGCCGGGTGCTCCGGGGCCGGGGCCGCGTCCCGGGTGGGGGCCCAGCGGGGTCTGCCTGCACAAACCCCCGCCCTGCACAGCCGACATCTACGAGCAGGCGGCCGCAGAGCTGGAGCCGCGCGGCTTCAAGTGCGAGTGCCTGGGCGGCGGCCGCATCGCTCACCGCAGCGCCGAGCGCCGGATCCACGTCTACGGTTACTCGGTGGTGAGTGCGGGACCCTCCTTCTTCCTCCCTCGGCCGGGCCGGGCCGCGGTTCTGCTCCTGGCCGGGCCGGGGTCTTCCACGTGGCCCCCATGCTGGGGCTGGACCCACACCCGGCGCCCGGGCTCTGGCCTCCGCTGGCTTCCCCGCAGCCGAGGTGTGCGTGGGAGCTGGGAGCTGGCGCTTGCCGGGGCCGCCCCGGGTGACGACAAGGCCTGGCAGGGCTGTGTGCTCGCTGGCGTGGGGCAGGCATCACAGGCTGGGCTTGCTGTTTTTGCCTGCTTGGATGGCAAAGAAAGGCGGCGAGTGGGGCGGTGCTGGTGCTTTCGCTGTTGTGGCTTGTGGCCAGAACCCCAGTAGCACAGGCAGGGTCGGCAGTGGCCTGGTTTTCCCCAGCAGTTTTTGGGCTGGGCCGTTTCTGGGAATGGGGAGAGCCACAGGGGCTCCCTGCTTCTGTGAGGGCTGGACTCACTCTCCTGGGACTCTTCTCCCTCTGCTAGGAGCAGGCCCTAATGAAACCCAGCCAGAGCTGTGCGCATGCTGTGTTCACTGCTGTGTCCCCTGTGGAGGCTGCCACTCAAGGCCCATCCCGCACCGGTCCCTCCGAGGCCCAGGGCAGGGCGAGGCTGGAAGGGTTTGAACCACTGGCGACACACAGGGGGTGCACCCTCTGTAAAAAGCGCTGCTGATGGCAGCATCTGGGTGGTTGTGCTTGTCACCCTGCCAACACCACTGCAGGCGCTCCCTGCTTGCCGTTGACACCACCACCGCCACCTGCAGCCGGTTGCCGTGCCCCCCAGCTTCTGGGGGGGCACAGCATTTATGGCTTGCGCCGTCCCAGGCTCAGCCGATTGATGCCTATGTGTCTGGTGCCCAGCACCAGGCTGCAGTGTGATCTGTGGACTGCTGCCAGGCATCAGTTGGGACTGCTTAGTATTTTTAGATCCAGGATTGTTGCCTAGTTCTTTCCGCTTCTCATCCTACCAGATCCTCTAATGGCTCAGGGCTGGGTCCTGCAGGCTCTCCTAGGATGTGCTTTGCATGGCTACCAGCACCTCCTTCATGGTCTGATTCTTTTTCCTCCTCTCCCTCCAGGGCTTTGGTCGTGCAAAACACTCCGTGTCTACAGAGAAGCTGAAAGCCAAGTACCCCGACTATGAGGTTACCTGGGCCGATGAGGGCTATTGACATGGCCGTGCCTGGCAGCAGCAGTGCTGAAACTGGAGCTGACCTTTCCACTTCCCTGCCCTGAGGCTCACTGGGCTCTGCTGCCTTGCCTTGGGTTGGAGCCCTCATCTTTAATGAAGCTCCATGCTCTTGGGAAGCTTCTGGTGGGAGGGAGCTGAATCTGGTGCATGGGGAAGTTGTGGGCCTCCAGGTCCTTCAGATATATGGATCTATGCATTGTCTTAGTGCCATTGACTTGCATGGGTACAGGGTTTTATCCTCAGTGTTGACTGTGAGAATTAAAACATATGGAGAGACCATTCATCCCCAATCTCTGTGTCATATACATGTGCTAACCCCTGGCTTACTGGCTCAGCCTGCTATTCCCACGTGGCCAGCTAACTGAGCTTTAGTTAGCTATGTTTAGCATCTGCATTGCAGTTAATTGTCACACCTGAAGTGCTAAGGCTGTGCACAGAAGCTGCCATTTAAGGCCTAGATACAGAGGCCAGTGTCCTGGAAGCTGCAGATGTGAAGAACAATGTTGTCTTTCCCCATTAAGATTGAAAGATTGTTCCTCATACAGAAGGGAGTAGGGGACACAGTTGGGAGTGGAGCCCAAACTAGAAGAGGCGGGGTGGATCCTGGGTTATGCACGATGCGTTATGTTGCCCAAGTTGAGAAAACATAAGGAGGAGCTAGGAGTTGCTGAAGAAAGAAGATGGAAAGAGGGGTAGGCATCTAACTTTGCTATCATGCACCCAGGACAGTACCCACAGGTGACCTCTAGAAGCAAGGAGGCCTGATTGAGCCAGAAACAAGAGAATGGGGATAACCAATGAACTGGCCAAGGAAAACCCCAGGGCCCCTGTACCTGGCCAAAAGGCAGTAGGAGAACAAGGGTCTTAAGGCCAAAGAGGACCATTGGGATCATCCAGTTTGACCTCCCTCCTAATGCCAGCCATAGACCCTTACTGAGGGACTTGGGCGTCAAGCCTAGAGCAGATCTCTTAGAAAAGCACTCAGTGTTGGTTGAAAGGCTTCATGATGACACCACCTCTCCAGGAACCTGTCCCTGTTAGTGTTTCCTGTAGTTGGAATTTGTCTATGTTCACTTTGAGCTGCTGGATCTTGCATCTACCCTCAGATTGAAACAGTCTTCTTTTACAAATCTCTGCCCATTCCAGTTACATGTAGATCATCTTGGAGTCACCTCCTATCCTTGGATCAACTAAATTTAGATGAAGCTTCTGGAGTCTCTTGCTCTCTCTGGTATGCTTACCAGACCTGTAATTACTGCTAGAGCTGTTTTTTTGGAGTATGAATGCCAGAAGAGGGCACTACACATGGTGGTAATACCACTCCCCATTCTACATACGGTTCACTTGTTTAGATGCGCATGGATCGTTTACCCCTATTGCTGCAGCAGGGCACTGGGAGCTAAGGGCACTGGGGTCTTTAAGACCTTTTTGGAATAATGTCCCAGGATACTGCCTCCCAACTTAGATGGCTTGGCCTTGCATTTGACTCTTCAATAATGTTGTCCTGACCATGGTAGCAGAGGCTTGGAAGAGGTTTTCTGTGGTTCCCTTGTTTAGGGGCTTAAGGATAGGTTAGAAAAACAGCTGTTGGGGATGATCCAAGGGAACTTGATCCTGCCTTGGAGAAGGCAGGTGAGGTCCCTTTCAATTCTACCTTGGGGCCCATCTTGCCAAGCAAATCAGATGTGTATATGTAATAATGGACCTGGCGCTTCACCAATTTTTGTCATCTGCAAATTTTACTAGCAGTTTTATACCTTCTATGCCACTTTTTTTGCATCAGGATATGATGAGTGATTAAGCTAAATGCCCCATAGGACCCTATTAAGTCAATGCCACTGTCTGTACTTGTTATACCAAACCTGGGATTATTTTAGTCCACAGACTATATAGCAATGCTGCTTCATCCTTGTAACTGTTTCTTGACTGCCTGTCACAGGAGCCTTCTCATGGCCTTGCCTGGACTGATGTCAGGTTAACTGGCCTACAGTTGTAGAATAAAAGCCTTAGGGTGGATGAATACGATTCATCTTGCTTCTGTCCAACCTGGACTGTTCAAAATTAGACAGCAAAGCAAATGACCTCAGGTCTAGAGATGTGGGGTATGTAAGCCTTTCTAAGCCAGCCCACTTGCTACAGTGCTCAGTTATGGACCGAGTTGTCCATGTGAATTACCTGTAAGCAAATAAGGATGGGAATATGACAATTACTGCTGGGAAGTTTTCTGTGGCTTTACAGTCCTGAGAACCAATGATCTTGGTTTCAGTGAGGAGTTTCTTTTCCTTCCAGTATCAACGTTCTTGTGTAATCTTGTGAGCCAGCTCATTTATCCCAGGGCCAAAGGGATGCGATTAGCCCAGTGTTAGAACTGTTTTTCTCCATCCCCACCCCTATCTGTAAAGGGAGGCGCTTTGGTCTGGGGTGGGCCCAGTCTATGAGGTCTGCATCTGTGTTTGGGCCGGGGAGAAAGCAAGATGCTCCTCACCTGGCAGGCAGGGTGTTGGATCCACTTTTCTCCAGCAGAGGGCGCTCCCCTACAAGCTCTGAGCTGCCTGTGAGTTTAAGGCCCCTTGACCGGTCAGTCCTCTAATAGATAAGAGTGGCGGGGAGCTGTACATGGTCAGGGCCACTTCCCCTGGGCTGGCATGGGAACTGAACAGCAGTGTGAATCAGCGATTCAGGGTCACCTTCACCAGTGAAGTGAAATACAGGGACTTAAGCAAGCAGGGAGTAATGTTTAACGTGGTACCCTTTGAATCATTCCAGTGACAGGACATGGAATACTTGGTTTTCACTCAGCAGTTTGCCTTCCAGGCTTTGGTAAAGACCAGATCAAAGCATCTTAAAGACAAACTGTCTGGTTGCAACCTGTGCTGTTGCTCTCATGCTGTTTTAAAAAATCCCAGCAGGAGAGGTACTGGGGGCTGGGGGTCAAGTGCTTTCCCCATCCCTGTAAACACTACAAACACTAGAGCACTCCAGTGGAGGGAGCCAAGATGGACATCACCCTCGTATGCCTTGGTGATCATGTATCATGCACCCCCATGTGTGCTCAAGGGCATAGCAACTGCACAGCAAATTTTCCCTGAAGGCCAACCTCCCTTTTACCTAAAAGGTACATATTCTGTTACAGCCCCCCACCTGCCTGATTCCTCATTTTTTCATGCCTAAACAATGCATTGACCCTGCTGCTGGTATTATATGAGAGTCTGCTAGGAATATGGGTTTAACTTAGCCAAGATCAGACTAAAGCTGCATCTATTGGAGAAATCACTCTGCAGTGTATTTAGCCAGTCAGTGCTACCTGCAGCTGATGCGAGAGGTTTATAGTCCAGCTTCTAATCTTTGGGATATAGCGGTCACCAGTCTGTGGGGTCAAGGTGGCCTTGCATTGCAGGACCCTTGCATTTTTCAATGAACTTGTGTTTCTCTGCAGGTTTGGTGTTTGCTGATCCAGCACTTCCCAGCCAGTGCAGGGTCAGGCAGGCATGCTCTTTGATAGCTCAGAAATGCATGGACCCTCTGCAGGCCACATCCTGCCCTCACCCATGCTTTCAGCGCAGCTCTGATGATGTCAGCTCCCATGATGTATATCAGTGTAGGTGACAGCAGCATCAAGCTAGACATTTATGGCTTAATTGCACCAGGCTAAGTCCAGTCTAGTGTCCAAGGACATCTTGGAAGCAGCAGGGGCATATTCTTCCCTGTACTCGGATTAGGGCAACAGAACCACGTAGCAGTTCTGAGTTCAGGGGGGGTGTGTGTGTGTGAGAGAGAGAGAGAGAGAGAGAACACCTCTGCTCTATGCCTCAGAGTCCTGTTGTTAGGAGAGGTGCCACGTACTGCAGAGGTGCCCTCGGCTACATATTCAGAGTCGCTTCAGGAGGACCAGGGAATCACTGTTATTAATGATGGGCAGGTGCCTGGACCACTGTCTGTAGGAGATAGGTAGTGGCCCTGCCATAATGCCTCACAGCCCTGTGACATTGTGGGGCACTTACAGCGAGGGAGGCCTTTGTACATGGTCAGGAGCCAGGAGAACAGGTAAAATTTGATGACCTCACCTGGAGTGAATCTCAGGTCTAAATACCTAAAGATCCTTCTTTTCACATCATTGTGGGGAAGGGGCCTTCACAAGAGTGTCCTCTGTGTCCAGGCTGGGGCTACTGCTGCCTGGGCTGGTGATAGTAACTAAATGCATGGCTCTCAAATGCTCTTTATCACCAGCTCTTGCATTATTTGTCAAGGAGGTCAATGTCATTGCCACCACTTTACAGATGAGGAAACTGAGGCACAAAGTATGGAAGCAACTTGCTGTGGAAGCCGAGCTCTCTTGGACAGGGTGTAGGGATAGGGGTGACTAATTATAGGAACATTTGAATGGCTGAAGAAGTAGAGAGAGAAAATGTCAAGTCATCCCCAGCCAGGAAAACCCTAGAAACAGAGGTGCCAAGTATGCGGGGGCCCAAGGGCCCTGGTCCCCCTCAGGAAGAGGGCTGTCACCTGAAATGCATAAAACTTTCCACTTTTCACCTTAGCCCTCTCTGCCAATAATAAAAGTCAGTGCCTATGCCTAGGAACATGGTCCTGAGAAGAAGCAGAAGGGGAAAGAGCACTTTGGGAATGAGTGGACTTGCAAGAGCCTTGGAGCGCTGCATGAAGAACCTCTCTTTTGCTGTTTTCTGGGGCTGTTTGCTGTGTTCAGGGGTGCAGGACTTGTGTTCTTTGTAATCTAACAGGCTTTCATCAAAGACATGCTCGGCTCCTACATAAATTCTCTTCTTGTCAGAAGCCAGCCCTTTGGTAACTGCCTGAGTCAAAAGAGGAATAGCACTGGTGTGCATAGGCATTTTCCTAGAAGCAAAACCATGGTCTGGCAAGCCTGCTGCCCAAGGTGGGCAAACATGGTAGCTGCTTGCAGAACTTGCAGAGGGTTGGAAGAACATAAAATAAGACCTACAGCATGAGCTAGAAACTTCACAAGTAATTCAAAGCAGCACCCTGGTATTGAGGATCTTTATGTAGAGATGAAATCTCCAGGGCAGTAACTGCAGAGTGCTTGACCAGACTGGGGTATCCAGCTGCCAGTAGTGTGGAAGGGAAATGGATCAATGAGATGACCAGCCAACTCCTAGCTGAAGCCTGGAGGGTCTCCCATTCATTAGGAGAGGCCAGGACATTGGCCACCTCGGGACCTGCTACTGGATGAATTCCAACAAGATCTTACAGACTGAGAATATGTGTTAAGCAAGGCATCAACGTGGTGTGGATCCCACTGGAAGTCAGGCCTCTGGATGAGGGATTGGCCCAGTCAAAGGTGTGCATGACCCATGTTGGGGAGAGGCCAAGTTATCTCAGCTCCAATAATGCAGATATCTGACTATCTATGGGAAAACATTTGCTGGAAAGCCTGTTTGGTTCAGTTCAGCATCACATCCCAGTGAGTGGCTGGGAAGATGCTCAGAGAGAGCGTTCCTAGTGAGTCACCCCAAGGGGACCATGCTGTAGTTTAGCATTGCTGCTGTCTTCCATACTCAGCCAGGATTTTAGCTGATAGCAACCTTCTCCCACCTTGGTCCAGATTTTCCAAACCTCAGCTATATCCAGTTTTCAAATCATCCCCTCTGTGTTCGGGGTGTCTGTCATACTACTCACCATACCCTGTGCTGAAGGGACAGTCTTTGGTGGAAGAGCACCAGGTTCTGCTGGATTATAGAGAATCCATCTGTGTGAAGCCTATGGACTGCTTGAAGGCTCAATGATACTTTCATGACCATACTTCCTCCATGGCCTGTGGAGCATCTTTCCTCATTGCCACTGGCTAGTGAGGTGCCTCTTAGGGGCTTGGTGTCCTCAGTGTCAGTCTTGTGTTGGCCCAATACAACACAATGTAGCTCTCTGGAGCCAGGGACCAGTTCCTGATGCCAAATGAGGAGGTCTCACACTGGTCTGAGCTGGGACAAGTCTAGCCAGAATTCTAGAAATTATTCTCTACAGTCTTTCTCCTAGGAGCTCTCCAGCTGTTGTGACACCCTCAGGTAGCAGGTATGGTTTCCTTTCTTGCCAGAACCATTCAGCAAATAAACTCGTTCCTGGTCAGATCCACCTACAGCGTTAGCAGCCAAAGCAGGTCTCAACTCTTCCTTACTTCCGTGTGCTGGAAAGCTACCCCCATATGAAGCTGTGATGATGGAGGCAGGAATACTTGCCCGCCGCAGACCAACTGACTGCAAACCATTCATCTCACCTGGCCCATATCTTTCAAGGGAGTTTCCATGGACCAAAGATACCTCCTTAGCAGTGATTTCAGGGCTAACAGCAACAGTGGAAGCCAAACTAGGTGTTAGCTTAGGCATGAGTGTGGCCATCCCAGTTGCTTGCTAGAGGTGCAGTTTTCAAACCTATTTTTCCCCATTGTCTGGAAATGCCCAGTCATACCTCCATTTGAGACCAATGAAGAGGCAGCTAAAGGGCAAGGCATATAAAAGCCCTTGGGTGAGATGCTGTGGGGACTGGATTAGAGATGCAGGTCTTTTCCCCCTTGGGCCAATGACGGAACTCAGCTAGGTGAGTGGCACCTCTCCAAGGGTGGTTACTGCTCAGATCCATGGTCACATACACTCAGCAAGGAAGTGACATGAGCACTGTACACCTAGGTACTGGCTGCTATGTTGATGGGTGCTGGTGCTTTCCAAAGCTCCTTGTTAGAGGGTAGATTCAGACTAGACATCAGGAGGCACTACTTCACAGTCAGGGCGGCTAGGACCTGGAACCAACTTCCAAGCGAAGTGGTGCTGGCTCCTACCCTGGGGGTCTTTAAGGGAAGGTTAGACGAACACCTTGCTGGGGTCGTTTGACCCCAGTATTTTTTCCTGTCATGGCAGGGGGTCAGACTTGATGATTTGCTCAGGTCCCTTCCGACCCTACCAACTATGACGCTATGAAACTATGGTTGAGAAGATGGGGACTGTGGCTTTGGGGTCTCAAGGATAGAAGAGGAGGTTGTGAGAAGGTTCCTCAGGGCCCGGGCAAAACATGTGCAAGTTCCCTGTGGGGGAGCCCAAGAAAACCTCATGCCCTTGCTCCTGCCCTGCCCCAGAATGAGATGGCTTTATGGTTGCTGTTGTCCATGACTGGAGATAATGATTCTGTTGCAACCAAATGCCAAGACTTGTTTCCAGTCCTAACTGTCCTGAGCTGCAGTGTCAAAGTCACCGGGGAAATTCCCTGGTAATAAAACCTGCTTCCCTGGTGCTGTAACTGCACCGGGTGCACAAGCGCAGAGGCACAGATAACAGTAGGGGCTGAAGTCCACTGCAGGTCAGGTCCTCAGGAGCAGGTTCCAGCCTTTCCCTCTGCTGCTCGGCCCCTCCTGCAGCTGTCAGCCTCTCAGCCCCACATCTTCACCTTTGCCGGGACTGGCAGGCTAGGAGATGCCTGGCAGCTTGTTTCTCTGGGTTCTGGTGCTCTCAGGTAAGTGCTCCCATGCACAACAACTCCGGGCTGCCAAGTGTAACGGGAGACTCTGTTTCTGAAGCTGCAGATGGGGTGGGGAGACGGGGACAAGCCACTGTTTTTTTCTAATCTAGCCTCCACAAGTCACTTTTGAGTATCCTCCTTGGGGACCCAAGTTTCTCCTTGGGGCAAATCCAGGACAAGTCTTTTTTGCCCTTTACCCTGGGGACAGACTGTGCTGGTATCAGTGCATTTGAGGGGGCAGTTGCCTTGAAGTGAGTTGCCACAGGCCAGGAAGTGCTTTGAGCCACGGCTAACTGCACCGTAAAAGAGAGGTTATTCCCTGGGGGTTACAGCAGGGGACTGGGAGGTGGCAACGAACAACTATTCCCAGCTTTGCTACTGCACCTTTCTGACCTCCAGCAGGTCACTTAGTGCCTCAGTTTCCCTGACTGTTAAATGAGGATAATATTGAGGTCATGGGGGAGGGGTGTTGGGAGTCTTCATTCACTGAAAGTGCTGTGGGCTAGTAGATACTGCAAAGGGGTGGGAGTCAAGAGAGCTATATTCATTCCTGGCTTGACAACCAAATCTGCTGTGTGACCTGAATAACCTGCATTCTCTTGCTACATCTATGTCCTTTTTACCTGGTGTATTAGACTGTAAGCTTTGCTGTACAGCACCTAGCACAATGTGATCCTGATCTCTGCAGCAAAGTGCCTCTGTGTCTTACCCCAACAGAAATAGTGCTGGTCCAAAAATGTCCAATGGAGCGTTTTCCCATTGGAAATGCTCGTTGAGTGAAATCAGAAGGTTCCCAGGAAGTGTGCTGATTTCAGCAATGTTGTCATGGGAAAGTCTCAAAATGTTTCATTTCAGCCTTTGTATATTATGTTCTGGTAATGATGGTAACAGTTCCATGAAATGCTTTGACCTGTTTGAAACAAACCATTTTTGATATAGGGACTTTTGGACTGTTTTGCATTGTGAAAAATGTGAACCTCTGGATCCTGATTTGGCACCATTTGAATCCTGCAATCTCCATTTTCTGCAGGACAGAAATGCCAAACTTCCACCAGATCTAGCATACAGAAGGAGAGAGCACAGTGTGACTAGGCCTGTGTCCTGTCACAGTGATTCTACTGTACATCATAGCAAAGCAAAACCAAGTTCCTCTCAGGGTGAAAGGATTGTGAAATACTTTTCAAACCCAAGCTGTAACAGGAGTTTGCAAATCAATAGATCCCAGCTAACAATTCCCTTTCACCTGGCACCTCTGTCTCCAAAGGCCTGTCTGACGCCAGGCATGTGCTGATCAGGCAGGTAACACAGCAGCAAGTGCGGGACAACCAGGGGCAAGTGGCAATCCCTTCCCGTTTCATCCATGGTCCTGGGGACTGTAGCATCTGTGCTGAGCAGGCAACTCTAATTGCAAAGGACTTGGCCCAAAAGGATCCTAGTCAGCAAACATCATTCTTCTCCTTCCAGAGCGGGAAGGCCTGTGTACAGGGCTCTTCTGAGGTACCTTTCAAACTTAAGGCTTGGACCTATCCCTTAGACCAGGGGGTGTTCAACCCCCAGAGCCGCAAACCAGATTGGGCCTGTGGAGTCATGTCATCCAGCCAGTGGGCTTCCCACAGATCAGGAAATTTGGTGATGAAGGAGTGGTGGCAGCAATTGTCACTCCCTTGCTGACAAATTTCCCAAACCATGGGGAGCCCATGGGCCAGATAATATGGCCCTGTGGCCTGTATCAGGCACGCAGGGCCGGGGCAGAGGCAGCGTGGCCCAATCCCGGTGCACTGGATCAGGCAGATGTGGTGTGGGACTAACTGGGGTGCTGAGGACCTACATCAGGTGTGCATGGATGGGGGAGGCAGTCTGGGGACAGGTGCTGCAGGGTCCAATCCTGGCAAGGTTTTGAGAGAGGACAATCCTCGTGCCTGGGGCCCAATCTGGCTTGTGGACCAGCCCTGCGCCATTCATCCAGCCCACGGGGCCAAAAGAGAAAGCATTGCTGCCTTAGATCTTTGGATGTAAATACGGATGAGCTGCTGTCACTGTCACTCACATGTCTATAATACCCAGCCATTGCTCAGGCTCTCAACGATCTCTTAAAAGTAAATGTAATTTTAATACAGCAGCAAAAGCCACCACACCATTTATCACAGGAGCTACCACACTTCTGCCTTACTGGAGCTGGATGGTGGGTAGAGACTGTTTTGTGGAGGATTGCAGCATGCAGCTCTCTTCCAAAGGAGAATGAAAGGTGCTATTTCAAAACACCAAAAAAATTAGGGAAAAAATCTTTGGGGTTAATTTTACCCTTCTGATTCCAGGTTCTCTTGTTTTGAATTGGATCCTTATTTTTCTTATCTACTAGAACACAGAATAAACAAACCCAGCCACAGGAGCTTGTTTCAAAATTAACCACTGACACATTCATTCTGATGGTGTTGAAACCCGAGGCAGAGGGCAAACATGACCAAGGTTGCTGGGAATAGACCCCAAGTCTCCAGTTTCTTGTGGGTCTCATCCTCTCCCAGACCTGGGACTGGACCCCAGAGCTCTGACTAGCCAGTCCCCTATTATAACCTAGAGACTAGGCAGGAGAAGCCAAAGCACAGAGCCAATAAGTTCCTATCCCTCCCCACCACCTCTCCTGCTCCAGCACTGAGATAGGGCAGGTCCTTAGACTGTCTGCACTTCACAGTGACTTTTCTCCTCCTGGGCTTGGCTTGTGTCTGTGTTCTGCACCATGGCCCATGAATACTGGTGATCTGCTTCCTCAGAAGCCACTGCCTGGAGCCATGGGATGAAGAGGACAGGGGCTGGAAAAAAGCCCTGGAAATGTCAGCTGCTGGCCTGCTCTCATGAGAAGTCCCGTGTAGTTTAGTAGAAGCTGGGGCTGGTGTATTCAGACTAGAGGAGACTTTAGCTTGTGGGACAGGACTCTGCATTGGCTGAGCCAGGGGTATGCAAGTTCTTCCCCCTTTCAGTGTTGGGGGTCACCTATCACTGGGTTAAATCCTCTCTCTCTTTTGGGTAGCTGGGCCTCACCCTCTCGGACAGTCCATCTTCATCAACAGATGCTCCAGCCCTGTCGAGAAGGTGTGTGACTTTGTGTGCGACTGCAGGGACTGCTCAGATGAGAACCAGTGTGGTGAGTTCCCTGCTGACCTTTCTCCTGCCTGGTGCCTTCTGGCTGGGTCTTTCTGCACAGCTGATTTCTTGTGATGAGCCTCAGGCTGCAACCAAAGCACCTTTGGTTCCCCTAGTGTCCCTGCTCCTTGAACCCTGCTCTGAGAAAAAGGGCTGGGAGCACAGACCCCCAGGCCTGACAAAAGGAGTATCTAGCTGCCCGCTAAAGGGCTGCATGAAGCTCATGTGGACACATCCTAGCAGGCTTCCAGCCAGTGCAGGTGCTGAGATCAGGGCAGATGTTGCAGCAGCTTATTGAGCATGGGCTGCAAAACCAGCCCAGGACCCTGGGTAGAGACTTAGGTGGGGAACCTGTGCTGGGATCTGCTCAGACATTGCTGCCCTGCTGGCAGTAGTGGTGCTGGCTGGTGTCAGGCTACCTACATGGGCAGCAATCCCATCCTCAGAGTGAAGGGGAAATGTACCCAGAGCCCGATTATCTCTTTCCCCTTGCTGCTTCCCATGATCTGAGTCAGCTACTGGCTGTGCCTTGTGAGACCTATTTATGCTTTTACACCCAGAGGGCCTGAGTTTGGTTTTTGCAGCCAGCCCATCCAGGAGTAGTACTATCATTCTACCTGTGCAGCAGTGCTGTAGGGTGTGAGTGGAGGTAAGGAGCAGGGAGCTGGCTTCCTGGGTGAGCATGCCTCACATGGTGAGTAGGCAACAGTGCAGCAACCCTTAGAAGAGCCCTGTCCTGGTCAGCTAGGGCTGTGTGTGTGCTGTGACCGATCCCTTGACTGGTCAAGCAGGCAGGGAGCAGGGGCAGGGTGATGGGCTCATCTGCTTGCCTCCCTTACATCATGGCACTGCATCATGTATTACTGGTGAATGCTTCGTGCAGCATTCACCACTATTCTCAGCTGGAGCCCAGGGCAGCCTAGACGCTACAACGGGTGAAGCCAGGAGGGATTTCTCTGACCTCCCATAGGATGTGGCAACTTCAGTGACCCTTGGCTGGGCATGGCCCTGGCACGGGTCAACCAGAGCTTCAGAGTCATATCCTGATGCTTTGCTGCTCCAAGTCCTGCTCTGCTGAGGGGGGTCCCAGCACTGTTTGCTTCCATCAGGGTACCACAAAGAATCATCCACGCTGGGAACTCCCTTCACCTGTGACTTTGAAGATGGCAACTGCGGCTGGCAGGATGTGAGCACATCAGCCTACAGGTGGGGCCGAAACCATGCCAGCATCTCCACAGGGAGGACAGGGCCCCACTCGGATCACACCCGGAGCACTAATTTTGGTAAGCCACCTGCAAGCACTGTGCCAAGGGTATAGGGCCTGGAAAAATCCCCTTTCCCTCTGGCAGTTGTAGCTAGGACTGCTGCCTGGGCTTAGATGTGCTGCAGTGTTCTCACCTGGGCCTGGAACCCCAGACCCTGACTGACTGCCAGCCCCTGTGATGGGGCCACCTGGTCTCCTTGTCACTCCTGACCCTGTCTGTTTAAGGCTGAGATGTACCAAAAATGGCCATTTGGAAGCAGATGCTCTGTTGGTTGGTAGGTGAAGGGACTCCTAAATAAGGCAGGTGAGGTTTACTCCTCTCTGCCCTACACAAGATGTGGGGCAATGCAGATTCTGCCTCTGTGAGGTCTATAGTGCCTGCCATTGTACAAGCACCGTGTGGCCACAGCCCATTTCTGTGTCTGGGGCTTGCTTGTCTGTGTCAGTTTGCACATTCTGCGAGTTCTCATTGCCAAGCAAACCACAATGGTGAGGGTCTTTTGCTTGGTGCATTAAAAATCTCAGGACGTCAGAATGAAAAATATGGCACTTTATTTCCTTCAGAGACATGAAAAGAGTGATACTAGGAGAGACAGACAGGCAGACAGACCTATGATGGGGTCCAGCTTCCCTGAACACAACCCCTTTGCTGTGTGTGTGGTATCTGTCATGCCACAAGCATATCACAGCTTTCCTGCACACAGTTACAGAGGCACAGGTATGATGGAGGCAGGGAAAG
>NW_005842042.1:1940618-1956876 GCF_000455745.1 Alligator sinensis
GGAAAGAGTAGGAAAGGCACTGGGATAGTTGGGGGAGGGAGGAAGCCAGTTCCTGGTGCCATGAGCTACAGCAGAGAAGGTCCTTGCATGGACAACAGTGGCTTGAGTCTCATGTCTCCAGAGGCCCATGTGTTCCTCCAAAACCCGTGTGAATGCCCTCTTACAGGGTGTCAGTGCTCCATAATGATTGAAACATTTCCCCCCCACCTGGAATCTCTCCTCCGATGTGACTTTTCTACTTTTGGTCCCTGTTAGGACCTCAGAACTGGACCTGTTTTATGTGCCTGTGTAATGCTTCTGGGGAGAATATGCGTAGCATGGAGTAAAGATGCCTCCTGTGCACATCAACTGAACTGGGGCAGGGCAAGAACCATGCCTCCTTGTCTGTCTTGGCCTCGTTGTTCTGTGTGGTCAGTCCTCCCCACGTGTGCTTTCCCCAGGCTGGTACATGGCAGCAGAGATGAGCAGAGGGAAGTTGGCTGTCACTGCTAGGTTAAGGTCCCCTGTGATGCGACAGGCAGCATCCACCTGTGAGATCCACGCATGGTATCACCTGTGGGGAGCAGGTATGTGGCTGTGCACTTCACTCTACTATGTCTGTCGAGAGAGCTGGGGCATGCCCTTGGATGCACTGCTGTGGGCTGAAGGGCCTCTTGCCCAGCACAGGGCCTAGTGCTTCAGTGAGTACTGGAGGGTAGCTACAGTGGGCTGGGGACCATGCCACCCCTCTGGGCATATGATCAGCTGGGCTGTGCATCTGTGAGGCAGGTACCTAGGACAGGGCCCACAAGACTCTCAGCTGGTTAGTATGATATTGCCTGGGATGGGGAACCTGGTACTGGCCCCTCCTGGAGACACGGTCTGGGCTCGGTGGACCTCTTCCCTGATCCATCTGGAATCCCGGGTGGCTGGTATGCACCAAACCTTGCCCAGCATTTCTCAGTCCCTTCTGACACCAGCATTAATGGAATCCCCCAGTTGAAGATGGGGGAACTGATGCACAAGGGGGTGGAGACTACCCAACAAGTCAGTATACAGAGCTGAGAACTGGGCCTGTCCTGTTCTCTATAAGGCCACTGGGCACAGAGCCACTTCATGCTGCTTGGCCTTCTTGAGTTTGCCTCCAGAACTGTGCCCTTCTACCAGGATTCAAGTTGAGTATTTCTGAACCCAGGAGTCTGGGCTGCCAGTTCCCTACAAGCTATAGAGCATGCACCTGTGAAAAGCTGGCAGAGCTGAGGCCTTATCTGTGGCTTTCAGCACTGCTGAACAAAAGGCACAAATAGGGTGCCTCCAGCAAACCCTGGCCCCTTGCTACGGTGCAGGGGGAGGGCACTGGCTGGAGCTGGTAGTGCTGGGGGTGTAGCTGGGTCATCCTGGGAGGCTCTGGAGTGGTGACCAAATATCCTGGCTTCACTGCAGGGTTCAACGGGACGGCCCTGCCTGCTCTGCAGATGGAGCTGACTCATGCAAATGAGACGGTGACGCTGTGGCAGAGCCCAGAGAGCAGTGTCTATGCCTGGAGGAAGCTGGTTGCATACCCAGGCCGGGTCCCAGGGGAGTTCCAGGTCAGCAGCTCTCCACCCAGCCTCTGCCTGCCGGGACCGTGCCAGCAGAGACCGGGGCACCTAGTGCTAGTAGCATGTGACGTGCCGCACAATGGCAGCCACAAGAGATGGAGCCAGAGGTGCTGCAAGTGCTTCTGGTTCTGGAGATGAGTGGAGCATCTGGAACAGGCTCCTGGGCTCTTGCTTCCTGGCAGCTGGCTGATTTAGCATGAAGCTGTGTATGGCATGAAGGCAATCAGCCTGTCACTCAGCTGAATTAAGTTACAGCTGGTGGAGTACCCCAGGACTTGCTCCTACTCAGGCAGGGGGTGAAAACCCCTCAGTTCCTACGGAGCAGGGCTGCAGCCTCCATTCTTGTGGCTGTGGTGGAGGCTGGGCTCCCTTCAGAGCCCCTGATTCCACCTGACAGGGTCACAAAGGAAGGGGGTGGGGGTGTCTGTAGCACTCCCAGGCTAGGGGTGAATTCAGTGCAGGACAGAGCCAGGCTTATGTCTATGTGGGGGAAAGTGTGGATGGGCCATAGAGCCCAGGTGGGAGGCTTTGCACCTTTGTTTTCCCACTGTATTTTAAAGAGCAGATCAAACTGTGGCAAAGCAGAGGGGCTGGTGAGTTCCTCAGAGAGAGGCGAGCTGGGAGTCTGGCTAGCAGAGCAAGGGCACTATAAGCTCCATAGGGGCAAAGGGCCCTGCAGGAGTTCAGAGGGCAGCATGGGAATACCTCCCTTCTAGCAGGGGTCTGTGCTGCTCAGAGCTGGCATCCAGCTGGGTCTCCAGTGGGATAGATGGTGGTGCTAGCAGGGCACACTGGCTATGCCAGCCTCTCAGGCCACCCCAGTTGTGACAATGCCTCGAGCCACACCAACACCATGCTCTCTTGTGTCATGGCAGATAACCTTCTCCTCAACACAGAGCTTCTTGCAGCTGAGAAACCTGGCTATTGATGACATTGAGTTCAGGAACTGTGGCCTTCCACGTAAGACAGACCCCTCCTGTTCCTACACTGGCCTGGGTCACCTGCCTCTTGCCTGGGAGGAGGAATGAGCCATGGCCTGCAGAGATGAGGTGTCTGAGTGCTAAGCCAGGATGCAGCCAAGTCCTAGGTTCTCCAGCCACCACCTCCGTGCAGAGCCCCACAGAAGTTCACAGTATCTCTCAGCTCAAGGGTTGTCCTTTTGCTCCCCTCTTTAGTCTGTTCATGGCAGGAGAAGAAGCCTCTTCCATCTGCTTTGGAAAGCTGAGCTTGCTGCCCTCCCACCTTTTCCTTCAATGCTCTGAACTGCCTCCTGTATTGACTGCAGCCAGAAGGATATGGCCTCTTGAAGAGGGACATGTCTCTGGGACTCCATCCAATGCCGAGGAAGTGGGGCAAGCTAGGAGAGGACAGAGGGTGTCCCCAGCCTGAGCCCCTAAAACCCTGTGCAATACAGAGGTGCCAGCTCCACCTCTTCTCACCCAAGAAAGAGGCCTGTCCAGGCTGAGCCCACCTGCTGAGGGGAAAGGGCCCAGCCACTGTCCTGGCTTCCAGGGCCCCTTCCAGTTCCCTTGCCCCTTCTCTTCCTGGGAGTTGTACTGCCCTCCTTTACCAGGGAACTGAAGGGACCCATGCCCTGCCATGCTGCCGTGTCCTGCCCCATCTCTGTCCATCTTGCTCACCCTGGGGCAGGGATCAGAGCTGAGATTTGCCCCGTCTTCCAGTTCTGATTAACTCTTTCCTTTCCTGCCTGAACTCAGAACTCATGAGCCAAGTGTGTGGGCCAGAGGAGCAGAAATGCCAACGTGGGTCGTGTGTGGGGAAGGACCGATTCTGTGATGGGAGTGATGACTGCGGAGATGGCTCAGATGAGTCTGTGCTAGAGTGCAGTGAGTGTCCCCTGGCCTGGGTGCTGGCCAGAGGAGGAAAAAAAGAGTGGGTGATGCAGAGAGATCTGAAGGGGAGTCTGTGGCCATGCATATACGGAGATGGGGGCATGGGGACACTGGGGACTTCTCTTATCCATCCTGGGACCAGGCTGGGAGTATTCCCCACTATGTGTCAAGGGGTCTGTGCCCTTAGAGCTGGGGAGCTTAGATGCTTATGGTCCTGGGCTCATGCCCACAACCCAGAGCAGGGCATGTTCAGGCCCACGGTAGGTTCTGCTTCTGGGCTGCAAG
This sequence comes from Alligator sinensis, assembly GCF_000455745.1. NCBI lineage: Eukaryota > Metazoa > Chordata > Crocodylia > Alligatoridae > Alligator > Alligator sinensis. Next base: position 1,944,337 of record NW_005842042.1, read on the forward strand.
GAGGTTTCCTGTGTAGAGTGAGATGGCTTGGATAGAAGAGAATCCAGCTGGAATCACTCCTGAGAGCCTGAGCATTAGCTAGACACAGTTTTCTCCCACCCTGGTATGTGAGCTGGGCCTACGCCAAGCCCGGGGACTGCAGTCGGATGGGAGGTAAGAAACAGCCCAACGCCTGGATCTTCCCTCAGTCCCAAGCAAGGCCTTGCTTACCCTGTGAAGCACAGGCTCCCCCATGGAGGTGAAAGGACCAAGGACTTTTAGCCAGGTGGGTCCAGCTCTGTCTGCAGAGAGTAGTGATGCACACACAGAAAGTGCTACAGCATCCCTGGGGCTGCTATAAACCCATCCACCTGGAGGAGTTTCTGGCAGAGCTCAAGCCCCAAATCTGGGCCCATATTCCCTGTGTGAAGTGAAGTGTTATATCCAGCTCCATGCTGTTCCTGGTGCCTTGTGTGAGCAGTTTAGACACTGCACAGGCAGAGGAGAACAGCTGTCCTCTTCTCTCCTGACCTCCAGGGCAAGAAGAGCCAGACCTGCTGCTGTCCTGGTCATACTTACTCATGCTGCAGTGATCATAGGCTGGAGCCATGCTTGCCTCCCCTCCTGCCATGAGTGTGCCCTACACAGTGTAGAGCCAGGGCTCCACATGTGCATAAGAGAGAGGGCACCATAAAGAAGAGAGTCCCCAGCCTTGCCTACCTTGGGGTGACCTCCAGAGCCCCCCTGCCCTTAGAGGGCTGAGGGGCCTCCCTTCCTACTTGGTGTCCCCCCCAGTAACATTTGCTTTTTCCTTCCAGAATCCTTCAGGGTCTGCTCCTTTGAGGCAGACCTGTGTGGCTGGAAAACTGTGCCTGGTCTCCTGACCTGGAACAGGGACACCGGACTAGATGTAGTGACTTTGCATGGCCAACCCACCCGGGACCACAGCAAGAACAGCAAGGCAGGTACGTGTTGGCCTGCTGGGGCCATGGGATTTGTTCACCTCTGCTTTGCCGCCCTGCATGGTCTCTACACAGAATCCAGTGAAATACTTGCTGTCCTGCGTCCCCACCACCCTACAGCACAGAGACAAGCCTGCTTTGCTCAGCTCTTTGGGACCTCACTCAGTACAGGGTGCATCAAACAGGGCCTCTGCCTGGTTTGCGGGGCTGCTTGAGTCACACCCATGTTGGTGCCAGGGGCCTTGGGAGCTGAGCCCTGTCTGGCTCTAGCCACAGTGCTGGCTTCCTTGAAATCATTTAGTTGCCTGTTTCCCCAACCCACCCTTGTCCCTTTGCAGCTCCACAGACAGGTAGCCTTAGAGTGCTGTGCTGGCGTGACCCGGCCACAGCCCCCTCCACTGTCCTTGGCCTCTCTGTGAGGGGACAGACACAATGTCCTTCTCGGAAGCACCATCCAGTGTCTTGAGATAAAACAGTCCCGTGTTTATTTTAGGGCAGTGCCGGGAAAACGGAATATAGGAGATTGTAAAGGTGAACTGCTTGACCGCATGTCTGTAAGCAGGTCCTGCACACCTCACAGAGATAGAGGCCATCTCACCCTACCGCTCCCACAGAGGACACTGTTCACGCTGATGTGGCTACTCTCCAGGCAGCAGGGCTGAAGTGTTATTCCTCAAACGCCCCACTGCTGTCTGCATGGTCCCTGGGAAGGAAGACTTGTCAGCCCCTGGGGGTGGTTGGGAGCTAGAGCCCACAATCTCCCAGTTCTCCCCAGTTAGAGCACTCTGGCTATGCACTGACTTATTCGTAAGTCATGCAGCCATGTCTAGCTCCACTGCGCTAGGTGATGTACAGGTAGCAAGAGCTGGGCTCTGCTCAAACTGCTTACAAGTCCAGCAGAAGCGGGGTGGGAAGGAAGGTTACAGGGCAGGTCAGAGCTAGGAACAGACAGCAGGCTACCTGAGTACTAGACGCTGCAGGGCTGTACAGCTTCCCCTGTAATGTATGTAATAGTATCTGATTTCTCAGCGAGGACAAAGGGGTCCTCTCCCATGAGGCCTGTTACACAAGGGTGCAGCAGCTGCCCACAAGAGAACGGTGTGGCCCAGCTACCTCTAACTACCCAGTGTGAATGGCCTGGTACCATTTACAGCTGGGGCAACTAAAGTGGTGCTCTTCAGTGTGAGTTCAGAACAAGACTTACACGCACGTGTGCATGCACGATGCACGCTCACACACACACACACACACACACACACACACACACACACACACACACTATGCCACTGGGGCCTGCTGTTGCAGCTACTTTTTAAATTTGGCAAGGCCTCTTTCAAATAGGTCTTTTATGGCTTCAGAGTTCAAGATGTATTTGTTTGTTCAAGTTAGAGCTGTTCTTGTGACCTTCAGACTCCCAAGATAAGACATATCAGCTCAGTCTTCCTTCCCATGAAAAGGCCTGGCTGCAGGCTGTTTGCCTTGACTAGAGAGGGGGTTTGCACCTTCTGGAGAGCACTGTTGTTAGAGTACCCATGAACAGCTATGTGGAGCCTCTGTGCAGGGAAGGTCATGGAGTTAAGATCCCAAAGGGCAGGGGCACAGTGAGGCTTACTGTGTGAGAGCCTAATGTGGTAGGCAGGCGTGTACTTTGACCCTGGTGGGTTTCTCTTGCCTGCTGGACTCTTGCTTTCTCTGCTACTTGCTTCTCTTCATCCCTCTAGCTGGGCATTCCCCATTCAAATGTGCCTGGCCTGGGGTGTGGTATACTGGCAAGCATTGCTCCAAAGGCTGCCTGTGGGACATTTAATATTTAGTAGCTGCTCATTGTCTCCCACAGGCTATTTCCTCCATGTTAGTTACAACCAGACAGACCTGATGAAAAACTTGGCCAGACTGACCAGTCCAGTCTTCCAGGCGACTGGGAACAGCTCCTGCTCTGTGAGTCACCCATTTGCTCTGAGCCCTGCTGCTAGTGTCCCCTATGTTCCTGGAGAGAGGAGGACAGGTGAAATCTGCAGACAGAAATCCAGGGAATACAAGCTCGGGCCCTTCTTTGCCTGCACATGCACACTCCCATACTGTATGCATCAGGATGTGACTGGGAAGAAACCAGCTCCTTGGGAAGTTACAAAAAGCACTGGAATTTGCAGGGTCCCAGGCACCTTGTGAGGCCTCCAGTCAGCTCTCCAAGCTAAGCAGTGCAGGGAAGGGCTGGTACCTGGCCCTTTGCCTAGGGAGCCTCAGTAAATGAATCTGCTTGCAGTTACCAACTTCTAAACTGCACGGATTGTGAGGAGAGCCCACTGCTACCACAGCCTTTAGGTTGGAGGGAGCTGCCCTTCTCAGCAACTGGGCAGGATTTTCCAGTGCTATGGATGTGTAGGGAGGCTGGGTGCCAGCTGGCTGGTGGAGGGCTTTATGGTGTGAGCTACACAGCATCTTCTTGGGGGTTGGTGGCTCAGAAGAGCACCTCTTCTGGAGGATGAGATGTATGTGATGCACAGTGGGTTTGGCTGAATGGTGTTACAGCTGAAAAAGGGGCTTTTTGCAGGGGACCTGAAGAGACTGCACTGCTTGCCTCAGGCTACCTCTTCTTGGAGTTAACTCTGTGTAAATGCCCTGAGCTCTCACATTTTGGGTGCTTGGAAACACATCAGGACACTCTCAGGCAGCTGTGGGGATGAGGGCGCTAAAAAAAATAAGGAGGGTTTCCAGTGCAGGGAGACCGTGGTCCTCACTGTCCATCTGCGTGTTCTGGTTCCAGCTCACGTTCTATTCCTACCTCTATGGCTCGGCCACCAACAGCATCAATATCTACTATGTGGCCAATGCTACCCAGACACTGGTGCGAGGCAGGACTGGGGACCTGGGCGATTACTGGTTCAGGGAGAAAGTGGACTTCAATGTGGACAAGGACTTTGAGGTGGGCAGTTAACTCATGTTGTGATGCACTACAGGCCTGGGGGACGGAGCTGGTCACTGTACAGGGTGTGAAAGGTCCCTGTTGCAATGGAGCCCCAGAGAAATGGACAAGAAGCATAGTGGTTTTTAGTCCAGGCTCCAGGAGAAAAGTGGAGAAATTCATCACCATGGCCAGACCCACACCAAGGGGCACAGGAGTGGGTGGGAAATGGAAATGAAGTCCCTAATTGGGGAGAAGCAGGGGAGGGGGTGAGGGCCCTTGGCAGGGCAGCATAAAAGAAGCTTGCACTGTTACTGCCCAGATTGTACATTCCTTGGCCATAACAGAGGCCCACAGGGAAGCCAGTCTGGCACCTTTTCCAGTCTGGCCCTGACTCCCACCACACACCCCATTCACTCTCTGTCCACCTCCTGAACCCTTCAGACCTGGTGCCCTGTCAAAGCCAAGTCTCCCCAGGGAAACAAGTTACCACAGATATCACCCTTGAAAATCAGGAACCCTTCTTCTTTCCCTTTGGATATGAGGTAGCAGAGCCCTCATATTCTAGCACACCAAGCCCAGTTTCTTCAAAATGCAGTGCAATGCCAGTTCTCATGTGGAGCTAGGTGCTGCCCTAGTGCCCGTGCTAAGTGTAGCTTGCTTTTTCCATGCAGATTGTCATTGAAGGGGTAATTGGAACAGGGAAGAAGGGGCACATTGCCCTGGATGATCTGATTCTGTCTCCAGACTGCAAACAGGCAGCAGGTGAGTAGACAGAAAGGGTCCCTCTGGCCACTCTTCACTGCACGGTCTGGGCCAGAAGGTCCTTTGGTGCACTCCAGCTGTGCCTGGGGTATGTAGCCTGTCTGCTGAGCGCTTGGGCAAACCATCCAATTCCTGTCTCCCCTCTTCAGGCAAGCAAGCTATTGTTGTCCCTGAAACCAATAGCTCCTGTAGCCCACCAGAGAACTTCGTCTGTGGTGATGGGGAATGCATCAGCCAGGAGTTGGCCTGTGACTTTGCAGTGGCATGTAAAAATAGCTCTGATGAGAAGTTCTGTGGTAAGGGATCACATGGGGCTGTGCTGGAGAGGGGCATGCTCCATAATACTAGGGGAATAGAGCAAGGCCTAGTGCTTGGTGCTGAGGGGTTGAGAGCCCTGGCTACTGCAGGGAAGGAGTTAGCCTCACAGCTGCTCTGCCCATGCCCCTCAGTGTCAGCTATGGCACACTCTGCTCTTCCAGCTGGGAAATATGCCAGTGCCCTCAGTCTAGTGCTGCAGCCACTTGCCAGTCCAGCCTGGGGTTCCCTGTGCCCATAGCTTGGCCAGCGCCCCTTGGTCCTGACCTACAGTCCCTGCCACTCCAGCCTTGCCCTGCCTACTCTAAAGGCTTTGATCACATGTAAGCCCCACTTTGAAGTCAGCCCTGCCCTGGTAGCTTTGGCAAGAGGGAACCGTAGCCTGAGTAAGTGTAGCAGGTCAGGAACTCTCCAAGGCTGTGAGATGCCAGTGCTGGGCAGTCTGTAGTGCTCAGGGTTGTGCACTGGCCCAGACCTTATCTCCCTTGGCTCGACAAGGCCTTAGGGTATGAGCAAAGTGCCAGCTGGCTGCTTGTTCCTGGCAGTGGGAGCTCACCTTCAGCACAGGCAGGCCTGGGGGGTTCAGTGTGGGTGGCCGGGGGTCTGCACAGCTCAGGCACTTGCTTTGGCACAGACCTTCAGGGCTGAGGCTGCCAGAGCTGCACTCCATGCCCCTCTGCTTCTGGCTGTATGGCTGGGGAGCACATGGGTGCTGGGTCCCAAACATGGGCAGCTGCAGGCTGCTGAGGTCTTTGTTTTTGCAGGAGACACTGACTTTGAGGCTGGGTCTGGGGGCTGGAGGGACGCCAGCGTGGGTCAGCTGCAGTGGGTGACCATGAGAGCCAGCGAGGCCCTGAGCCCTGGCACAGACCATACCACCAATACCTCTGCAGGTGAGATCACCCCAACTCCCTCAGTGGGTGCCCATCCCTGCTGCCCTCACCCCGCTCCACCCCCCATGGCTGTCTCTGTAAATGAGATCCCACCGCTGCTCCCTCTGCAGTGAACAGCAGGGAGAAGGGCAGCTGCTGGGAGGACAGGAGAGGGGTTAGCTGGCACTGCCTGAGGATGGAGTGGCTGAGGTGGGAGTGTCTGATAGAAGGAGCAGGAGGGGGTGGCTGGCACTGCCTGGGCATGAAGGAGGAGGGATGACCTCCATCCAGCCCTGCCATGCTTGCCCCAGGCTGTTTCTCTGCTTAGGCAGCTACCTGGCAGTGCAGCGTGCTCCAGGCCAGATGGTGACAGCGGCAAAGGCGCGCACGCCCCCGCTGGGCCCCTCCGGCCTGGCCTGCTCCCTCGAGATGTTCTACTGGCTCCAGAGTGACCCCCAAGGTAACCACATCCATTCCTCTGAGCCGCTGACCCGGTGCCTTCCCAGCATGGCTCAGCTGCGCCCCTCCTCCCGGGATGTGTCAAGACTGGGGCCGTCCTGGGTGGGATACCCTCAGAGCTTTACTGTCCTGCTGCAAAAGAGGCTCCCGGTGCCACAGGGAGAGGGGCCAGCTGTACTCATGAAAGGGGGTTCTCAGAGCTGCAGCTTCAGGACACTCCCCTGTCCCTTCACCCCTCCAAATCCCTGTGAGGCCCTGACCCAGTCTCCCTGATGGGCCTGCCTCCTGCCCCCCACATTCCCAATCATGCAGTCAGTCACTATATCAGAGCAGTGATCCTGCCAAACAGCCCATACCACCCATTGACACTTTTCTCCATCTGCTAGGATTCATTGCTGTCGGCACTGTGGATCACGCACTGCGCATGCACCGGCTGGTCTGGTACATGCAGGGCAATGGCAGCATGGAGTGGAAGAAAGTCACTGTTCCTCTTGGAGAGAGACCCAGACCCTTCCAGGTTGAGCAAGACAGCTGAGCATGCTTGCCCAGAGCTTCAGCGGCAGGGAGTGGTTACAGGGCATTGTGGGATATAACACTTAAGCACCAGCTGGAAAGCCCCCACAATGCACAACCATCTAAGCTTGGGGGCTGGGGATGGAGCAGGTGCCCCTTTTCCTGAAAGCATTTCTTCCAGATCCACCAAGGGTGGTAGTATCCATAGGTCACTACCATCCCATGGTGGTGGGGTGGCAGAAGCCAGGCTCTCTCTGTCCTACAGAGACATGACAGCATATTGCCCCTGTTGGGTTCTTGAACTGAGAGGCCAAGAGTTTAATGGGTCATTGAGCCTGAGCACCAGCAGGATACTGGAGGTGCCATAGTGCAGGTGGGAAGTGTAGGAGCTGCTGCCCACTCTGTGGCTGGAGAACAGCTGTCCCCAAGCTACCCCTCCCAAGCCCCTCATCTCTGTGCTGAGTTTTCCAAGACGTTTAAAGGAGCAAGGGAGCTGGAGGTCCTGATCAGCTTGGGATGGGGGTGGTGAGTGTTGGGCTGAGGGCCCTGTGGGGTGAGGCATGTCTGGACCCATGTTTCTTACTAGGGCTCCTTCCCCCTCAGGTGGAGCTCATTGGCTTGGTGAGTTCCCAAGGTCTTGCAGTACCAAGCGTGGCAAGTGTGGCTGTCGATGACATGAAGTTTGTGAACTGCGACCCTCATGTTGTGCCCCAAGAGGCCATAGGTACATCTCTCCTTGGGGGTCAGCAGGTGCCTCCCAGTGCCAGTGGGTGACTGGGTGATTTACCAGGACCTGAGCAGCACTTGCTGCAGAGGCCTGGCCCTAGAGCTGCCAGGGATTGGCTCCATTAGTGTCCCTTGGAGGGGGAGCAGGCTGTGGTGTTGGTTGGTTTTAGCTGGAACAGACAGGGCCAATGCAGCAGGTGCCCATGTGCTAGTGACCAGTGCAGCACGGACAGCAGGCAAGTCTCTGATTGTGGCCAGAGTCTGCCTTGGCTGGCAGGGATTGACTCAGTTAGTGTCTGTTGGAGGGAAGGGACTGTGCTGCGAGGCTTAGGGCCCTGGCATCCTAGGGATCCTGCCCACATTGTAAGTAATGGGGACACTTCTCAAAGCCCAGAGAGTTGGATCTGGGGATACTGGAGCATCTGGGTGCTTCTGCTGTCTCTGCTTGTCTGTACCTGCTGCAGGAGCAGAAGAGCTGCACCATGTGACCCAGCCAAGCATGTTCAGTGCTTGTTCTGTGTTTTCTGCCTTGCAAAAAGCAGAGGGGGGGGCGTAGATTGTAAATGGCCTGGTCCTTCCACACAGGCCTCTCCCAGTGCCTCACAAGGGCAGGAGATTCAGCCTCCCAATGACACATTACAGATGGAGAAACCGAGGCATGGGTAAGATGCAGTGAGTTGTTCAGGGTCACACAGGCAATTAGTAGCAGGGCTGGGAGAGGAACCAGGGAGTTGCTGACTTCCAGGTCCCTTGTTCTCACTGATGCTCTCCCCATCAGGGGAGCAGTGAGCCCAGGAGTCCTGGCATCCAACTCCTTACTTGTAACCACTAGCGAGCAGCTGTGTGGCATGGACAGGGAGGTGGATCACAGCAGGCCTAGAGTTGCCCCCATGTGGGGCTCAGCCCAGAGCAGATGAATTTAGTTTGGGGGTGCCAGCTCCATAGCAGCTGCTCTGGAGCCTCCCCTGCTCCCCCCTGGCTGTACTCATGCAGGTGGGAATGGTCCTGCTTTGAGCAGGGGGGTTGGACTGGATGACCTGAGGTCCCTTCCAACCACCATTTCATGATCCTATGTCTTGGTCTTTCCACTCTCTGGACAGAGCTGTCTTGCAACTTTGAGAAGGGCCTGTGTGGCTGGTACCAGGACCAGAACGATGACTTCGAATGGGTGCGAGGCACTGGTCAGGGGCTGGGCTCTGATCACACCACGGGCCATGGTAGGCACAAGCCCTGGGGGCCTCCCTCAGCAGCCACAGCAGGTGTGTGACAGGGGGGCTTGTCCCAGGAACCCCTGGAGTGCAGCAGGGGGGAACTTCTCACCTTCTTCTGCAATTCAGTATGACCAGGACCAGAAACAGGTGGTTCTGTCCTTGACTGGGCTGTGAGGACATTTCCTCAGTCCCAGCAGGGAGCAGGCAGGGTCTGCTGTGGTCGAGCTGTGCCAGCAGAGCCTGGGTATGCTTGGATCTGAGCCTGGCTGATGTCTCTGGGAGGCAGAGCTTTGTCTGTGCTCCTGCGGGATGAGGACCAGGGGAAGAGCACGCAGCTGTCCGGGAGGCTGGCGCTGGGGCATGCAACTTTCTGCAGCTGCACTTTCCTGGCCTTCCCACCCTGCCCTTATTGTTGCAGATGCATTTGCTTTGCACAGGGTTTTTCATGGCTATGGATCCTTCTGCCCAGGAGGCCCGAGGCCTCAGTGCCCGTCTCCTCACCTACCTCCTGGATCCGGCTGCTGAAATCCAGTGCTTCTTGTTCTGGTACCGCATGGATGGCCCCCAGATTGGTAGGTGGCATGTGACATGGCCCTTGGGGGCTGGGACAGACATGTTCTTTATGGGCCCAGGGAGAGAGTAGTTCTCTCCCACCTCATCTCTGAAGGGTGCACCTGACATTCCCGGTATCTGCCCATGAGCTGGTGGCATTGATTTTGACGGACACAGGCCTACAGTGGTGATACACAGTAGTAACTGCTTGTGGGGTCAGGACTCGGGCAGGAGCCAAGGACCAGAGTTGCCTCCTCTGAGAGCTGCTTTTCAGAGAGAACAGTGTTGACGCTGAATAGATCATCCCAGTGCATGCTGGGAGAGATGCTTCCCCATCTGGGGTGTTATCCTTGCTATACACGTCACCCCAGTGCATGCTGGGAGAGATGCTTCCCCATCTGGGATGTTGTCCATGCTGTACGTCACCCCAGTGCATGCTGGGAGAAATGCTTCCCCGTCTGGGGTGTTGTCCATTCTGTACGTCACCCCAGTGCATGCTGGGAGAGATGCTTCCCCGTCTGGGGTGTTGTCCCTGCGGGACTCGTCACCCCAGTGCATGCTGGGAGAAATGCTTCCCCGTCTGGGGTGTTGTCCATTCTGTACGTCACCCCAGTGCATGCTGGGAGAGATGCTTCCCCGTCTGGGGTGTTGTCCATGCTGCACACGTCGCCCCAGTGCATGCTGGGAGAGAGGCTTCCCCATCTGGGGTGTTGTCCCTGCGGGACTCGTTACCCCAGTGCATGCTGGGAGAGAAGCTGCTCTGCTGTGCATTGGGCTTATTCGAACCCTGGTAGAAGGGGGCCGTTGCGCATTGCAGGGCTCTGTCCCCAGCTTCCACAGCTCCCGCCTGCACCAGGACAGTGTTTCCCTCATGGTGGCCCCTTCGCTTCCCAAAGCCCCACAGGGGAAGGCAGACCTGGCACCAGCACAGCACCTCAGCCCTGCCAGCCTGCAGAGGCTCCTCTCCCAGCTGCCCCAGGAGGCCTCAATCTGAGGGCAGTTCCCTGAGAACAGTCTCACACGACCTGTGACCGGGGGCCTGATCCACCACAGATTTCAGCCCTTTAGGCCCTGGGAGCACAGGCTGCCTGTAGACGTGCTTGTTCCCGTTCTAATTAGATTGATCGAGTCTGCTCCGTGTTCTAATTACAACGCTCCGGCATCTCCTCACCGTCACATGTATTAAGCCCCCTGCATTTCAAAACGGCGGCAGGAGTGCTTTAACTAAACCTTATCGAATGAGCTTTAGTTAAAGCGCTCCCACAGTCTTTTTGAAAGGCAGCAGGGCTTAATACACATGATGGTGAGCTGTTTTAATTAGAGCGGCTGTCTGGAAACTGTTCTAATTAAAACACCCCCTGCCCTCACCACCAAGCACACATATAGGCAGCCAGAGGTCCCAACCTCTGATGTTCAGTTTGGCCTCTTCTGATCTATGTGGGTCTCTGAGATGCTAAATCCCAGTGCCCACCTGCTCTGCTTGGAGGGCCCTGCTAAGAGTTGGTGTGCGTGTGGTGCCCTGGAGGGACCCCTCCCTTCACCCCAGAGTGGTCTACATTGCACTGGGGAAGGTGTTTCCACATGGATGATGGTTTTGGGATCCTTTGGGAGGAGAGTGCTACAGAAGCCCTCCCTGCCCATCTTTGCTGGCTTCATAACTCTTTGGTTCTATCTCAGGCACGTTGAACCTCAAGATAAAGCATGACGGGGAGGCAGAGACAGTGCTCTGGACCAGAACAGGAACACAGGGCAGTGCCTGGCACCTGGGATCTGTAACGCTCCATCACCAGCCCCAACAGAAATACCAGGTAAGGCCCCCAGGCTCTGCTCAGAGCCAGGAGGACTTGAAGCTTGCTGCCTTCTAGGGCTATGCTCTGGTTACTAGCCTGGCTAGGGACAGACCTGAGGATGCCTCAGTGTCTGTACAGCACTGAGCACATGACTGGCATTTAGACAGAAAACCTCTAGGCCCAAGGCACAGAGCCTAGCTCCAAATCTCCACAGCACTGTCAGGCCCCCTTGGCCTTGCATCCTCCATCAGACCTTGGGGGTGCTCTCTGGACCCACTTTGTCCCTCTCTGGGCAGGCCAAGGCAGGTGACATGGTGGTGAGTATGGCATAGGCATGGGCTGGTGGGGCTGGTGCTCAGTGCTGTGTTCCTTCTCTCTCCCTTCCAGCTGATTTTCGAGGCTCTCCGTGATGGATACCTGGGGCACGTGGCCCTGGACGACCTCTCAGTGAAGCCTGGCACCTGCAGGGCGCAGGAGCACTGCTCGTTCGAGGCAAGTGCTTGTGGCTTCACTGCCAGCGGGGAGCATTCATGGGCAAGACAGAGCAATGCCACCGGCACTGCAGTCACTGGCCCTTCCACTGACCACACCACGGGCACGGCCAGAGGTAATGCAAGCTCCACGAGCCTTCTCTGGGGACATGGGGCGACTCCTCGTGGCCTCAGGTTCTGCGGGGCAGCTGCTGACTCTCTCTAGCAGCCCTATGGGCTTTGGGGATCCTCTGCCCTTGTGGGCCTCTGGACTTTGGGAAGCAAAGGAGGTGGGGTGAGGGCAGGGGCTAGAGGACTGCTTTCCCATGTGCCTCTGGGACCAGGCTGCCATGGGAGCTTACACCCGACATGCATCTGGCTCTCTGGGTTTGGAGTGAGGGTGGAAGCAGCTGTGTGAGCAGCTGGAATGATGCAGCATGGACTGAGCCAGGGTGCAAAGCCCAGTGCTGGATGGGGGATGGGGCGGGGGAGGCAAAGCCATTGCCAACATAGCAAGGATGAGCCAGGGTCAGGTGGGGCCTGGCAATCAATGCAGGGTCGTCCAGGGTGTCTCGCTGCCTCCCAGCAGCTCTGAATGTCATAGTGCAAGCTGGAGGTTTTCAGGGCATCCCCCTGGAGTGCCTACTGCTGCCAGTGCCCATGGAGACCCATTTATTCACTGGCTTTTCATCACTTGGGAGAATCATCAGGTCCCCCTTCTTGCCAATGGAGGGGCCAGCAGAGTCAGGATGGTCTGATTGGTGTCACTGCTGTAGCTTGTGCTCAGGAAGCCAAGTGCCCAGGTGTTCCAGTGAGCAACTCCTGCAAAGCTGGTGGGTTTTGTTCTTCCAGGGTACTATATGATCATCAATACAAGCAAGAGCTCCCTGCCCCGTGCAGCCACCCTGGCCTCTGAGTTGTATGTGCCCTTGACTCATACCCAGTGCCTGACCTTCTGGTACCACCTGAGCACAGACTCAGGTGAGCATGGTAGCCTTGCCTTTGCTTCTCCTTCTCATTCCTG
>NW_005842042.1:1956934-1959391 GCF_000455745.1 Alligator sinensis
TTCCTGCTGTTGGTCAATGCAGAAACACTGGGCAGTTGATGTGGCACAGACATGTGACTGGGGAGGAAACCTGGCTGAAGCACAGGCCTGAGAGTTGGGACTCCTGGATTCTGTGCACAGTTCTGGTGCAGACTGGTTGGGGGTGCTGGCAGGGCATGATCCTGCCCCTTTCCAGGGAGGGCTGGGGCACCACGTTCTGAGCTGCATGGGTGTCTCCCCTGCTGTGGGGATGAGGCCACAGAAGAGCTACCTGAGAGCCAAATAAAACTCCTTCCCAACAGTGACTGGGCCAGACCAGACTCTGCCTGTTTTCACCTAGGGATGGCTGGAGCTTGCCTTGGCCACTCTGGGCTCTGCTCCAACTTATCTGGCCAGTGGCTTCTGGGAGTGGCCACAGACCTGGCATGTGGGTTCCTCCTTATGGTGGAGCCTGCGCATCTCTGAAGCTCTTTGCTGGTCATGCAGCATAGCATTGTTAGCCCCTGGGTGTGGTGATGATAGACTCAGGCAGGTCCAGTGATAGGCCCAAGCTCTGTGCAGCAAGTCCAGACTGGAACCCAGGAGTCCCAACTCCTAGGGCTGTGCTCTGCCCACTGCCCATGCTGTTTCTCTGGAGGAGAAAGGGTGTTTCATCAGTCAATTAGTGCTATCCCTGAAATTAGTTTATCAGTACCATAGCTCCCTTTGGCCCTGGGCAGGAACAGCATGGCCTCTGGTCACCCTTGGGACATGTCTTCAGCCTCTGGGTCTCATTTAGGTTCCCTGAACATCCACATGGAGGAACAGGGTGCACGGAGGCGTCTGTTCAGTGTGAGCTCAATGCAGGGGGATGCCTGGCACTATGGCAGCGTGGGTGTCCAAGCGGATGGGGAATGGAAGGTGAGACAAGGGGCAAAGGGGTCATCTGTATTGCAGCTCTGGGCTCAGGGGCACGGAAGGCAGCAACCTGCCTGGCTCTGGACCCAGGCTGGGTGGGATGCTGCCATTGTACAGATTTGAGCTCTGGGACCAGAAAACTGGCCATTTCTGCAGCTGCTTGTCAGAGCAGAGCAGAGCAGAGCAGAGCCGAGCCGAGCTGAGCCGTGCCGTACCATCAGAAGTACTTAATTGAGCTGAAAAGTCCCAGCAAAGCTTCTCCACAGGGCAGGGTTGGGACTGGGGCTGGACTGGGCTCTTCTGCCCAGCTGAGAGAGAACTGATCCAGGGGCAAAAGTCCCCTGAGCTGTAGCACTATGAGGACTCCTTGAGGTGGCTCCTGCATGACCCTTTACCTCTGCATGTCCTGACAGGTGATATTTGAGGCGGTAGGTGCTGGCAGGGAACAGTCCTACATTGCAGTAGATGATCTTCACCTGAAGGATGGCAGCTGCCCGGAACCAGGTATAGCCTTAAACCATGCCTGAGCTCCAGCCTGCCCCAGGCTGGGCATCTGTGCTCAGGAGGGTTAGGCCAGACACAGTCAGTTTCTGAGTGGAGAGATTCTGTGCTGCCAGGGCCAGGATGTGACCCATCAGATCTGGGCCATCCCTTTGCAGAGGCAGGATGTCACATGCCCCCTGCCCATGGCAAGAGGCAGCAGATCATAGCTGGGTGGCAAAAGAGGGGTTATGAAACTGCAACCCCTCTCCTTGCGTAAAGTGTTTAATCAGTCCTTGGATGTGACCTCAAATGCTCCAATCCCAGTTGCTGCACTGTTGCTCCTTTTCCCTTTGGCTTGAGCCCAGGGTTACATTTTGCTGAGCTATCCTTGTATCCAAGGAAAGCTAGGTGTGTAGCTGGCTAGGCCAGAGCAGCCCTGGACATCATGGCTCAGCCATCTTGCCTTTCCCAGGCTGTCTTGAAGCTTAGTGTTTCAGACAGCTACTTCCTTAATCTTCTCCAGGGTCTCAGGGCAGTCACAGGAGATGCCCACAGCTGGGGACAGTGACTAGGGCTGTGAGTCTCTGTGCAGCCAGCTTGGGGCAGGGGATTGAAATGGTACTGCATGAGGTGTGTATTGTATAACCATCACAAAGCATTTGGCATTGGTCGCTGTGAGGGGTAGAGCAGGGCAGGGCAGGTGGGATGCATTGATAGGTCTCCTCAGCTCACTGCCCTTGGGTGGAGGTTAACACAGGGGTGGACTCCAGGCATAAATAAATGAGCTGCCCTGTGTGCCCAGCTAGGTCTGGGGCAGCTTCCTTCTGTCCAAGGGGAGCCCATCATCCAGGGTTAGGAATGACCCACAAGACTGTGTGGAGGGTCCAGCCCTGCAGTCCTGCCTCAGGCAGAAGGGGTCTGGTCCTACACTCTGTGGGCAGAGGGATTCTGGTGAAGTGCCACCCAGCCATGTGCTGCTGTTGCAGGGGCAGGTGATTTTATTCCTTGGCAGGTTCCTGTGACTTTGAGTTGGACACTTGTGGCTGGAGCAGCTCCTCTGACCCCCATCTGCGTGGCTTTGCCTGGGGCTGGAAGAGC
>NW_005842042.1:1959422-1970796 GCF_000455745.1 Alligator sinensis
CCAGGCCCCCAGGAGGACCACACGTTGGGCACCAAGGAAGGTGAGAGCATGCCAGGTTATCCTGGCCAGGTGCATGCAGATGCTGTGTCAGTGAGGCTCAGGCTGAGGGTGAAATCACCCTCCAGGGAGCCTGGGGGCCCATGGGAGGGACCTGACCCTGTCCCTCCCCTTAGAGGGGCTGGTGAGTCAGTATATCCCAAACCCCCTCTGCCCTGCACTGATGGCCTTGCAGTCTTCCTGGCAGTGGGAAGGGAAGCTAAAAGGTGGGGTGGGATGGGGGTCAGGCTCAGAGTGGCCTGGAAGGAGGGGAACTGGTTGATTTGGGCTGAGTCTGACACAGACCAGTCTAGGGGGAGATGCTTACTTGGTTCAGGAATAGGTCTGGGGCCATAAGCAGCCCAGTGACTGCCTATTGGAGGTGGTTTGCATGGGGTGGTGCAGTCTCAGGGGGAGAAGGGATCCTGACTGGGGCCATCTTTATCCCCAGAGCAGGCACAGCTCAGGAAGCAGCAGGTCCAGTATCCCCCACCCTGTTAAGCCACCACCACACTTCACCTCTGCCTGGCTCTCAGGGACCGTTGGTGGGGAGGGGGTGTTTGTGGAAGAGGATCTGAGGCCACTGAACTTAGTCTGCCTGCCCAGGAGTTGGTGGGGGTGACATGCTGGTGGGTAGGTGCTCTCCCAGTGAGGGGGAGCAATCTGGCCCAGAGGCCTGTTCCTGCCTGTGCTCACCTGCCCCTTTCCTTTGTAGGGCACTACGCCTACTTTGATGCCAGCGTGCTGGGCCCCGGGGGGAGCAGGGCCTTGCTGGTGAGCGAGCAACTGCCTGCTACCACAGGTGCCTGCCTCCAGTTTTGGTATCACATGGACTTCCTGGTGCATTTCTGTAAGTGGTGCCAGGTGCCCTAAGTGCTGGAGAAAAGGAATGGGGTGCTCTGGAGGGGCCTTGGGCTTGGCAGAAAGAAGGGCATGGGGAGATGAGGGATCCTTCGTTCCTACCCTGCTTATAGAACCAGCTGCTCAGGGGCTCATGGTGGGCAGAGATTTATGGGTAATACTGTCTCTGGCTAGGCAGCTCTGGGTGCCAAGTGCCCAATAGGACTCATCTGTCTCCAGATGGCAAGAGCTAGGGTGGCACTGAGCATGGTGTATCATCTGGCTTCCACTTCCTCCTCTGTAGGATGGGACTGGCAGGGCATGCTGGGGCTCTCTGCCTCATGGTGGTGAGGTGCTGTGGGGGCCCTGACTGGGAGCAAGGAGCTCAGGAAGAGCAAAGGCTGAGCTCCCACTGCCCACCTGCATTGATGTCAGATCCCCACATCTCTGTTCCAGACAGCGGAGAGCTGAGGGTGAAGCTGTACAGCCCGGCAGGGCAGCTAATGGTGTGGAGCACTGGAGGGCACCAGGGCCAAGGCTGGATGAACAGGACAATCCCCCTGCAGAGCCCTGAGGAGTTCCAGGTAAAATCAGGGCAGGCCCCGTCTTCACTTGAGATGTTTCATGGCCCTGCCACTGCCTGTCCAGCACCATGGTAGACTCCCACCCTGCTCGCTCTCTTTGCACTGGGCATTTGCTAACAGGGCAACAGGTTCAGTGCCCAGGTTGGGAGAAGAAGGCTTGCTTGCAACTGGGTGCTGATGTCACTGCTCCATCCCCCTTCAATTAGGCCCAGAGCCAGTAGTCCCATTCTTCCTCTCCCATCCCTTCCTGGGCATACTACTGCTGCTCACCTCCGGTGCATGCATGGGGTTCAGGCAGGATCCTCTCTTGCCCTGCAGATTGTCTTTGAAGTGACTAATGGAGCGTGGCCGATCGGAGGGACCATTGCCCTGGATGATGTCAAGTACAGGGATGGACAGGGTTGCAATTTGGACCGGATGCTCCCAGTGGAAGGTGGGGGCCTAACACCATAACAGCTTGGAACAACTGTTCTTCTTTCCTTGCAGTAACTGCCCCTGAGCCCAGCCTCACAGGTCCTCAGTCTTAGTGCCTATTTAATGCAGGGGGTGCCTGGTTCTAGAAAGTGAAATGACTCACCCTAGTCTATAATGGGGCTTAGAAGCAGCACTGGGATCAGAGCCCAACCTTCCTGTCAGCCCACCCCTTAAGCCCCAGAACACACTTTTTCTGACATTCAACCTCCTGTTGCCTTTCAGTCCTTAAAACAACACAGCTTTAGCACACACTAGCTCCCTAACACTGCACCTTGTCCACTTCTGGGGAAGGGAAATTGGAGGGTGCTCTTCTTGCCTTGCATAGGGCAGTCCAACTGGGGAACATGCGCCATAGTGTGAGAAGGGGTGTGGACAAAGCCAGCGGCACAGGTAGAAAGCATAAAACTGAGTGCTCAGGCCCAGGACAGGCAAGGGCCTGCTCTGTCCTTAATGTTGCTGCTGCGGTCATTTAGAAGCTATTTGCTGACCAATAGCTGAGAAGGACCCACCTATTGCAGCTTAACCCCATGAAGCCCTGTGCCAGGGCTGGTGCAGGGTCACCATCTCCCAGCATGCTCACCACTTGCTCTTGCTTGCAGACAAGACTCCTACCAAAGGCTTTTTAGCAGCAGTGGCAGTTGGCAGCATCCTGGCCCTCATAGTCTTGATCGCATTAGCAACGAGTCTACGCTATTGGCTGAAGAAGAGTGCGTCCTTGAGTAGGACAGAGAACAGCATCACCAGCTCAGGCTTTGACAACATCACTTTCAGCGATGTAAGGAAACTGTTTGGGCCATCAGTACTGGGCGAGGGCACATTCAGGGGCTTTTTTAAAGGTCTTGGCTAGTTGCTGCCTATTGGAAGGCCACACAGAGAAGAGAGTCTGTGCAGCTAGCGCCAGCAAGGACAGGGACAGCTTGCCAGCTGCCTGCACTGCATTTGCACATAGGTTTATAACCTGCATTTGTTTGGTCTTATAGATTCTGGCAAAACATAGAATCACTTTTGCTTTGAGTTTGCCATTGTTATAAGGCAGCTGATGAGTTTTGTCCTCAGCCAGCAATGCTAGTGAGTCAGCAGCTCCAGACATGCTGGAGGATGGCCCAAGCCCACCAGCCTCTTGCTGGCACTTCAGCTGTAACCCAACTCTTAGAAATTGGTTATGGACAAAAAGATGGTGGAGCATACTGGTATCTCTATGTCAGGCCATGCACCACTGGCTGTTACATTAGAGCAGGGGTGTCAAACACATCCCATGAGCTGAATCTGACCCACAGAACTGGTCACCTGGCCCACAGACTTTGTCTTGACCCTGGCTGCAGTGGGGGTACCCAGGTTAGAGCTGTGGTCTGGGTCCCCAGCAGCACAGTGGGAACAAGCTCAGTGCTGCAGCTTGTTTCCATGGTAGCAGCCAAGCTCCTGTGATACTGGGTGGCTTTCAATGGTGGCATTGGGGCTCCAGTGCTGTGCCTCTTGCCTTGGTGTTTGGCTGCTGCTGTGGGAAGCCTTAGTGTTGCTGGGGCTCTAAGGCTGCAGCTCTCACCTGCTTGATTACCATGTGAGTGAAAGCAGAAGCCCAGCACTGTGGTTCACGGTCCTAGCAGTATCCAGCTCCCTTCCCTTCCAGTATCTAGCAGGGACCAGGTCCCTTCCCTTCCTCCAGCCCATGGACCTGTCCCACAGAACTCATCTTGCCTGCAGGGCCAGATGACTTTGACATCCCTGCTTTAGACCTCCCCTACTTGACCTGGAAGCAGTAAGTCCATTTCCAGCTAGATCACGGCTGGGCTAAGTGCAACTAGTTTATATCCCCTTTATTTTTCAGGATAGCATCATTATATCCCAACGGCATAGAGAAGGGGAAGAGATGAATGACTAAGCCAGCACTACCAGCTGCTTGCCTGGTCTAGCCTCACACTCCTTTGATTTCCAAGGCTGCTCTTGAACCTGAAGCATTATGCACACTGAATCAAATAGGAGCCACATATACTTGTCTCAGCTGCAGGGAAGTAGACAAGCACTGTATTCTCCCCTGCCTTTTTGAACTGGGGAAGAACATGACAACAATGTTGTCCTGTATAAAGTGAATTTTCTGTAGCACAATGAAGTAGTCTGCCAGTGTTAATCAGTGTCTGTTACAGTATTTGCTAATGCGAAGATCAAAATTCCTCTAAACTAAATCAGGACATACATAAACATCTTGTTTTTATGGGTAGCTGCATCTATGCAGGTGTGAATACATGTTCATTTCATCTACACAGTTATAAAGTGTTTGTGTTGGAGTAAGCTGGGGTATTTGTGTATCAAACTGAGTTCTTGTGCAAAGGAACAGCAGGTATTATTTTCATAAACCAGCTAAGACCACATGGTCTAGATGTAATTGCCTCCAGATGGATATACAGCTGGCTGAAAGACTGGCCTGACTAGTTATCCTCTCCCAAGTTGGACACCTAGCCATAGATAGCTCAATTGGAGTCTTACAGAAGTCCAACTCATGTCTACTCTTAGCAAGCTGGAGAGCGGGTCACTAAATTGTGAAGGACAGGACCAAAATTCAAGTAGTGGAGAGAGGGTCTGAAATAAGGTAAAATTGAATACAAGTGCAGTGGTGTACCTTGGGTATATGCTCTCCTCTTCCTAACATCAAAGCAAGGATATCTGGCTAGCAGAAGCACACAGCTGAAGAGGATCTAGAAGTTTAGTGGATTGAAGTGCAACACATTTCAATTACTGTGCAAATGGTCAAATTCCAAATCTAGGAGATTAGGACAGTAGGGAGCCAACTTTTTTGGGAGGGGTGTGACAAATTAGCCCCACACCCTCCCCAGATACCACTTTGATCCCCTGCCCAATCTGCAATGCAGCCTTCTACTCCCTCCCTGATTTGCTGTTTTTTGCCCTATCTGCCATCTCTCTCTTCCCTGATCGGCTGCATACCATACACAGGCTGCCTGTGCCACTTGCGTCACAGATTGGCCACCCTTGGATTTGGAGGAAGTTATTTTGCTCTACTTAGCACCAATGATGCCTCAGCTGCAGTTCTGAATCCACAATTACACACCATACCACTTTAAGATGGATGTAATTAAATGGGCAAGTCCAGAGCAATAAGAACTCTGGTTACTTTTCTGAAGGCTCTTTAGTTGAAGGAATGCCTTTTCAAGTCATTCACAGAAAACACCTTTGAAATGGGAACCTTAATCTGCAACTCTGTGAGAAGCTTCCCATGTAACCCTGGATAAATTGTAAGCCATAAAAAGTACTTGGGCTCAGCATCACCCTGCTTAATCTGTAAATTCTTAGCCCCAGGAGGGGAGTCCGCAGCCCTAAGCACGGGGCTTAAACTTCTTAGAGCCCAGTGCCTAGGAACTGGATAAACATGCAGCTCACCAAGTAGGTGGGGGGCACAAACTAGCCACCAGAAGGAAAAATTCCTACTGTACTCCGCAGCTTGAAAAGAGCTTACCCAAACCTTATTCTGAGACTTAAGTGCCTAACCTATTGCTTTTGAGGATGGAAGACTGAAACCCACTCTTGTCTCTAGGTGCATATGCACACCCCCACACACACACACAGATCTGCCAGTGCTCCAGCCACCACACTGATGTGGGAGATTTTACTTCAATACTCTTCAGCACAACATTTCAACTTCAGATTTCCTTAACCTCCAGATTACAGGCTAGTCTAGGTAGGATAGATATTGTCCACCTCTCTGTCAAGGCATTTCTTTCTTTGCAGCAGAGTAAGACAGCAAGATGGAACATAACTCTAGAGTCCACCTATTTCCCTGGTGAAGGCTCTAACGCAAGGCTTAGCACCTAGTTCAGGGGGACTACCCATGCATTTTGCATTCAACAGGGGCGACAGTAAGAGATTCCAGTCTTTGCTCTGGGGTCTAGAACCTAGGACTCCCATCTCACTGCTCTCAAGTCACTCTTTCACTGTGCTACACAGAACTAGAATCAGCACCGTGTCAGGGGACTCGAATCAAGGCTGTTCAGAACAGATCATTGGTGAAGTGTGGTGCTATCCACAATCTCTAGAGCTGAAGAACCCAGGAAGAGTAAGTTACCAGAAGCTGTGAAAGAAGCCGTGGGGTCTAGTAAAAAAGTGTAACAAGACTGTTATACGCCCAGACCTAAAGGGGAGTCAGAAAGGCAAGACCCTCCTCAATGGAAGACTGAAAACAGTACCAATGGGAAGATCCAAGGAGTGGCTATGCCATCCAACTGAAGGGTATCAAACTTTATTATAGATCTCTTTAAAACAGGCTGGAAGGAACAAAGAGTCATTGTGATGCAGTGACTGGGAGTCACTCATTTCCAATACAGATATGACTAACCCCCGCCTCTCCCAAACTTGTTACAATATCCCACCCACCCCCAAAGCTGATTCAATTAAATGATCCCACTTCAGATCACCCAAGTGTCTTAACAGTAGCTGCTTCTAAAACACCAAGATGCATATTTTTTTTCTGGCGAAGTTAGATGCAGTATTTTTGGGTTTAGTTCCTCAATCTCTGGAAAGGAGGAAGGAAAAACAAAATCAGGAAAATCGCTTCTTTAAATTTGCCTTTTTACAGCAGGTAGAGATTCTGCAGATTTCCCCCCCAAGCAAGTCTGAAACCCTCTTGTTCAGCTTGGCAATACGAAGAGAGATTCTGGTGGTTAAGGAGAACCAGCCAGACGAGATCAGTCTGAACAAACTGATTTCGAGGCTTTGTTTTCATTTCCCTTTTGGACCAGCTTCGAGTGGTTTTCCAATATCCTTCCCACGTAGCTTAAGGCCTGGAATGAAACAAAGGAAACAGCTTTCATCAAGAGAACTTGAGTTTTCACTACACACCAAAATAAGATCCGAATTTTTAGCCAGCCAGACATGAATGAATTCAAAGTGCTTGGGGTAACTGACAGTAAAAGACAGAAACCAAGGAGAAACAAGGATTAAAGCAGAAGTTTATTCGCAAGGCATGATTAGCAGGCAGTTCAAAATTAAAAAAAAAAAAAATTAATCCTAGCTCAAGTATCTGGGCTAATCCTACGTGTCCTGGATAATCCTTGCCAGCTATACTGTTGGCCAGAGATTGATACTTTGATAAAAAAAAAAAAAAAAATATTCCTCATCCCAGAAGCATCACTCTGCTGCCTAAGCGTAAATAACTACAGCCATTCCACATAGTATTAGCAGCAAATATAGCCTGCTATTAAAATTTTTGAGGGGCAGTTCTCTCACTTGCAGGCTACCAGATTTCAGATTCAGTCTCAGGCCTTGAAACGCCCCAGTATGACAGCACTTCTCTGGAGGGTACAAAACAAATCCTAGGCACTGACCCAATCTAAAAACTTTCAGTTCCTGCAAGGGGATGAAAGCTTAAGAGTTTTTGTTTCTGGATCAGCTGGCACTTAGTTTTAACAGCAGATGCACCTTGAGAGAAACTACACAGGATGCTCCATGAAACAGCAGTGGCTCAGAATCTAGAGTATCACACCCCTGGAGCTACAGTCCTAAAACACTAACTGTTATCTTATAGAGTGTCAGTTTGTGACATGAGAAGCAGCTAAATATACATGCCCATTAAGGGAAACAATCCTTCCCAGGCACTGCAAATAGTTTAGATATGTTGGGAGTCTGTAAGTAACACTTACCGATGGCCCTTTCGATCTTGCCCATAACCTGATTATTGGGGATTGCTCTTCCAGATTCGTAGTCAGCAATAACTTGTGGCTTTTCATTGATTTTCTAAAGAGAAGATGTGCTTTAAACACATCAGTTCAATACACAGTAAACATTCAGAAGCACAAGCCCAAGCCACCCCACATAACACTAATGACAAGATTATCTCAGAAGTACAAAAGCCTTATGTGACCACAAACAAGTGCGGTCCAAAATTATGACAGGAACGCCATTGTTCAGTAGCTCAGACAGAGATAAGACAAAGCCCTAAATCTGCAATTACTAGGTCAGGGCTCATTTGCTTTGACAGAGTAAGAAATATTAAATACCCACCCACTTGCCATATTTGTGCTCACAGTCAGTAAAGAATATTCACAAGTTCTAAACAGAGTCCACAGGTCCATTGTCTCAGCTGCTAATTAAACTACTGCATTAGGCTCAAAACTTTCCATCTCCTCTCCAGCTTGATGCAGCAAGATAGGAGACAAGCAGCTGGTTTCACACTGCTTAAGAGTGCCACATGCGCTCACACTCAGACCAGGGCTGGGGAGAAGCAGGTGTAAAGGCTAGATGAAATCAATTAATACTTACTGTGGCCAAATCCTTTTGGGTCATGCCCTTGCTCTGTCGACCCTGCTGGATGACTTTGCCTACCTCAAGGGAAACTCTGTCATGGTGTAACTCTTCTGTCTCTCGGTCCAGCTTGGCTGTATTCTTAGTGATAAAATGCTGTTTGTTTTGACCTGCTGCCCCTGCCATTCAAAACAAGAACAATGAAGAGGTAGGCTTCAGAACTGTACTGATAGGATGAGTACTTTCTAAGTCTCAGCTCCTACAAAATTTGGAAAACTTTCAGGATTTAACATCCCAATTGTTGAAGTGCCCATTGAACTGAATCAAGTCCTTCTGCATTTTTTGAGTGAAATAGTCAAAGAAACGCACGCATCATTGTCCTGCTCTTGCACACTTCTAAGCATATAATGGAAGGTTGTTTAGAATGGTTGACTTCCTCTCAGCAGTTCACCTCCCATACTTCAACCCCTAAGGCACTTCAAACATTCGAGGCATGCAGGTTTTAAAAAGGTGATTTGCAAAGTATTTAACTACTGAATTTGTACACATTTATCTTATTTACAATTCACAACAAAAGCCTGAGAAGGCTGGTTTCTGTTGTTCTAAATACAAGTCAACTGTAAAAGCTCTACAGATTTTGCTGGTGGCATTGATGGTCTATTTACCTTACTGACAGGGCAAGCATGTTAAAGGTGAAAAGCTTCCCTTACACAAAGTGTTTGCTATTGACATTAAGGTCAGCATTTGTCAGATAAATCTATGGAGGCATCAACATTCCAAATAAGAAGAGTGACATCAAGAGGAAGAGGTGAAAGCGTGGAGGGAAACAGATGCTTAAGTTTCCAATTATTACAGACTATCCCAGACCTTATTTTCTCAATATAAGAACACATGCAGAAAGAGACCTTGAAAAACCCACAACTCAAGAGCCCCATATTTTCTCTTCTGCATGTTGCCATTAACAGACAAAACACTGCATTGAAGTCTTAAAAGTTATTAGTACTTTCCTTGTGCACAGAATAGTTTTGCAGACAATATGGTGCTTTGGCACTCTACAAGACACTAGCTTCCCCAGCCCTCAGCTTTGCCTCTACAATATTAGAGGCTGGTCAAAGTTTCAAGTGAGAGTAATTTGATAATTTGTAATTCAAGAAGAGTTATACTAGGTTTTCTTCATGATGCTCAAAAAGTATCTTTACTTTTTATAAGAAGCCTGGCAATTAACAAGTATAATCTATCCAAAAACTGGTTTGGAAAAGATGGATTTGGCTGTACAGGCGAGTAGGAGGCACTGACACGGGATTAAATACCATTCTGTACATGGAAAGCTGGCTGCAACAAATTATGAAGCTATGACCACTGTTCTGCAGATTGTCTGTATTAAGATTGAGCTTAATAACTCAAGCTTCCTAAGCAGTGACAATTATAAGAGTCAATATTCACCGAAGCTTGCAAAGAACTTTCCAGTTGGTCTAATAAAAGATATCACATCTACCCAAAGAAGTTTGTCTATTCAGCAAAGTGTGTTTTGTTTCAATGTGACAAGGAGAAAGAAAAATTACCATGGTTAGTTCCACTAGTAAGCATACTTCACCAGGACTTCTGTAAGATTTCCTGTCTTATTTTGTTCCATGGATCAGTTAGATCCTGAAACATTAGCCCCAATGAAATGAGATGTGTGCAAGTCCTGCCTGTTGAACAATGATTTTTAGAGCACAGAAGTTGTCATATCATACTGAAGGCAGCATGCTTATTTATTATCCTGAAATTAGGTGAAAGCACATAACTGCTACTTCCCAGACAGAAATACATACATTTCTTGGAGGTCTCCACATCTTCTCCTCTTCTCTGAGCTGCTAAGACTGCCTGGAAAGAAGAAAATTTAACTTAATCAAAATTAGCTGCACCACCATAAAGATATAGGCTTCTGTTTAAACAATCAGTGGATGACTCTTACTATTGGAAAGTAATCAATCTTTGTTATATAGCCAAGCTGCTAACATGCAAATCCTCCACAAGCATGTATCCAGGCAACCCACAATAATACAGCTACGAGAGAGAAGGAAGAAAGTAGCTTACTTTGGCAGTTGGAAAAAAGATTTATGAGGTTCAGTGGGAAAATCATCCTCATTATTTAGACATTTTGGATATACTGGAGAAAGACTGGAGACTGTGTGGGTGTGAATGTCCCTGCACCTAGATTTTGAGGCAGGACAGGCAGAACAAAATGCTTCCATGAACGAGAAGTCGGTAGATCTATAGCCACAAAAATGAGTCAAACCTCACATAATCAGACTGTTTTTTTGTTTGGGCTCATCTAGTCATTCTGTCTAGTTAAAGAATAACTGCTTGTTGTCAAGCACTAATCTTGCTAGGAATGACAAGTGCATAGGAACAGGGGTGAAGGTTGTAGCCGTGTTGGTCTAAGGACGTAGGCAGACAAGGTTCGTTGGATAAATCTGACATCTTTTATTAGACCAACTCAGGTAGGAGTGCTCTCTCTGCCCTCCCGACTTTAGCTAACAGTCGGACCATTTAGATGCGAGACATCACTTTGCTCCAAGGCAGAGGTTCTCGGAGCGTGGCCGGCGGACCACCGCTGGTCCACGAGCTCCATTCGGGTGATCCGCAGAAAGGTTGCGGGGTAATTGAGAATATCTGTACTTGCAAGCTGACGCTACTGATCTTGCGACAGGAGCAGTGTGCTTCGATCAGCGCACCCTCTAAGCTGCGCGGCCGTGCCTGGCAGCACAGCACGAGCGTGCCCGCATGGCCGCGCAGCTTACAGCGAATGCTGGCTTCGATTTGTACAACAAAAAAAGAAGTTTCTTTAGCGGTCTGCCGAGACCCTCAGCAATTTTCAAGAGGTCCATGAGAAAAAATAAAAAGTTTGAGAACCACTGCTCTAAGGTATTAGAGCAGATCTGGTTGTTTTTGTTTTTTTAAAGTAACCTATTCCCTGGGTCAACCTTATTTTCTGGCTATTTCTTTATGTAACCTACAAACCAAAATGTAGCGAGCGCTCGTGACTCAAACCAGACACAAGTTAAACAACCAGCCAGGCGTACTTCTCTTTACTGAGGCCAAAAAAACAACCCCCCCCCGCTCTTGTTTCAAGCTGGAACTTGAATCGCTCGTGAGGAGCAACAAGAAAGATCAGCAAGACAGCACTGAATTTTCTCCACGGGATGAAA
>NW_005842042.1:1970867-1976973 GCF_000455745.1 Alligator sinensis
GCCCCGAGCCCGCGAGGTGGCATCAGCCAGCGGCTTTAGTGGCCCGGGGTTTTCAAAACCACCGGCCACTCTTCAAGTCAAACGGATCCCTACAGAAAACAGCAGAGCCCTGCAAATACATAAGAGCGGGGAGGGCTCCAGCACGAGCACGTCCCCGTCCCCGTCCCCTCGAGTCCGCCTGACTCCCGCGGGAGCCCGAGGCCTGTCGCGGGCAGCGGAGTGGACGCCGCACGCAGAGGGAGGGCGCCTGAAGCATCGCGGAGAACCCGGCCGAAGCCCCCTCACCTGCTTGGACTTGGCCTGAGCCGCGCTCGGGCCCTTCTTGCGCAGCACCGTGACCGTGTCCCAGTCGCTCTCCGCCATGGCCCCGACTCCGCCTGCGCCCTCCTGCGCCACGGCTCCAGCTGTCGCGGCCGCCTCGCGGCTCATTCGGCGCTCCGCCTGCCACTCATCCCCTCCCGGCCTAGCGATTGGATGAGATAGGCGCCTGGGACCGCTCGGAGAGGTTTATTGGACGCTGCCCACGCCTGTCGTGGAACTCGCACTCTTAGTGGCGGAGAGACACCCGTGCAAGGGGGGTGGGATTTTGAGAGCATTGGCCTCAATGGAGTTTGGCTTCCAGACCAGCCCGGTCACTTATTGTTGACGCTTTGATTTC
Organism: Alligator sinensis; assembly: GCF_000455745.1. NCBI lineage: Eukaryota > Metazoa > Chordata > Crocodylia > Alligatoridae > Alligator > Alligator sinensis. The sequence continues at coordinate 1,971,526 of NW_005842042.1, forward strand.
CTATAGGGTAGAACGAGCCGTCCAACAAAGCTGTCATTTATCTGATTGGCTTGTGTCAACCTCACTGAGGAGATTTTTTTTGCCTTTCTGATAGGTTGTTTCGCACGTCACTAATTCAATGGCATCCAGTGATTGGCCCAAGTAAGGGCCAGTGATCAATCTTGGCCAATCAGCGGCCGGATCGTAAGTGCGGGGAACACCAGGCTGCATGACCCAGGGGGTTGTGGTGGCAGGGGCGGGGTTAGGTGCCGCCGCGCATGCGCAGTCCCCGGCGAGCGGGCCACGTGGGGCGCTCCACCCTGGGTGGCACGTGGCAGGTTCCTCGTGCCTCCCCGGTGGGCTGGCAGCGGTAAGCGTCTGGCTTCCGTTGCCTCTGCAGTGGCTAGGTCTGGCACCCTGCAGGGACCCCACGCATGCACAGGGGGCGGGTCCCGGAGCAGCTTGAAAGGCTGAGGCTGCTGCATGTCTGGTGCGGGATGCCCCCGGCCCAGGATGCTGTGTACTACTCCTGGGTAATGACAGGGCCACCGTCTGTGAGCGGGCTTGGGAATCCGTAGCCCAGTTGTCGACGCAGCTCCAGCCTTAGCCCCGCAGAGTCCCCTCTTCCTTGTTTGATCTCCCTGGCAGGCTGTGGCCTACGTCGTGTGCTGGGATCGAGAACTGGGTCAGTCATGATAAAAGGCTTGGACAGCAGCCCAGATGTCCTCTCCTAGGAGAACAGAAGATTTGGAGCGATACATTTGGCTTGCCATGTTGGCACTGCTGTACAGGTGGATGTTTCAGATGCCCTTGGAAAGACATTGTGAAATTTACTGAGTGCATCACTACTTTGAGGCCTGGCAGCCCCAGGCAAACTTTTAGCGTTGCCCCTCCCCCTGCCCTGTTTGCCAGAGATAATAATAATAATAAAAATTACTATTTTGGGGCTCACTTTCTGTCCGGGCCCTTGGCAGCTGCCTTGTTCGCCCATGTCTGTGTCCGGCTCTGACTGAATGCTAAGTAAAATGCACGTCCTGTTCAGCCATACAAGGGCTTTACGTGGCTTCACTGCAGATGAAAGTGTTGCAAGCTGCGTTGTCCCACCAGCACCACCCAGACTTGATTTTGATTCCTTGAAGGAAAAACAAGAGAAACTTGGAGAAGAAGAGATGACAACTAAAGAAGAATTCACTGACATGAAGCAAGAACTGGCATTGAGTATTGGGCAACATCCAACAAGATGATTACAGTGCACGCGGTGTTCTTGTGGGGCAACGTACCCTGTTATAAACAAAGAAAGTTATGTTCTGAGGGGTGGAGGTTGTTCTGATGTCTTCTTGGAAGAGAGTCGGATTTGAGTGTTTGTGAAAAAAAGTAAAGAGTGAACCTTGGAAGAGCACACACCAACTGCTGAAGCTTCCTGAGCCTGACGAAGGGTTTTTGAACCCGAAAGCTTGCTTAATAACTATTTTCCAACCATTTGGGTTGGTCTAATAAAAGATATCAAATTCACCCAAGGAACCTTGTCTGAGTGAACCTTGGAGAATTCTTTAGCAAAATGGTTGTCAGCAGGGGTGCGAGTGTTTCCAGAGGAAAGGATGGAGCTAATGCCTTCACACATGAATGCTCCTCCAGAACAAAGTGAAAGGTGTGTTTGCCAGGTCTGATAAAATGACAAGATCATAAAGTGTGGCAGGACAGCAATGGAAGTGGACTCATTGTACACATTGCATAATTTAATTTTCAGAAGCAAAAGGTTCTGGTTTTATGAAAGACAATATAGTAGTTATGAATACTGTTTAATGTGGCTTCTGGTCTTATTGACCTTGTTAAGCAGTTTCTGAAGTTGCCCATTTGAAATGTATTGGATTCATACATGCCTACACTAACAGATGAAATAATGTCATTTGTTATTTGAGATTGTGACTATAAAGGAGATTTTCATCTTCCCATATGCTGATATTATATAGTTGCTTCAGCCTGAAGGGCTGGTACCCATTTGTTGCTGAGTAGGTTGGGGGTGGCCCTGGCATGAGTCTGAAGAAGGGGGTTCAGATGCCTTTCAAGCTCTGCTCCCATCCCCCTAGCAGGATGCTACAAGAATTGTGAAAGTATTGGCAGAAGGCAGACTAGTGACTACACTTAGGCTGATGCTCAATCCCCCTAGAAGTCAACTGGCAAAGGGAAACATTGGAATTAAGGCTTTTTGTTTAATTCTTGCTTCACGATACACAGAGAGAAGAGCTGGAAAGACTTTCATAATTTCTTTTTTCTGCTTGTATTTATATAATTGTAACTCGGGGCGCATCTACCTTGAAACTGGAGAAGGGGTCTTTTAGGACACACGGGGAACCAGGAAAGCACTGTGGAAGAGAGACCATCTTTTCATTTGGTGTTTGCATAGTACCTCAAACAATAGGGCTCTGATCCATGATAGGACCTCCTCAGCACTGATGCAATGGTACAAATAAATATTACCACTGCTACTGATAATACATGAAGTCTTGAAATGGAGAGTGATTTTTGGCTGCTTAAAAATCCTTCATTTTTTTGGTTTCTTTGTTTTTTTCTTAAAACCCATATAGCTCTAATAGTCTGGAGAAAAGCTCTCAGCACTTCAGACGCCCCATCCTGGCTCTTTCAACTAAAGGACTGACAGAGTTCCCAGGCCACACCTCTCAGTTTTCCAAGGAACTCTTCAGAAAAAAACAGAAAACCATAGTTGGCATTTCTAAGGTAAATAAGCTGAAACAACCCCCTTAAAATCCCTCTCTATACTCATTTTAAAAATGTCTACATATTGTAAGACTGGCTGACTTCCAGTGCAGCAATGGAACATCCCTTCTTTGATCACTATGCCCCCTCTTGAGGGCCAAGTCATCTGTCTCTGCAGTGGCACCTGCCTTTTGGTAGCTCAAGAGATTTAGGAAACAACGCGCCGCCGGGGTGGGGGGTGGTGTGGTGTGGTGTGCAGGGAATGTAAGTCCAGCACCTTGGGTGAAGTTTCTTTCCTATTCTGTCCTGCAGCAGTTCTGTCTTGTGGCCAGCAGATGGCAGGTGCAATATCACATCAACAAAGTTACAGTATTATCAGCTGTCCTGATGACTATTCATGGGTCAGTGATTTGAATAAGTGATCACTTGAGCTTTCCTGGCTGTCAGCATGACTAAGTCCTGGTCTGGATTGAAAAGGTGGCTGTGATGTCTGTTCCTGTTAGGGTGGTGGGGAAGTGCTTGCAATTATTTACTGAAACTATTATACTAGGAAAATCCCTAGCCTGCAAGCAGTTGTTCCACTAATAGTGGCCTATTGCATAGTTACAGTATTCCCCTTTCCAAGCAGATACAGTATGAAGCAACCTTATAATGGTATAACGGAGGCCATATTAGTTGACATAATTAAAATGGTACAGCTTTCCCATGTAGATAGACCCAAAGGGGTAGATCTTTAACTCCAACTTCAGTGTATATTAGCTGAGAATCACCTTACAAATATAGTGTAGCTCTGTGAGAATATCCCTAAAGGTAGAGTCAAATAGTTAGAATCAAAGAGAGACTGTCGTATTTTAAGCATCTGTTTTCAGGCATGAATATATTGGCAGGAAACATCACCCTTTGGTGCCAGTTTTCTGTGCTTGTTGTCAGGTTTGCCTGCTAATGTTATTTATTACTGCCATCCCAGCTAATACCTAAGGGCTGTAGGGCACTGGAGAACTTGGTCTTGTGGCATTGGGACTTGGCATATTTGGCACAAGAAAGGCTCAATAAAGCTTGAAAGTCCCTTCCACTGCTCCAAAAGGCTTTTGATTTGCTGGGCTGTTCCCAGTGATTCTCCAAAGGGAGTTAGGGAGATGGATGAAAAGAGCTGGATCGTGCAAAAAGAGAGCACATTGTATACAAAGAGAGAAAGTCTTCCCAACAAAGCCAAGTTCTCCTATGAAAAGCACCCTGGCACTGATCTTCCTGAGTTGGAACCGCCACGTGGCAATCATTTTCATTTCCTTTCTTGGCTCATTTTAAAATTAAACCCCCTGCTGACTGTCCTCCACTGCTGCATCTCCTTCCACTTTCTGTTCTAAGCAAATGCCTCTGAACAAGGAGCTGATTTTCTGAGCTGGCATGAGCTATGTCACTTTCCTCAAAGGTATGTGAGGTCTTGATTTGTTTAGGGCAGTCAAACTGATTTTGGTTAAAGAGCCTCAGACTCTCTGTTCTCCTTAGGCTTTAACAGACATGCTTTGGAGTTGGCTATAAAATGTTTGTAAGTCATAGAAGGAGGGTCAAGTTGCCTGTTGTTCTTAATGCAGGATTTAAGTGATGGCTAGATTATCTTAAACTGGTGAAAGATGGTGTATTGTTAGCCTATAAGCAAAATTCACCATATACCTATGCAATAGGCGGTAATATCAGTCACAGCCATGACTGATGCACTACAAATGTAGTTTATATAGAAGGTTCCCACAACTACCCTGCTAGTAAACCTGACCTCGTTTCAAGTCCTTAGTCCTGCAGTTAGTGGTAGGGAGCTGTGTAATTTAGATATATGTTCATTAAGACCGGGACTGAGACCAACAACTCATTTCACAGAGGTCATATAACCACTGTGAATTTGAGCTGGATTTGAACTTCTTATATTAGGATGAAAGGCCACTGAGTTGAATGTAGAGTTTCACCTTAAGTGAATGTAGAGAGCTTGATCAAGTCATTGTGAGGCTTTCTGTTGACATCACTGCACTTTGGAACGGGTCCAGACTGTTCTCAAATGCAAAGTAAATGCTCAGAAATTGTGCAGGGGAAAGGCAGTATCATGTTTAGTGGTTATAACACATGACTGAGCTCAAGGGCAAATCACTTCAGTTTTCTGCCTCAGTTTCAGTAAAATGGGGAATAAATAAGAATCTTAAATCACTTGGATTTTGCTTGTAAGGGGCTGAGATCTCACAGTGGTGATCTTGGACAAAAGGAAGCCCCAGCTGCTATTTTCAGTCCAGCCATCCCAATTGACACTAACAGACCCTGTGCATCTTATTCGCGCCCCCCCAGCAGCATCCACAAGGGAATTGAGAAATGAAACAGAGACCTCAGCATTCACTTTCAGTCTGCCTAGTGAGCATTTCTCTTGTGAATACTGCTGGTAAGAGCTACAGCTGTGGCATGAACGCAGCGCTCTCCTCAGCATTTTGCATGAGCCGATGGATTACCGTAAACGCGGGGAGCGGAATTTCTGATTCTGCCTTGACAAGAAGCCGGGAGGGGAAGTGCCGTAGCGAAAAAGAAGCGCTATGAGTGGTTGGGATTTTCAGAAAGCTGCATTCACGACTGATGTCTGTGCCCCGATTCACACGGTACGCCAGGCAGTTACAACACAGTAAAATGACAGGCCCAGCCCCGAGGCGCTTACAGCGCTGTGAGAGGAGCATCTCCTGTGACGAGCAGGCACGAAGCAGTGCCTTTTGGACACAGATCTCC
>NW_005842042.1:1976983-1977317 GCF_000455745.1 Alligator sinensis
TCCCCCGCCCCCCGGGCGGGCCCCCGCTCCCCCCCTGCCACACTGGGAAGGCTCTGCCTGATCCACCCCTGGCCGCGGCTTAGAAAAAGGGGAAGCTTTGTAGACGGTTGTCTGGGGAGACAGGCCATGCTGCATGGGCACACTGGTACAGCCGATGCCTCCAGGCTTCCCTAGGCGAGGAGATGGGAACGCTGGCAGACAGGAGCCTGCGCTGCTACGGCAGGGGCAGGCAGCGCTGGGAGCGTCGCCGCCTGATTAGCTCAGTCCCTTCCGGCCCGGCGGAGGGGGTGGGGCCCGTGCGGCTCCCCCCTCCCTCGGCCAATGGTGGCCAAGG
>NW_005842042.1:1977414-1991022 GCF_000455745.1 Alligator sinensis
CCCAGGTACGAGCCCGGGCAGGACTGGGAGGAGCGGGCGGCTCCAGCGCTGGGTCCCCAGCGGTTGCCCTGGCTGCTCCCCTGCTCCTCAGCCTGCCGGCTCGGGGCCCTGGGCACGGCCAGCTCTTGGGTTTCACCCCTCTTGATTTTTGTTTTTCTGTTTTTTTCCTGTTGCTAAGAGCTGGGGGGTTTCTCACGCGAGCCCCTGGCAGCGCTCGCCTTGCACCAGCGGGCTACGACCTATTCCCCCGGCGGTTTTGGTGCTCTTGCAAGGACCTCAAGCTGCCCGGCTGAGCGTGGCTGGCACAGTAGGGTTTGACCAGACTTCCTTCAATCCACCACATCTCTCTCTGTTGTTTGCTAGCCTCCTTGGTCTCTCATTTCTTCGGTCACTGCTTCTGTTTTATATTGTGGAGATGTCTAGTACAGGCACTGTTTTGGCAACGCTTCATCCAGCGCAGGTTTGTGTCCATAAATACTGCCGTGACTATGACCCAGAGTGCTTTTAGCAGGGTGAAAACTTGCATTTTTAAGTTACTCTGCTAATGAAGGGCTTGGTTTATAATTGAACCAGGCCTGGGAATTTCCGGCTAGCTCTGAGCCCCAGCCTCTGTGGGACTGACCCAGCCTACCTCGTTCTTAGGGAACACCTTCTCAGAAACTGTAACCTCTTGCTACAGCAGTGCTCCACTGGAAAATGGAAGTGGTTAACGATGCAACTGTGACCCAGCAGTATGCAATGGTACGTGCATGTGACTCTCTTGATAATTTGTCCGCAGTTGTGAAACTTGTGTGCAGAGAGCCTAAACTAATACTTGTTTCGCCACCGTCAGATGAAAGCACCAAAGCCTTCTTTGTCAAAGTCTTTTTGAACAGGTTGATTTGAAAGAAATATACAGATACTGTAGTTGTGTGCACCTGAATATAGACGGACAGAAATGGTCCCCCACATTTTCTTCTTCACTTAATTTATTTCTAGAGATTGTTCCCCATAGAGGCTGGGTGCTTTTTCGAATTGAATATTAACACACATCCTCATGAACAAACTTGACTGAAACAAGCTTCCCCTTCTTTTTTTGGATGTGGAAATAAATGGGCACTACGTTGCTGTTGTGCTTTTATATTGTTGGCCTGTCTTTGTGTGCCGACTGCAAGAGGCCTATAAAGCAGTATTATTCTTAACTGGTTTATAGTGTGTTTCATCCAAGTATTATGATGGGTTTGAGAAGCAGGTTTCTAGCTGCATCTATAAGGACAATGTCTTTTGGTGAAATGCAGGTAACCTTTATATAAAAGCTGGCAGCCCTTAATATACAGTTCTTAAGAAAAGAGAATTGTGCGTAGTCTTAAAAGTGGAGTTTCAGTGAAAAGTCTGGAGGAGCCACGTACGCAGGTAATGTCCTTAATAGGAATCTTTTGATGACTTCATTGCAAAGTAAAACCAAGATCCTTACTGCTTGAAGTGTAGCTCCCTAGGACCCCATTAGGTCAGCGGTTAAGTAATAACCTTTGGAAAGGAATGCAGGCTTAGCTAGACCATTGATTTTTGTATGAAAAAAGGGAGACCAATGTGATCATTTAGTCCAGTGGGGGGCCAGTCTCTTTCGCTGAAGTGCCACAAATTAGTCCTGCACGCTCCCTTAGTACCATTCCCTTTCCCTGCCTGATACCGGCCTCTGCTTTTGGTATCCTGTCCTGTGCTCTTTGACTGAACTCTTGCTCTGTTTTCAGCTCCCTGCCCTATCCACTGCTGTGCTGTTTGTCTTCTCCCTGATCTGCCCTGTGCCACACACACTGGCTGCTTGTGGCACTTGTTACACAAGTTGAACACCCCTCATCTAGTTTGACATTTGTCCCCCAGGCCAAAATATTTCTTCCAAGGCTTTGGCGGGTGATGCGATTATGCTGCTTTAAAGAGGAGGGAGAGAATTAACCATGGTCTAGCTTAATTCTATAACTATTTTGTCTGCTCCTGTCATCCAGTAAGCAGAAGAGAAATGGCAACAATATACTAGTGGTTTCATTCAGGGGTTAATTATTCCAGTTGAGCTTTTCTCACTGGGATAAGAATGTACATGTTGGTTACATGTGCTCCTGGGTGGCAAGTCTCCCCCACCAATAAAGCAGCATAATTGTTTCATGTGTCTGCTCCCCTGGTAGTTCCTGTACTGAGACTGTGTATCTCTTGGTTGAGCTAGGGCATAGCTGTCCAACTCTTAAGCAGCAAAGGACCACACAATCTGTGGGCCACACCAGAGGGGGCTACATACCATGTGCCAACATGAGCCCCGGCTACTCCCCCAATGTACCATGTAAACACACAAAGGTGCTCCCAGTGTGAGCCACAGTTTCCCCTGGGCGCACTACCACACACATACGGGTGCCTCAGCCTCATCATCAGCTCTCTGGGCATAGGCTGTGCTGCACCACACTGTCCTGCTCAGGGTGGGCCAGGAACTGGAAGCTGGAGGTGGGAGGGGGAGTTTGGAAACCTTTGCTGCTGCTGCAGTTGGAGCAATGAGAGGAGCAGGATTTGGGTGGGAGGCTGGGGGCCACAGGTAAACCCCTCAAGGACTTCCTGTGGCTCGTGGGCCACCAGTTGGGCAGCCCTGGCTAGAGTATGCTTTTGCCACCTTGGAGCACCTGGGGGTTTCCTTAAAGATGAACTTCTAGCTTTTTGGTTAAATTTAGCCTGACCAGTAGCAAGGGTTGACTTTATTGCTCTTTACTGTAGCCTTCCTAATTTGTTGTTGTAGGAACTGACAAGTGTGTGAAATTTATGTACTACCCCATCCAGCGCAGTGCCTAGGTCAATCTAGAAAGTTTTTGTAAGAAACTGCATTGTAGAGTTTGTCTTGCAGAGAAAAAATAAGGCAGCAACACAGAATGAAAAGGGATTGCATGTAGGATTATGCTCTGGGCTTTTTGTCCCTAGAAATTACCATGGCTGTTGGAGCTATTGTATTCTGGTCACACAGAATTTTGCTTTCTTTTGCTTCATTGGGAATAGAAGGGAACAATCTAGCATGCAGGGCCATGTTATCCAGATGATGGGGCTCCCCACAGGTCCAGAAATTTGGCAGTAGGTAGCAGAAATTAACATTGCCACCACTTTCCTGCTGCCTAATTTCCAGACCTGTGGGGAGCCCTGCAAATTGGATGACATGGCTTTGAGGGCCAGAGCTTGAGCACCGCTGGTTATAATGATCTTTGCTTCCTATGTGGCACTGCATGCTAATTGACTTTACAACACTTCACAAGTATTAATAAATTAAACCTCTTAATAGTCCTGTGAAGTTACTAAGTATGGTTATCTTCATGTGAGGGGGCTGGGGTATGCTTTGAATCTGTCAGTGCCAGGAATCTAACCCACATCTGACTGCAGTCAAAGACTTAACCATAAGTTGATACAGTGGTTTATTTGGGACTTTTGAAGGCTTTTAGAGATCAGTGCAGTTACTTTTTGTACACTTATTCTTCTGCATTTGGGAGCATTTGCTGAAAGGGAGAGTTTCCCTCTGAAATGGTACGTTTGCCAGCCACTGATCATTAAATTGCTGTTGTTCATCTATGCTTCATGCCTGCCTTGATGGTGCCGCCCTTGTCGGTGAATACTAGCTCTGAGGTTAAGGCACTATATGCCCAGCTTTCTTTCCTTATGCATAGCTGCTGTAGAGGAGGTGTGGCAAAGCAGAGGGTGCTGTTCTCCTCTTTTCTCTTGTTCTGCTTTAATTTGGCTGCAGGAAGGTAGGCAATGTCTGGCTTTGGTGACAGCAGCATCTGCCCTCAAGATGCACAGGAGTTGGGGAGTTAGTTCCCATGTGCTGCAGAGTTGAGTACAGTTACTTCTCAGCAAGCAGTCCCATATTACCTGTGGAAGTGTTATGCCTCCTGGCTTTACTTGTTGGGTGGTGAATTCCCTCTCCATGGTACTTCAGGTCATAAGAGTCAGGCTTTTGCCCTAAACTGATTTTGCCAGAAGATTGTCTTTATCACAGATTAATTCAATACCCCACCATACCCTGGCTATTATGGCCACATTCCTAGCGTTCCTAATATTCCCCCCACCTTTTCCCTATGTCCAGCTATACTCATTGCTTTTTGCCATTGGACACCTGTGAGGGCGTGAGATTGTGGGGAAATGAACAATCTTAGAAAATCTGAGGGTGTTCAGCACCTCGCACAGTGTCATTTTTAGGACCTTGGTTTACAGTAATAAGCCAAAATTACCCTTAGTAAAGAGTATATTAAAAACACAAATGCAACAATAAAACAGTAATGGTAAGATCAGGTTTATCCTATGCACTTCTTTTGACACAGCTGTCTTAAGCATGGCTATGAGAAGGGGCAATCTCTTCACAGCCTCTGCTGTAGATACAGTCATGCTGGCATAGCTATACATCCAGAGGTTTAACTCTTCCTTCTCATAAGAAGCAGTTTTACTTCACAGCAGTACAAAGAATGATTTGGCCAGTATAGCTGCACCTGTTTAGGAGCACTTTGTATAGTATACTAGAATTCCTATGCCAGTAACAGATGCATTTTCATACTTAACCATGTTTAGAAATACAAAACGCTTGGAATTCAGTCCAACTTGGGCTAATAGCTGGTTGGACTCTTGATTAAGAAATAATAAAAGAGGTAGCAACCAGCCAGTTTAGTCCTCCTATGGTAGTTGTGGGATGTAGGTCTTTAAACCATTGTGTGTAGTAAAAACATATAATCAGCCAAGTCTTTTTCGGATTAGATTATACCATTTTGCCTCTTCATTTGTTTCAGCCCTTCAAAGAACCTTCCTCCCCTCCCCTCAGACATTGTCTATAAATCTTGGCTTGCAACTGTTCACGTAGGTTCACCTGACTTTATGTGCAGTCCATTCTGCCAATGGGCAGATATAAAACTGCAACATGGCTGTTTTGCCTTATGCCTTGAAAATTTTGGGTACTCTGAAATGATTTGTTTATATTCTTGATCAATTTGGCTTTAGGGTAGCATTCTCCTTGGTTTTTGGCTGGGGGTTTTGATATGTTAGTGTCTCAATTAAGCTGAGAAGGGAACCAAGTAAAGATGCTTCATCTTACCTCATTGTTTTGTATTGATTTATGGAGTCCCTGGTAAATAGCAAAAGACAAGCAACAACCTGAACCGATTTTAATTAAAGAGCAGCGTGAACCACCTAGCATTTGGAATAGATTAGTTAAAGGGGGTGGTGGCTTCTTGGTGCCCTGGTAATGTTATGTATTAAATGCAATGAAAAGTGTAGCTGTTCTGGTAAGAATGAGACCATAACCAAATGGTTTTCTTTGCTTTTTCAGGATTTCGAGGCACACCTTGGGTTTTCGGTTCACATGGCAGCAGCAAACTTGACTCCACCTGGTTCTTTGGATTTAAACCAACCTGGTTTTTCAAAGGAGATACTAGGGACTAAATTGGAGGGCAAATACCTCTGCTCAGAGTGCAAGAATATTCTGAGAAGGCCATTTCAAGCTCAGTGTGGACACCGCTATTGTTCTTACTGCCTGAAGAAAATTATCAGGTAATTTTATCCCCCTTGAGTCTGAAAACAAAATGTCCAGAAGTAAAAAGAAGGGGGAAAGGAAATAAAGCGTTATTATTTAGTGAATTATGGGTGAGGTACCATGTTCTGTGTCTCCAAGATTCAGCATCTGTTTCTCCTCTAAGACCTTGTAGATTCCTGAGTTTGTTGTATTCCTCATGTGGTAGAGTCAAAGCCTCAACCAAGAGCTCAGAGGGAGTGAATAAGGCCAAGTGGGCACACCTAGGTTGGTGTACTCCAGTTATGTGCTGCTGTAAGCTACTTTATTAGCCCCTTCCCATAAAAAGCTTGTTTGCAGTGCCATAGAGAGGAAGAGGTATTTAAATACTCATATCATACTTGCAGACAAAGCTTTGGTTAAACCTTCTGCCCTTGTAAAAGCAGAGGAGGAGTAAATTAAATTTAAGAACAGCTAATTCTATGATGAAAGAACTAGCATTCATACCAGGAATGAAAAATGTATAGCTTTTAAAAGGATCAATAACTAATGCCAAATGCATGTTAAGTAAGAGTTCTCTTAGCTTTTTTTAAAATAAGTGCCACACACATTGCTTTGGTTCTTCAGGGTCTGTTTAGAAGCATCCCTGTAATGGAATGATAAATTCAGCATCATATAGGCTATTTATTTTGTGGTTGGGTTTTTTTGGTCTCTTCTATCAGCTCGGGACCTCAGAAATGTGCAGCCTGTATTCAGGAAGGAATCTATGAAGAAGGAGTTTCCACTTTAGAAATAAACTCAGTAAGTAAGACTTTTCCAAATTGCTTGTGACATTTCCTGTTTTGGCTTAGAATGTGATGACTATGGCTAGAGAACAAATTCCAGCCTTTTGAACAGGTGTGAGTGATTCCCTGACTTCTAAAACTTGGGATATCTTTCAACAGAGAAGCCATTTCACTACAGTAAAGATTTGTCTTTCACAGATGCATCTCTAATGATACACTGTGGCAACTGGTTGAGGGTGAGGGGCTGTTTCTTAATGATTCATGAAAATTCAAGAGAGTACAGGTACTCCTCACTTAACGTTGTCCCAGTTAACGTTCTATTAGAAAACATACTCATTTAAACTCGTGCAGTGTTCGGTTATAACGTTGTTTGGCCGCCACCTGCTAGTAGGTAACTACTGTGACGTAATTGGATTTTGTTAACTTTGTTTGGCTTAAAGTCACATTTTTTTCAGAATGTAACAACGATGTTAAGCAAGGAGTAGCTTTAGATAAAAGCTGCAGTCCCGGAGTTAATTGTCTTTGTGTGTGTGTGTTTTTCCTCACCTGAGGCTTTTCCAGACAATGCAGCTCGTCGAGAGGTGGAAAGTTTGCCGGCTGTCTGTATTAATGATGGTTGCACGTGGAAGGGGACTATTAAAGAATATGAGGTAAATTCTTGAGTGAGCCTCTTGTTGTGTGTGTCTGTGCTTGCTTCTTCCTTGTGCATGTATGTGGCAACGGGCAAGGCATTAGCAGTTCAGTTTGTTCATGCTGACATTCACCATTACCATCTGAGCTTTCGCCTGTACTAATTCAGTCCTAATTGCACTCCCCAAACCCCCTGGGTATTGACAGATGAGAAAACCTCAATTTTTTTATGAGCCCCCATACCAGCCGTTTTGTTCCTTCCCTGATGCAAGAGCCATGCACTTTACTTCTGTGACCTCATCTCTCGGACTTCTTCCTGCTTCATTGGTTATTTAAAATGTAAATTATCTGGAAGCTGTAGTACGCTGTTTGATTATCACTGTGCCACATGTGGCCAAGATAAGTGTTTACATTCAGGTCCAAGTAAATACATTTGTTTTGGGGGAAAAGGAGTGTGGAGTTGACAGATCCATATCCTTCTAAGTGCTCCCTGGTAACTTCTGTAGTCTCTGGCCTATGCAATAACTGGGAGAATGAGGCCATCTCCATCATGTAGATGTCCTGAGCTGTAGGTTTACGGTATCATGGATTCACTGGGTATACCAGTAACCTGATCTCATGCCATAAGCTTACTGAGCAAAGTAGCCTCTCTCTAGAACTACACAGAGGACATGGCCCTTGGCATATATATGCCTCTCATTTGGAAGGTACATTCTTGTTGAAAATTTAACCACTCTCCTTAATGAGTACATTTTACTGCAGGTATTTACATTGCAAAGATTAATTTCTCACAACCCATCTGATTGCAAATAAGAGTAAAAGAAAAGGAAGTGTACACTACATAGGAAATTTGACAACCCACGTGGAATATTTTTTGCTTCTAGCTTTGGAATTGCAATCTAGAAGTTGAAAGCCACTGAGTACAGGGATAGAGATAAGAACTCGGGCTGTTGGCTCCATTGATCTAAGTTAAACCCAAATCACGCAGCTACCAAGATATCAGGGTGGAAGGGTGATATCTTGTTCTTGACTAGGTACTTAAGCTTGCTGAATCTGACCTCACATCTTGATTCCATTTGTAACACTACTACAGTGTGATAGGCAGAATAACTTTACTTTGGACCCTGTCTGAGTCCTCTGGCTGGCTTTCTGTGTCCATTAATAGAGAGATTTTGCTGCATCAATGCCTCTAACTGCCCCATCTTCTAGAATACTCTAATATCTTTAGGGTGGGATTTCAACCTAGCAGTTCAATAGGAGTAGAGTGCCTAACCCACTTGGGCTGCTTTGACACTCTTAGCTCTAGCTCCATGAATGGCATGTGGTATCTCTGCTTGTAATTAGATTTTTGATTTAATGTTTGTTTCAAACTAGTACTTGCTGGTAGGACTTTCAATTTAGGGGGCTGAGACCAGAAGTGGCAGCTTTGGGATATCTGTGTGTTTTACTGAGGACTCCAATGGCATAGTTGGTGCCTTGGATTGCTGGATTGAGTGTGTAGTCTTTTGCTGTATGAATGGTGACTTACAGCAAAGCTTTGTGTTCCTGTTTAAGGTGCTGGGTCAAATTCACCAGTAGCATAAGTAAGCCAGCCTCTGCTAAAGCAAATGGAATCGCACCTACCACCAGCTAAAAAATCTACAGTTGAGTTTGGAAAGGTGTGTGAGCCACTGCTTTAGGTTGTTAATTCCATTGGATTTTAAGTAAAAGCTTTCAGGAGAGATCCTACAAGGGCCTGAAGAGGTGTCATCAATGGCCATGTCTCATATTTCTCCAATCCTGTGTAAGTTTTTTTTTTTTTTTTGTAAGGCTAGTCAGAATTGGGGCTGGTCAGTACTTGGATAGGAAACCCCCAAGGAAAAGGTGACTTGGGTCATGTTGGTGACTCAAGGGATAGCATTTTTCCTTTTTTAGTCAGCATTGGATTAATCCAACTGAATATTAGCTGTTGGAAGTAACACTTTTGGATAAGATGCTAAATTGAAGTCCTGGCTACCTATAGCTGGTTATGGCATTCTAACAGGATTAAGATTAAGCTGTCCTGTCCTGGCTACATTCCAGTTTTGGTCATTACCTTCCACCTCTTAGTTGATTGTTGTTTTGAAGCTTTTTTACATTCTCTCCTAAACTGTTGTATGCTCTTAGTGTGCTACCACAAATACCATAGAGGTGACCACACTCTGGTGGCATGTAAAGCTGTGTGTGGGTGGTGGTGGTGGTGGGGGGGGGTACGCATGCGCACTTTGGGGTCCTTCTGACTGGTATGTGCTGCATGCATGTGCTTCCCCAGTCACTCGCATTTTCCCTTACTCTGCTCTTAGTGCTCAGAAATGTTAGAAATGAGGTAATTCTATGCAAGAGAGGCCAGTGAAACCATTGTGGATTGCAGTGCTTCAGCTCTGAGCTTGGAACCCCATTCCCAGGATCTAGCTTGGATTGTAGCTGTCTTGAGTGAGACCAAGGATTTTCAGCTGTAGGAGTTGATTTGTCTGAGAGCCTTACATCCTTCCCCTTTTGTGACAAGTATTGGCATTCACTGTTAGTGAGTGTGGTGCTGGGTTGATGTCGCACCCGCTGGGAAGAGCTCCTTGACTGAGTGGCAGTTCAGAGCAAATAAGGCCAGGCTTCTGTTCTTCGTTCTCCCAGCTGCTTCCAGAGCAGGTCTGGATGTTACCAAGCCTGGCCATCCTGAGCATGGCAGGGAGCCTGATATGTGGGATTGAAGACTGCTTCAGTAAAGGGAAGTGCTCAGTATATATCTCAATCAGGGTCTCATCCTTATATTGTGGACTTGTCTAGCCCACTGGTCGTGGAGAAATGGTCACTAGATATACAGCAGTTAGAGGTGCTGAGGTGTTGCAGCATTTCTGCCTCGTTTGCCTGAAGCCGGAGTGTATTGCCAAGAGCGTGTTTTGCGTTCTGTAGCAGCAGCAGTTCTCCCACCATGGAAAGTCCCTCGCTGTGCTATTTCAGACAAGCTGTGGAAAGTACCTAAAAGATAATTCATTGTTTGTTCATTTAAAAAGGCCACAGCCTTAGTATTGAGAACAGCCTGTCTGGCTGCACTCTTGACTATAAATCAGAAGACAGGAGTTTCTCTGCTGTTTCAGTAACCTTATGGAGTGGGAGAGAAGAAAAAACTGCTTCACAGCTGAAAATTGATAGTCCTTTACTCATAAACTCTGCCCTCCCTCCCCCCATCTCTCAGTTTTGCTTTCTGTTCAGGCTTAGCAAAGTTCACATCTCCATGGCAGTATCTTTTATAAATGAAATGTCTGAAAGTTGAAGCTGTCTCTTACAAAACGCACAAGTTGAGTTCATCCTTCTTGTTGAATACAAGTCTGCATTAGCAAACACATTTTCCTTTTCATGTGGGTTTGGGTATAATAGTAAATGTATGGACCTTGTAGATATTGTATCTTGGGTATGCATAATACATATTGTTTGCTATGGATAAGCAAACAAAAACATGCTGTGGGAAGGAGGGTTAAAACCAGATGCCTTGCATGCAAGGGGAAGATCAAACTCTTGAAAGGAATGTAAAGATTGTAAAGCTAAGCAGCTGGAGCAAGAGAAATAGCCAAGAAAACTTCTTCTTCTGACTTCAAAAAACTCAGATACTATGGCAATGAGAACTGGGTACCTTGATGGATAACAGACCAGACACAGTAGGTTCAGCCAGGTTCACAGCCTCACAACTCTCTTCATACCATGTTAAAATGACACTTTCAATGTAGATTTCAGGCTAACACATCAAGCTACTTCTCTACGTTAAAAGTAGCCTGAGATGCCTATGGAGTAGTGTTATCATTGGTATTGGAGCAGGGAGGAGAGAAAGAGCAAAGTAAATTTCTTTTGGCTATGGAGAACTGTTTATAGATGTCAGTGGATTTTAAAATAAACTGTCAGGAGCAGAAGAGCTGGCATTATTTTCAGATCATTCTTCTTGGGGAGCATGGGGTTGTTGGAAGAGTAGGGAAAACTGATCAGTCCATCAGGATGCATCTCTTTTAGCTTGAGAGCAACCTTTAAACTGATTCAGTAAATTATTGATTTACTCAAGAAGCACATAAAGACTGTAGGTAAAAGAATTTTCCTGCTCGGGGGAGTTTTGCTGACAAGTGTGGAGGTGATGTTCTTGTCTGCTGAGAAGACAACATAACCTGATTCAGATTGGAATAGGGTATAGCAGGTAGCTCTTTCACACCGATTTAAGAATTATTTCTTGTGACTATCAGGCAAGACAATCCAAAAATTCAGTTAAATATTTGTGAGCGAGAGACCTCTTTTTCCAGAAACACGTGAATTTATCAAAAGGAAATATCTCTCTGGCCCAGGATAAGATTACAGCTTTGAGCTAGAAAGCCCCACGGATTCATTCCACAGGCTGGAGGTTGAGCACCACTAGTCTGGTGGTCAGTACCTCTGCTCTTTACAAAGCTGGAATTAAAACCAACAGATTTGAAACTAGCCTCCCTTAGTCTGTGTTTATCTAGCTGGCAACCTAGAGATTAGATTGCTTCCTGTCCAACCCACATTGCAGGATGTAAGCTGGGGGGAGTGCCAGAAAATGTGTGTGGGAGGGGGGAGTTGGAAAGCCCCAGCTGTAAAGGGTCTAATAGATTAGTGCTTACTTCTAAAAACAGCTCAAATCTATGAATCAAAGGGATGGCAGTGGCTTGGCTAATTAACAATTTTAGTATATGCCTCTCTGAAAATATAAAGCTGTAACTCAGTAACTTTGAAGGTCCTTCTCAAACCTAATGAAAAACCTCTGGCATCCTGGGTTGGACTGAAGACTACTTTGATTTTTTTTCAGGCAGCATTAGACTGTCAGTTCCAGGTGGAAATTGCTGGACTCTGCATTTCAGAGAAATACCAAAGCTATTATCACAGTTTGCTGTAAAGTGTTGCCCTTGGCTAGAAGCTGACAAAAGTTATGCTTTCAGTTCATTTTCTAGAAGCTAAAGATTGAGATTTAAAGTAAACCCTGTTTGGAGAGCAGAGGTATCCAAGCCAGGTCAAGTTTTCCCCCAACTTCCAGAGGACTTTGTTCCCAACTGTGTTTTTTCTTTCATGTTCCCCTTCCTGAAAGCCCCCACTGCTTTTTAGTTTATAAAGCAATAACAAAATTAACATTTCATGTCCAAACTTCCGCCCTCTTGGCACATGATTCACTTTGCCATTAGCCTTCCCTAGGAGCAGGAGGAGAAGGAATGGATGCGGGGCCTTGCTATAACTGGCCAGATGTGGTCCATGGAGTTTTTATCATGTGGCCTCTTGGCAACCTTATCTCTAATGCAGGGGTCAGACCAATATAGGTGGCAAGTTCTGGTATTTGTTGCAAGGCTATAGTAAGGTATAAGAACTATGGTTGTGCCAATAAAGATTTTCTTTGCTGATACTGATAGCTGATGATTAAACGACCACATAGGCCCATGCTGATCTGATAACTGAAATTTAGTAATAGTGCAAGGCATTTTAAACTACTGACATAAATGCACAACAAACAAAAAAGGTTTATTTATCACTCTCACACCTCCCCTCTCCCCTCCCCTTGATGAGGAAGGTGGTAACTGCCTTATTCCCATGCATGTCATCCTCTTGTCCACAGCTCCTACCCACAGCCATGCAGCCTGTGCTGCTGTCCCAGGTGGGCAGGGGAGATCCTCATGCAGACAGCAGTGCCAGATGCATTTGGAGCCCCAGAGCATGTTGCTGCCTCAGTGTCAGCAGGCCCTGTGCAGCTGAGCTCCTGCGGCCGCTGGGGTGAAGCTGCTTTTGCAAAGGTACCCGATGCCCAGTGGAGAGGAATGTTCCTCACATGGCACCTTACCTTGCCTGCACACAGCCCAGCATCTCCACAGCATCCCTGGTACTCCAGCCTCTGGTGTGCATGCAGCATTGCCATGTTAGCAGCAGCAGGAGTCAGTAATGGTTCCTTTGTTGCTGAGTGTGGCACCCTCTGTTGCTCATCAGGACCTGTACTCTGTGGCAGGCTCGGGCTGGCGGCAGGGTGCACGGACCAGACTGTACTTGCCAGGGTGTTCCAGGCACACAGTCGTAATTATTGGCTACAATGACCAAAAAAAGCCAATAGCTGATAATGTAATTTCTCCTTTTATTGGTGCCAATCTGATAGCGAACCAATATATCGGTGCACCTCTAATAATAACCTACTGCTGTTAGTGGGGCATTTGACGTCATGAGTTACTTGGAAGGAGGTGGCAGAGTCTATACACTAGCAGTATGTAGGATAGAAATAAACAAGAGCCTGACATGCAGTGTTCAAAGCACTGTGACTGCAATCCCTGAAAGTGATGATGACCAGCAGAGCAGGTCTGTCTGGAACAGTGGTGCTCACATTTTTGGCCCTGCAGGCATGATGAATTGTGTAGGACTGGTCCACAGGTCAGATTGGGCCCTGCGCTGTCCCCATGATGTCTCCACCCAACTGCAGCCTGATCCTGATTGAGTGGGAGGAGTGCGGGGCCCCAGGATCCTATTCCAGTGCACAGGGCCCTGGAGTCCAATCCCAACTAGTCGGAAGCGGCACAGGGCTTTGCACTACCCATGCTCTGGGATCAGGCCCTGGGGCCACAGCTGGTGGGAATCCCTGCAGGATCCTTGGGGATACCTGTGGATTAGATGACATGGCACTAGGGGCCAGATCTAGCCTACAGGCCAAGGTTGGGCACC
>NW_005842042.1:1991053-2002612 GCF_000455745.1 Alligator sinensis
CACTGCTAGTTTCCAAACCCATTGATAGATGGCTCTTTCCTTTAGCTAAGGCCCTATAATTGGCAATGTTAATGTAATCTTACAATGAAATCGGCTTCAGTGATCTGAAGCCAAGAGTGACGATAGTACACAGGCCCCAGCCTGTACAAGGTGTGGTTGCTTTCCCCATAGTTGAGGTCACCATGTACATATCAGACCCAAACTCATGTCCTTTGACCAGCTCCCAGGAAGTGTCAGTGTAAGACTCTGATTAAGGAATCAAGGACTGGATGTCAAATTACGATGACAGGCTGCCTTCTTCTGGGACAATGGTGATCACGAAACCCATAACGAAGCCCAGGAGAGTTGGGACAAGACAGTCAGGGTCAGAGGGACCTGGCTTTGGAATGAACTTCCAGAGGTGGTGCAGCAAGGTCCTTCTCTTCACCAGGCTCCTGTAACATCAGAACCTCATTAAAAATGTTAACATCCCTTTCTGCCCAGTAAAACTCAATCAGCCTAAAACATCTTTAAAACCAAACAATCTCAACAATTAAAATTAAAAACAAAAGCCCTCCCCAGTCACTGTGTTTATCCTGAAAGGGGAAACAAGTCAGAAACCATGCAGAATCCCACAGGGACTTTGCTGCTGCTGTCAGTTTTTACTGGACTGGCTTCTGCTGCCCCAGTGATGGGTGATGATCTAAAAGCCTATCATAGATAAATGCTCCATCCCTCTCTATCCCCCCCCCCCCCCCGCATGCAACTGGAGCTCCTAGTGAACATGTTAACTGACATACAATTAGCTTTTGATTCTTTTTGAGGAGCTTTGTAAGCATCTTGCCTGAGAATCCCTTGTCCTTAAATGCCTGAGGGCAAAGGGGGAACCTGTTGTCAGAATTGGTGCTTTTCTGCAGCTGACCCATCTAGTTGTAAATTGGGTTTCAGCTTTCTACCCCTGTGTTGGCATTGGCCGTGGTTGGAGAGCCTACATCATCATCCAGTTTAATAGTCTGTGTGGGAAAAGCTGAGCAGCTCTAGGCTGGTTCTGACAGGGAAGGAACACAGGAAGCAAGCTAGTAAATTCCGTGGTAAAAACGCTGAATTGTGTGGCAGCAAGTTGCAGTCAGATTTACAAACCACAGTCTTAAAGTGCAGGGCCCCAACTGAGAAGAATGGAACAAGACCATACCTTGTGGAGTTATTATTTTGGGCTCCCTGCAAACCCAGGGAGGCATCTGCCTAGTTACATTGTCAAGATTTTCTCCACAACCATATGGGCTAGAACCATCCTGTTTTAGAGCGAAACTGAGATTCTGGCTCACAGTTCTTCCACGAGCAGTATATCCTGTGGCTTTATATTCAGAAAGCCGTGCCAGTGTCTACTCCTTTCCTACAACATCCCATCAAAGTTGCTTCCTCCTCTCCATCCCATCCTCTTTCTTTGTTTTTGCTTTTATTGTTGCTCTGGTGTCTTTGTCTCCCACCCTCCCTGGGAAACTTTACACTCTGTAGGGTGCAGAGGAAGAAGAAAGCTCCATTTCTGGGCTACCTGTGATCTGGCTGATCTGAGAGCTCTGAGAGAGAAGCTTTGGGCAACAGGCTGCTGCTGGTCCTGTAACCAGCTATAGAAGGAGCCATAGCAGAGGTGCAGGGTGGCTTTCAGAGAGCACCTTGGAGTTGACGGTTATGTAGCCTACTGTAGCCCTGTTATTATGCCATGTCCCATACCTCCCTGCCAGACCTAGTGCAGAGGGTAATCCTGTGAGGTACTTGGAGGCATTTGGCTTAAATCATTACGTTCCCTTTGCCCTCTTTATGCAGGCCCAACAGAGCAGCTCATCCTATAATCCATTAGGATGCAGGCTTTTCCTACCTCAACACATCAGCATCCGTTTGACAGGACACCCTCCCCCTCTGTGTGTGTCTCTGTGTGTTTTGTCTATGGCTCTATTGAAATATGCTGCTCTTGTTGTCACAGAGCTGCCATGAAGGGAACTGCCCGTTCATGCTGATTGAGTGCCAGGCATGTAAGGGAATGATCAAACTGAATGACAAGGAGCGCCATTCTGAACGGGAGTGCCCTGAGAGAAGCCTCAACTGCAAATACTGCAAATTGCTTTTCTACTTTCCTGACATTAAGGTACGAGAGTCACAGCATGAGTACGCTCAGTGAGCTGGACAGGCAGACCCATTCAGACAGGTGTCTGGAGGCGAGTGCTGGGTGTCCCACAGTAGTGCTAGAGCATTGGAGTGGCACTCCTGATAGGAGGGTCCCATCTGGAGTTAGTAGAGTTCCCGTGTTAACTAGTGTTTGTAGGCAAACTACAGCTGTCCATGGGACCACTACAGTAGCGTTCATAGCAGCTGATGAAATAGACTGTAGCCTACAAAAGCTCATTCCTCTCTGAACAAGTTTGTCTGTAAGGTGCCACCCTACCCTGCTTTCTACCTCATTTCTAAAGATGTTAGGTAAGCCAAGTGCCTGGGAAGTCAACTAAGTGAAAACAGGACCACACTCTAGCATCAACATCCATCCTCTAAGTGACTTGCATTGATATCCATCCCCTAAGTGACTTGTACAACAGAGTAATTGCTGTGCTGTCGTCTAGTTACTCCTACAGGATGGAAGTTGTGTGTCATCAGCAGGTTTTACTTGAGGGAGAGGAGGTAGTCACTGCTTTAGAAAAGAGCAACTCAAGCCAGTGGTGGTGTTACACTGTTAGTACTGTCACATTCTCAGGGCCTGATCTTGAAGCCACTGTGATGCATACAGTTTTGCTGTTGACTCTGGTAGGAATTCAATGCGCTGAGGAGGATCAGCCTGGTACTGTGTAAGTGAGATGGAAGCCACTTCTACTTTGCCTCTCTTCTCGGGTTTTCCCAGTCTGCTTGCGTGACTGCAGTGTAATCAGAAAGGATATTGTGTTCTTATCTAGCCCGCTCACAGGCTGCTTAAATGTACTTGAGGTACCTGTTTGGATATCGACATTAGAAAGGCGAACTTGCTCACTGAGTGGTGGGCTGTTCATGTCACAAGTGCCACATGTCTGCCTGGCAGAGAGTCCAGCCCATCAGTCTTGAATGATGTCCCATGCCTCTCTGGTTCAAGAGTGGGGTGAATTCCTCCTAGGGGATATAATATCATCCCTTTTGGGGCTGTTTTCTGTAGCACTCCTGATTGGAGTGGAGCAGTGGGGAAAACCAGTGGAGATTTCAGAGGAGTTTTAAAGTACTTGCATAGACATTTTTGGAAACATGCCACTTGCCCAGAAATACTAGCTTTATCTTAGAGACATTTGATACACACGGTCTGGTTTCACTTGCAGCATAACGGCAGATTAGTGCTCAGTCAGTACTTCCTTTCTGCCTATCACAAGCACAGCATATCTCTGATAGTGCATCTATGTTTGATTCTATCTGTGGGTGCTCCTTAGAACTGAAATGTTTGCATTTTTTCCTTTCCCCTCGATGGAAGATAAATGCTATGTAGCATCTTTGAACTAGACGGGAGGGTGGAGATTGAATGAAGGGAGAGGCCTTAGAAATGAGGCTTTATTGTAAGTGAGAAACAAAAGCCCCATCCTATCAGATCTTCCATTTCAGATGCTTTGTTGCTTTGAAGTGGTTGCATCTGATTTGAAGAATAGGGGGATTATTTTGAGGGGCAAGGAAGGGGAGTAAGCAAGGCTTTCTAGATGACAAAAGTAGTTACCATGTAAGGGCCAGGAGAGATCAGCCATCCTGGTAAGTATGTGCATCTCTTTCAGTCAGTTTTTTACAGGAGAAAATGTACATAATTCTTCTTCCCTTGAGTATTCATAAACACCATGAACACTGCCCAGCTGAATGGCAGACTGAGTGGTTCATATCTCCAAGGTCTCATGGCAGCTCTTTTGTATCTAATATGGTGTTCCTTTAACACATGGAAGGGTGGGAGCAATTTAGTGAGACATGAATCTAAGTAATAAATACTTTCCCTTTTTAGTTTGCAAGTTCCTAGGGGTTTTTCACAATATCTGCTTTTATTGTGTGTTTGTACAGCATGAACACAACTGACAAAGCTACTGTATGTTTCAGATTTCTGATAACAGTAAGTCTGCTTATAAAACAGATGAGGTTTTAATGCCAGATGGGCAACCCCATGTGTTTAATCTTTCTTGGTCTGAATTTCAAACTCTGCATAAGTAATAGAATTACAGTAGAATATCAGAACATTGATATAAGCTTGTACATAAGAACAGAACTCTTTGACTAGATTTCCATCTTGCTTAAGAAATGATTTTAACTTGGGCAAAATATCCAGTTGCTCAATTCTGAATATTATACAGCTAATATGAAGAATGAGCTTTCCAGCACTTCAGAAATTAAATTAGAAGTAGAGAGAGAAGTATTAGCATTCCTATTTTAACTTAGTTTCTTGTGCCTGGCAAAAAGGGCCAACAATCCATTTTCTGTATTAACTTTTTTCCTCAAATAAGTATTGTGATATCCCTGTGTAACGAGAGGACATACTAGGTATGGTTAAAAAGAATTTACATCTTAAAATACGATTCTTCTTTTTCTGGCTGGTTGGACTTGGGAGACACCATCTAAAAGCTCTGTATCTGTAAGTGTTAAATGGGGCTTTGGGTTTTCGGATCAGCCAGTTCATACGCATTATGACAGGCAAAAAGGGCAAGCTGCTTAGGAGAAAGGCAGCTTTTTTCCACTTAAGTTGCCTGCATGTGTGCTTTCCTGGTAAAGTCACAAATGGAGTTTCCTGCTGATTATCACAGTCCTTCACAGAGAGTAACTTGATTTTTTTAGAATTGCTGAGAGCCAAAATGAATAAGTATTAAATCAAGGCTAAGTACTTGGAAGTGCACAAGGGCACCCAAACACCATTATAGCTTGGAGACTAGAAATCTGATTTGGTATTCCAAAAGGCCACAACTAGGCTGGAGTTTGAGTCATGCTATCACATGAAATGCTTCCTATATTAGAAAGTGTATTTGCAATAAATCATTGGGTCCACTGAATTGTATTCATTGCAGTACCCTTATCAAAGTCATGTTTGATGTACAAATGGTCTCCTCTCAATTCTTTTACAGGCTCATGATGAGATCTGCCCTAAATTTCCACTGACTTGTGAGGGCTGTGGGAAAAAGAAGATTCCAAGAGAGAAGGTATTTGAACATTTATGTCCCACAGTACACATTAGTTGTGGTTTGTATTCTGGTAGAAGATGCCTTGAATTCTGTGAATGAACGAGGGAGAAGTGGTGGTTAATCTGTATGAATATGAAATGGGGAAGACAAAGAAATCCATTTAATTTTAAGTGGCTGCCACTAGTGCACACTGAAGATGTTTCATAAGGCTCTTAGCATGAGCACATGCTCAGTCTGTGATCAGCTATAATTACTTCATGTTCTTGATTGAGAAATGAGTACTTCACATAAATCAGACAATGCTGCATTTGGTGACCACTGTTACAGCAAAGTCCATTTCCCCCTTTGCTCAGTTGATAACCTGGCTAATTCCTACTCTAGAGGATATGGAAAGAAATCCCCTGCTCAGGTAAATGAAATCCTCTACACCTTGCACTGTATTTGATATATTTGTCCAAGGGCAGGCTCTTGGAAAAAGTGAGGAGGCACCAAGTCCCAAAACCGTGATCAATAGAGAAAGTGAACCTCTCTGTCACTGTCCCATCTGGGAACCAAGAGCTGCCTTGGTACGGCTCAAGTGGATGTGCCACTTCCTGGGAACAACAGAGATTCCATACTGTTGAATAAAGAAAGCAAGCAGCAGAATGGACAGCTCCTTAGAGGGTAGAGGCCTCATCTCAACTCCTCTACAGCTTTAACACTGTTGTTTGGGGTGATAATCTCCCTGAATTTGAATTCTGAAGCTACTCCAGCAGACCTGAGTTTGTGCCAACAAGATTCTTACAGCTGATGTCTCAGCTAGTTGCACTTCCTTTCTTTCTTTCTCTTGAAATGTTTTGTTGTCCAGTAGCAGACATTGATCTGGCTTAAACAGTGCTGTTGCATATAGCCCTTGGGGTAGCTTGAATCATGAAGTAAATAAGTCAGATAGGTTTGGGAGTAATTGTTAAATTGATTAAAAACTCTACTTGTTCCCACATTGGCATCCTGCCCAGTGCATGTAGATGTTAAATGTGAAGTGTAATTGTTGCCTAGAATTGGCCCTGGGTATTTACTTGGTAGAAGGAGGATTAGAAACAGGATGATAGCATGTCATTACCTGTTAATACTAGTCACGTAGCATGTGGGAGCCCAAGCTACTACTTGCTCCACTCTGTGCTGTTGACACTTCCCTGAAGACAGCTGCCAAAAAGATGCTGCTGTTCTGGGAAGCATTAGATTTGGGATTTCTTGGGGACAGGGTTTTCTGCATTTCAAGAAGGGATTTTTGGGTGGAGCCAGGGAGCTCTTAGAATAATTGAAAAGACAGCAGGAAGTCCTCTAGTCCAGTCCTCAGCTTAAGGCAGGATCTTGCCTGTCTAACTCACTCCAAACATATGCTTGTCTAACTAGCACCTGAAAATTCCCAATAACAGAGATTCTGCAGCCTCTCTTTGGTTATCTGTTCTAGCGCATAGCACCCTTACAGAAACAAGGTGTTTCCTAATAGCCAACATTAACCTCTTTTGTTAATATTTGAGCTCATTGCTTTTTCTCCTGTCTCTGTGGACAGAAGAGTTGGGTGCCATCCTCTTTATATCAGTTGTTTTGTATTTGAGGACAGTTATCAAATCCCCTCTCAGCCTTTTCTCCAGACTAAATAATCCCACATGCTTCCAACTTTTTCTTATATTTGCCTTGCTCTCACAAACATGTTTGCTGCAGTTAAACAGAGAACACAAGCAAGTTCTTAGATCTTTAGGGCTTAGCTGGAAATGAAAATATCAAGCTGTGACATGTCCTACCCTCTTCCCTGCACACTGGGAGCCATCGTTGCATGAAGTCATTGGTTTCAATACGACGCAGAGGCAGCCCTCGGGTGCAGTTACACAACAAGGGAAAGGGAAAATATGGGGCAGGAGGAAACTTGGAACTTGCCTGGCTTTGTGCAGTTCCAATACGCAGCAGCAGAGCTGTTGAGGGTGGAAATGTTTCCTTGCCCTGGATCCCTCCTTGCTTTGTTTTGGTCATCACAACTGAACTAGGTTAAACTGTACAATTAGTGTTGTGAAACTGGCCCAGAGGTGAATCAGTGCCTGTTCAAAAGCAGTGGTTCCAGCCCTGAGAAGGCCTGTGTTCACTGTGTGGCAGCACTTTGAGAAGGTCTTCCAAAAGTCTTGTTATTTCCTTTAGTTCTGGCTATGATCAAGTGGAAGTCCTTATAGCAGGGGTGGGCAGTTATTTTGGGTGGTGAGGTTTGGTGAGCTTTCGAGGGCCACATGGGTAGTGCTGCCCCTTAAGGCTGCCAGCTCTGTTTTGAATCTATTCCGGGAGATTTCCAGAATGCCAATGTGCCCACAACGCGGACATGCCCACGTGGTTGTGTATATCAGTTATGGATTACGGTGCGTAGACTTTGTCAGGAAGGCAAATGCACATTACTATTACATTTAAAAACCCCACTGGATTACTGTATACGTCAGATTCAACATTTAATATTTATTATAATGAATGTCCTGTTGTTTATCTCACGGGTGACTCTCAATAGTCTTGTGAAGATTTATATCTAACTCCTGGAGACTCCAGGGCAATCCTATAGGGTTGGCAACCCTATCGCCCCTTGACAGTTGCCCCACCCCTTGGTAGGCATTTTGGGACTAGAAGTCCCATCCCTAACCCCTGATCTTTGCCACTGGAAGCCCCTTCCCTTGCCCTGGAAGTACTCCTTTTGGGAGTTGTGGGGTTGTTATCTTAGAGCCAGAAAAAACCAAATCACACACTAAAAGTCAAACACCTACTATAACATATTTTAATTTTATTACAAAAATATTTTGCATACTGTATATAGTGGGGATTGCATAATAACTCAAAAATAGATCCTTAGTCTGGTGTATTGTGGGGGGGTGTCGGTGTGTGTATGGTGTGGTGGTGGGTAGGTGTGTGTGTGGTGGGGTGTACATATGCTGGGGTGTGGGGAGGTGTGTGGGTGGGGTTGTGAGGGGGTGTGGCTGTGTGTGCGCATGCATGTGGGGGGATAGGGTATGTTGGGGGCTGTGGGGGCAGGGGGTGGGTATGAGGGAGGGTGAGGGGTGTGGGGACCCCCCCCTTTCCCTGCGCATGCACACATTCCCTCCATGGCACAGCAGCAGGTGGGGGCACTTATGCCCGGTGCAGGCACTTGGTGGTGTGTACTGCCAGCCAGCACTGCACATCACAGTAAGGGGCACAGCCCCTGCCAGATGGCCTCTATCTCCGGTACTCCCCGCTGTGCACACGCAGCCCCAGCTGTAGCCACCCGTGTCGTTCCCCACCCCCGGCCCCTGGTGCCTAGAGCAAGTGGGACGCCAGGGAAGCCAAGCAGGTCCCTCCGCAGCTGCACCAGTGGCAGCAGCAGCTCCACCCAGAAGCTGTGTGCTGGCCGGACCGGGCCCTTCTGCCCATGCGGGTGGGAACGAGGCACAATAGGGTATGGGGCTGGGCAGGGTACAGTTAGTTGGTGGGTGCTACAGGCCAGATGAAAATGCCTGGTGGGCCAGATTTGGCACGTGGGCCTTATTTTGCCCTCCCCTGCCTTAGTCATTTTTAAGAGCTTCGTTTTCAGTCACAGAGATGTCTTTAAGATACAGTGAAAGCTGTGTTTCTGGTAGGGAGCATCCTGACTTAATGATGTACTTGAAGATAACCCCAACCCTTCTGGTATAATTGTTTGCTTTGAATTCGAGCACTAAACCCTCTTAAGTGCCCAAGTTTGATGGCTGAGGATGAGTTACATTATGTGGGCAATAATCAAGTGAGCCTTGGCAAAATTTCTTTAGTGGGTAATTCCTGCTCTCATGAGGCTCTGTCCATCTCAACATTTATTCTTATGCCATTTGGGTACCTCTGAAAGATAAAATGCCTAATCAGTGCCATTGTTAGAATAAGATCTCTAGTCCTAAACAGATTTAGATCGGATTTATGGATCATAGCTGTGTAGTGATCGTCACCAAAGGGTCGCTTATTTTCTAATTTGGTGGGGGGGGCAACCTTTTGGGTGAGTGTGCCACAAATTAGCCCTGCATCCTTTCCCAGGGCCACTGCGATCCCCTTCCCTGCATTATCTGCTGCTCTGCTTTCTGCTCACTGTCCTGTGCTCCCTGACTGATCTGCTGCTTTGCTTTCTGTTGCCTTCCCTGTATTTCCTGCCTGATTTGCTGCTTTGCTTTCTGTCCTATCTGCCACCTGTCCTCTCCCCAATCTACCACCTGCCACACACACAAGCTGTCTGTGGTACACGTGGCACCCATACTGCAGGTTGGCTACCCTGTTCCACCTTCCTGTTTTTGTTTGGTGCGACAGGACTAGAGTTCCTGTAATTGGTAAGAATTACACTTATATTTGAAGCATTGTTTTTCCTCTCTCTCTAGTTTCAGGACCATGTGAAGACTTGTGGCAAATGTAAAGTGCCTTGCAGATTTCAGGTTGTTGGCTGCGCTGACATGGTAAGGGCCCATTTCTGCCCATTTATATTGGCACCTGGCTTTACTGCAATGTTAGCTTAAGATATCTCCTAAGCATTGCCCCAACCCCACCCCTGTCCACAAGCAAAACTCTCTAGCTCCAGCTAAGTGATACTTTTAAACTCAAGGTTCAAGCTGGGCCAGCAGGCTCAGAGCCGCTGCTGTTTAAACTAATAATGTAGTAAGGCATCATCTTACATCTGAGATTGTTTCTGTCCAGTTTCACCCAGATGTGGGTGTACTGAGAGAAATAACTGTACCAGGGAAAAAAAACCCTCCATCTGGTGAATGACTCCTTGCACAAAGCTGAATACTCAGTGAGCACCACTGGGAATAGTGATGATCTCCAAGAGATGAAAGACATCCAGGCTTCTTGTGCAAGGTTTACCAGTTAAGAGTTGTTCCTGCTGTTAGATCAGGAAATCATGAGGATGAGAAATGGTTCGGTAAATTTATGAGGAAGTAAACAGGAAATTCCCCACAATGGCCTGATGATGATAATAGGATTTAAATGTCCAGCATGCTGTGCTGAGAGCAAAGACCTTGAAGGAGAGCAAAGTTATATCAGGGAGAGCTGGTTTTGTGTGGCCTCCTGGAAATGGAATCCAGTGTTCATGTGGATGCTTTCCTGCTAGGATTTTCCACTTGACTGTGGTTTTGACTGCTGGTGGCAGAGCTTGTAGAGTAAGCCCTTCTCACTGAAGGCATCAGTCACAAATTATTGCGAGTCCAAATAGCAGAGAGGAATGTGGCTGAGTTTTTGTTTACAAAAAAATCAAGTAATTCAGCTTCTGGATTTGCTAGATCCAGAACCAGGCAGCTCAGCAGCTTTCATGAAGATGCAAGTGTCAAACACCTCGCAGTAATTGAGATCCCAGGACTAGGGTTGATTTAATTCCGTCCTTTTGGAGTTAGAGCCAGGCCCCAAAGAAATGCTGAGTACCTGCTTAAAGAAATGTAGCTGAGTGGTGAATTCAGCTTGTACTATCAAGCTAGCACAAGCAGCTGTAAGGAAATGCCAAAGGAGGTTGGTAATGAATGAAAGCCAGGAACGGTTTTCCATCCTATGAACTCTTCAACCCTTGAGAATTGGGAGAGGAGTCATAAATATCTATTTAGAACATGGTGAAGGTTAGCTGTCACTTTCTTGTCATTTCAGAGTAGCTGGAGGCATAGGAGTTATTACAGAGGTCGTTTCCAAATAAGTGAATCAGGGCTTTTTTCAGTGACTGAGTATATGCTTAAAGCATATAAGGATTCAGAAGACATGTATTATTTTCCCAGTATCTCCGGTGACTGAGTTGGTAAAATCTCTTCTTTCTCTACATGACTTAATGTCCCCATTAAGAGAGAGGGAAGCTGAAACTGGTGTCCTCGTCAGGGTTGAAACCTTTAATTTAATAGGGTTTGTGAAATGCTTGGCTGGAAGAAGGTGTTGCATCAGGATGTACAGTCCATTCCCCAGTGCTAAGCATTTGCCGCTGTATAGATGATTATGGTTTTCCCTTAAAGTATCTTGCTGCTGTTGGAATGGTTGTAACTATGCACTTTCACTTTTGCCCTCTGTTAACATCAGTTGAAGTAGTAGCCTCCTTAGGACCAGTTTGCCCTGTGGATGATGGTGCTATAGTGGGGATCTAAATTATGAATGGGAATGAATGAACGTACCCTTTTTCATGCAGGTGGAAAATGAGAAGCTGCTGGACCATGAAGGCAAATGTCTGGCAGAGCATCTATACATGCTACTGAGTTTTGTGCTCAGCCTCAAGGCTGGCTCTGCGGACTTGAAGCACCTTCCTGCCCTTTTGTCACCTCAGGGCAACTCCATGTTACTGACGGGCAACTCCCTGTGCTCGGAGTCGGAGCTCTCCAAATCCCTGGAGTTGCTAGCAAGGTGTGAAGCCCTTGAGAGGAAAACAGTGACCTTTGAGAACATTGTGTGTGTGCTGAAC
>NW_005842042.1:2002643-2028248 GCF_000455745.1 Alligator sinensis
AACCGGGAAGTGGAGAGGGTCTCTCTGACAGCTGAAGCCTACAGTCGCCAGCACCGACTGGACCAGGAGAAGATTGAAACGCTCAGTAACAAGGTCAGGAACCTCAGACTTTGCACTGCTGGTGCTTTACTCTCTGTGACCCCTTCTCAAACCATTCATCACTAATTGAAGTGCTTGCCTTCAATGTTGCCACGGCCACTGAGAGACCAAACTTGGAATGAAAAAATAGCCTGCCTGGCCTGCACAGAATTGGGGAGCTGGGGATTTTGGCTAACAGGTGTGTTTGCATGCAGCTGATCTGAGCTTAGTAACCAAGGCTATGACATGTCTGAGCTGGGCTGAGGAAAAGCTCTCTGGTCATGACTTCTATGAGACATACAGAAATAACAGCATATTAACAGGCTTAGTACTGAAAAGCCACTACTTGCTTTTGTATTGTTCCCTGAACCTAGTTTGCTCAGCAACCCTTAGAATAGGAGAACTTGGGTTTCTCCTGTTGTGCCTGTGTTCTCCAAGGGCATGTCTACACTAAGAAAAATTTGCTGCTTTATATACTGCAACAGTTAAATTAGAAAAGCCCCCATCATGTTAGTGTGGACACAGTTAGTCTGGTGTACCTCTTTCCAGTTTGCAAAGGAAGATACAAGACACCTTTATGCGAGTATTAACTCTGCCCACACCAGGGCTCTATACTCGGTCTACACTTGTTCAGGTAAACGGTTGCTGCCCTTACGAATATAGTTATAGTGCTATCACTTCTTTAGTATAAACTAGCCTGTAGCTGTTGGACACCCTTGCTGTAATGTGCAGGTGTCTTCATAAAGACCTGCAGAAATTTGAGAGGGAGAAGACTTGTCATCTAGTTTACCCCACTGTGTGCCTCCGGATCTGCGCGGGGCAGGCTGGGAAGAGCCCCGCGCAGCCCCAGCTTGCTCTGCCCTGAGCAGATCCAGGGGAATGCTTCCCCCCCCGTGCCCTTCCGGGGAAGCGCTGGACCAGTGGGGTCCTGGACAAGCAGTGTGCATTGGCAGAAGTGCTGCCGCCGCTGCCGCCCCCCCCCCGGACGCGTCGGACGAGTCGCAGCTCTGTCCTGTGCCTGCCCTGGCTGGGCAGTGCCTGCTCCAGAACCATTCTTTCCTCACCGTGGGGACCTTGATCTGACCCCCTCATGCCCCTTCACTCCCCCCTCCTCTTCCACCACACCAGATTTACCAGTTGCATACGGCTCTCCACGCTGCCGGGCTGTGCTCCTCGCTACCTACATGCTGTGCTGCAGCTGCACGCACACACAGGCATTTATCAGCCAAATTATAGGTGACATCAGGCTGATTTCTGATATGATCAATTTTCTTTATATCGGTGCCGATCTGACATCAGACTGGTGCATCAGTGCACCTATAGAGGACTCCCAACATGAGCAGCACATCTGCATTCTCCAGTACATGATCTGCCAAAGCAAATCTTATAGTACTTCACTGTTGCAACGTGCTGCTTCAAGTCCTGCTCAGCTCTCCTAGCATCTCTGTGTCTCAGTTCAGTTTGATCTAAAAACATTGATTTTCCCCTCCCTACCTCTCCAATCTCTCTTACATTTCTAAAGGAGCAGAAGCCATTCATTGGCAGATGTCTGCCATCCGAGCGTGAACTGCTGTGTCAGTGACACATGACATTGTTCCTCTAGAGCTGTGTGAAGAGCTCAGATTGTTTGCGAGTTTCCTTATGGTGTTAACATTCTGCTCCTTCTGATCTCTATCCTATTTGGAGATCATGGCAGGAAGAGGTTCCCAGTTTCTTTTGGCTCTCCTTGGCAACATAAGTCTAATCATGCTCTATTGTGTATTCCACTGGCCAGGTCCGGCAACTGGAAAGGAGCATTGGACTGAAGGATCTGGCCTTGGCTGATATGGAGCAGAAGATCCGTGACATGGAAGCGTCAACTTATGATGGTGTTTTCATCTGGAAGATTACAGACTTTGCCAGGAAGCGTCAGGAAGCAATAACAGGCCGTGCTCCTGCCATCTTCTCCCCAGGTGGTTACCTAGAAATTAGAAAAATAATGGGAGGCTTCCATGCCCCAGCTGTGCCCCATCATGCTTGCACTGGAAATGGCATATGTCATGCACTGTGATTCTTCAGACAGCGGTTTCTCTTGGTTCTTTCCCCTTCTTCCCACAAATGCAGTGGAGACTGATTTGATTTCTTTTTTCCAGTGGGCTAACTGAAACTACCTTGCTTAAAGATGTTTTTTTTTTTTTTCCTACACACACGACTCTTAATGAGAAATGGAAGGTCCCTCCCAGCCCCAGAAATCACTCAGAATAATCCCTTATTTGTGGCTAAAATACATGCACACAGTATAACCCAAATTAGGGCCAGTGGCAAATGATAAATCAAAGAAGGTATCAGATATTCATCCTGTCCTGATAGATATGGCAATATGCAGTATATCCAAAGCGAATGAACTGTGCTACTGAAGCCCTCTGGTATCTCCAGCAAGCTCAGTGGTGAGAGAGGCTGTGCTCTTCAGATCAGCTCAGAGCACTCACCCCAGCCAAGGGTCCCTCCACGTGTTCTAAGATGGATCTCCAGATCATTACTCACAGTGTCCTTATCTTACATGTCAGCCTGTGAAGGCAGCAGCATTCAAGCACCTCGGACACCTGCTGTCTCTCAGTAGGATGTCACTGCTGTGTGTTAGACTAAGTTTACACTGCTGAAATCAGTGTCTGGCGCAACAGGAATGGTGTTAGCTCTAAACCAATAGCCTAACCCCTCTGTAAAACATGTAATTTTTGGGCCTGCACATGAGTCGGGCTAAGTAGTTTAATGAGCAGCTAACAGTCTTCACAACTGTGTTCACAGTTACTTTCACGTGCATTTATGGATGGTGCAGGTGGAGTTTTTTCAGTT
Source organism: Alligator sinensis (assembly GCF_000455745.1). Taxonomy (NCBI): domain Eukaryota; kingdom Metazoa; phylum Chordata; order Crocodylia; family Alligatoridae; genus Alligator; species Alligator sinensis. The sequence continues at coordinate 2,005,554 of NW_005842042.1, forward strand.
TGGGTTTTATTGGTTTGGGGTTTTTCCAAACCTTTTCTTCCTTGGCAAAACTGGAAAGGAAAATGTTTTTTCCCAAAGAACTGAAATATTCCTGTAACCCTCTGTGCCCAACTAATGTTTCCTGTTATAATTTAATGACCATCTTTTAATCTCTCAGCTTCCCCAGGAGCAGAGTTTCACCTAGTAGGGCCAGCTCAACATTTCCTCTTGCTGAAGCCCATACAATGTCATTGTTTGTTTCTCTGAGATGAGACGTTAATACCTTTTCTCCTGTGTTTTCTGCATGTTTAACTTATACAGCACTCTAGGGCTTTGGTTCAGTCCCCTGAACCTGAATAGCTTCACCTTTCCCCCTTTTCTGTAATATACTGTATGCTGGCTGACTACCTCCCTCCACCCCAGAGATGGCTGCATTTTGGTAGTGTATCACTTTGGGCTAAAATACTGCACAAAATATTAAGTCCTTTCCTTTATCAATGAGCTGGGATCAGTGGTGGTCTCCATAGCTGTGGGGAAAGAGCGTTTTGTTTAAACCTTATTGGGATTGTTACTAGTAGTGGCTTTTCATGTTCAACTCCCAAGGCCCTCTTAACATGACACATTTTGCACTTGGTTTACACAATAATGAAGGAGCCAAAGGTCTTTTCACTGGAACACGCTTGAGAAGAGTGTGTTTATGGGGAAAGAAGGACTCTTACCTGCCAGGCATTCTGCATTCAAGGTTGTATTTTTCCTGTGCTACTTTATGTTGCTTGAACTTAATGCAGAGCTGGGAGCTGCCAGGCAGAAATGAGACTGCAAAACATATTAGTGTTGCTTAAAAGTAATCTGAAGGCTGCTGGGTTTTTACCCACTTAATTAAGTGGGCAGTGAATCCAGACTTTCAGAACACCCTGTCTGTTGCTTTGCTCTCACCTAAAACCTTGCCCTTTGGTTACCTGGCCACCTTCTTCTGCCAGGGATTGTTTTTGAATTATTAATCTTACAGTAATGTGTAGAAACCCCAGCTGAGTGTGCAGAGTGCTGTACAAATCTTCATAGGAAATGGGAATCCTCAGAAGAGCTTTCAGTCTCACTAGATAGGCTGGGAAGGGAAACAGGTGAAGTGACTCATGCAGGGTCAGTGGCAGAGCTGAGGACAGATCCCAGATCTCCTGTATCCTGACTCGGTGCTGGATCCATGGAACCATGCTGCCTGTCTGCCTCTGCGTCCCTCAACTGCCCTTTTATAAAACAGCATCCATCTTCTGTGTGCTACCCAAGCTACTGAGTCCCACCAGTCCTCATGTTAGCACCTTCGGTGTACCCACAGAACATCAGTCTTTCCCTGCATGCTTGTATGGCTGTGAACCAGCAGCACAGCCCCACATACATGCACCAAACAGAAACAGGATGCATTGCTTTAAAAATAAGACAGGAATGCTGGAGCTGAGTGTAATGCTGCCCTCTCCCCCTCGCTGCACCACTCACAAATAGCTTGGGGCAGCATGGGGCCTAGTCACTGTGTCTCCGACTCCAGATCCACACAGCAGGCATACAAGTTAAAGTGGGGAGAGGGGGAGAAGATGTCTTGCCTGCCAGCCCTAGGATCCGAGGTTCTTTCCAGCTTGTACCCTCGGCTAGCAAACAAAGACAGACTAAACTCAGAGACACCTCTGCCACCCCATTGCCTCCCATTGGACTGTGTATGTGGGCCGGGTCAGCTCTGTAATGGGTACTTAGTAAAGAATGCCACTGGTGCCCAAATAAGAGTAGGCTCTGTCTCCATCTCCCAGCGCTGTATTTTTTTTTCAGGGCCAACAGGAACCAAGAGTGGGTTGAGAGAATCCACAAAGTGTCCCTGCTCCTGTCCTGTAACACTGGGCCAAGTGCCTGGTATATTTTCAAGAGTATGTGAAGCAACTGTAGCCACAAAAGCTTAGGGTTTGGTTATACAGCTCGGCCTGTCTAGGACTGAGCTTTGCTCTGATGGCAGCTTAGTGGGCTGCTCTTTGCTTTTATTGTAAAAATTGAAGCCAGCTGGCTCTGCAGCATCTCCAGAAGCTAAAAGGGAATCTGTCTGGGAACTACTCTGAGCTTCTCTGCTGCCCCCCACCCCTGCCTTTGTTCTGACCAGGTATTTACTCTCTGTTTTACATTGCTTTGGTAGCTTTCTACACAAACAAGTATGGCTATAAGATGTGTTTGCGTGTTTACCTTAATGGTGATGGCACTGGCCGTGGGACTCACCTGTCTCTGTTCTTTGTGGTGATGAAAGGACCCAACGACGCACTCCTACGGTGGCCCTTCAACCAGAAGGTAGGTGTAGGAACACAAGCCAGAGCCCTACAGGCTTCATGGTCTAGTGATTTGGTTATTTGGGCCTCAGAGACCTACTCTTCCAGGCACCAGAAAACTGACATGTCCTGGAAACAGGGAGATAAAGCAGTATGATACCTGTTTGGCAGATGGCTCTTGTAGTGAAAGAACAATCTGTTGCACAGAAGAAAGGAGAGGGGAGGCAAGATCAGAGAGGGAGGCAGAAGCAGAATGGCGATGTATTTGGAAAGTGCCTAATATGAGTATGCCTTAGAACAGTGCTTCAGGATTGGAGACTCATGGCTTTATCATTTACTGTGTAAAATACAATAAACTGCAAACTGATGCAGTGACAGCTGTCCAGTGAGATGAAACAACCAGGCTGGGAGGTGCAGAATGTCCTATGCATATCAGTAGGATGTTAGTGCTACAGGGGCAAGTTAAATGGATTGAAACGAGTATTAGTGCCAGTTGGTGATTTGTGTTTGTTTTCACATGCCATTGAACAGAGCCTGTTTTCCAGTTGGCCTGAGCCTGGGGCATAGAGCAGCAAAATCTAGAGGCTTTGCTGTAGTTCTGGAGGGAACCTGGTTGTAACCCATGCTCCAGGCTTGCAGCTGCTTGCAGGCTTTGGAATACATCTGCCCCTGCAGCTTTCACAGAATGAAATAGAATAGGACTTGGGAGAGGAGGTCATATACTGTGCTCTATCAGCTGCCCTTATATGTTCTCCTTGCCTCCTTAGGTGACTCTAATGCTGTTGGATCAGAACAACAGGGAGCACATTATTGATGCTTTCCGACCTGATGTTACGTCCTCATCCTTCCAGCGACCTGTCACCGAAATGAACATTGCCAGCGGCTGCCCACTATTCTGCCCTGTCTCCAAGATGGAAGCCAAGAATTCCTACGTACGTGACGACGCCATCTTTATTAAAGCCATTGTAGATCTCACAGGCCTCTGAAACCTCCTTCCCTCCAGGAGCAGTGAACACAGAGCTGGCCCCAACTGGGGCTTGGCCTCCCTGTTCTATCCTTCCAGCCTTAGGGCGGTGGGCAAGGGATACAAGAGGAAAAGCCCCGTCCCCAGAGGACCTGCTCCGCTCTGAGTGGAAACAAGGTGTGTGATGGGAACTCTTCCTTGATGTCAGAAAGACCAGCTGCCGTAGTACAGATCTTTCCTGAGAAGAGGTTCAGGTTGGCATCTGTTATCTCCGGGGAACTGGAAGATTCCCATGCAGGACTCGATTCTTCAGCTCTGTCTGTACTCAGTTGATGCACATTTTTGGTATCCTGTGGTCTTCAGCCCACCCAGGGCCACCACCTTGCGTGGCCCTTCAGCAAGATCTTCCTTCCAGTCTTGTAGGAGATCTCCACATCCAAGGAAGTTGGTTTCTCTCTGGTGTTTTGCTTAAAGGGTTGTATAGTTCTGTGCTGCTGGCTGATTTGCTTGTCCACATGAAGGTGCTGAGGGAAGACAGATGACATCTGCAGCAGGTGGAGGTGTGGACATGTGTGAGCCCAGTGACAGGTGGGTTCTGGCTGATGGAAGGGACTTGCTAACCAGTGTAACCTAGTCTCCTTGGGTCCTTGTGCCATGTGTTGCTGCAGAGACGCACTGGAGTGGAAGGGAGAAGGAGCTGGCCTCCACTTCTGTTTCGCAGAAGAACCCAGCCTGGACTTGATCAGTATTGATCTGAGAAAGGGAAAGCAGTGCCAGCTGCTGTCCAGCTTGTGCAGAGCAAGGGGGAAGCATCAGCATGTGACAGAAACTTCCTTCCTCTCCTTCTCAGGAGCTCTAGAGAACCTGCCCAGCCTGGGCTCTGGAGACCCTTGATGTTTTATTTTTCATGACTTCCTGCAGATCCTGGCTTAGCCCAGCAGGTGCTCTGGGTATCCAGGCTGCTGCTCTGTAATGAGAGGTAATTGTTAATTGTGAGAGAGTTGGGTTTACTGGGTCACCACCGAAAGGGTGTCAGGGCCTCTGGGATTGGTTGGAAGGAAGGATCAGTGTGGGCTTGTTAGCCAGTCCTTACTGATCTCATACTCGGTCTTAGCCTGCACGGTAGTTAGAAGGTGTGGTTTCAGTACATGTAACTGGGTACATCTAGGTTCCCTAGTGGTGTAGCTGGAGCACTACAGCCTTCAGCACAGGCTGGACAAGCCTGCCCAGAATCCTGGGTATTTCCCAGACACGTAGAACTAGTGCTGCAGAGATTTGCTACCTATGCAAGCAGTTGAAGCCAGTGTGGATACATATTCACTTATGGCTATGGCCTGTCTGGTGGCAGAATAGACATAGCCTGAGTGTGTCCCACCCCACATCCCTGGCAAGGCCCCTCCTGGCTTCCCCCAGGTGAAAGCTGTTGGCTCTGCCCTTCCCTGACTACATTTAGTCCTGAATATGAAACCTTGGGTTCTCCAGTTTGTTAAACAGTGATCCGATTGCCTGCAAGGCTCAAGGTCCCCTGGCCTTACTTGCACTGTGACCCGACTGCTGTGAATAGCATAGACTTCCTCCTCAGTAACACCAGGACCATGTGTCCAGCTGAACATTTCCCCCACATTTATCTGGTCACCCTGTAGCAAGCCTGCAGCTGCTCAGTTAGAAACAGTAGAAGGCTGGGAAAGTCCCTGACTGAAGCTTGGTCAGCCCTACAAAGCTTTGCCAGCACATTTCTGTTAGCTGGGGAGGTGGAAAGATCACACCTCCTGCCAACACAGCTCTGCTAGCAAAAACCCTGGGGTAGGTGCAGATCTGCCCACACAAGAGGCAGCTGCCTGTTAGTGTGTGTTATTTGGGGCAGATGCTCTATAAGGTGGACATCCTGTACAAGTTATTTGTCCCTCTTCCTCCCTCTGGGCTACTTATCTCATTCTCTCAGCTTGTCCTACAGCTTCAACTGAAACCAGCTCTGTTTAGTGTCAAGTTTGCTGTAACATCTCCCTGTGGTGGCTAACAGGCTCTTTTAGAGTCACTCGGTGGTGGTCACTTGCAACTCTAGAGTGACCATTAGCCACTTCATACCCTTACTCCTCAGGGTTTTTGTCTCTCTTCACATGAATACAAACATCTAACACAGCCCCATAATATTCTCTTTGGTTAGAGTGCCCAGGTGCTGGCTGCTGATCTCAGCCTTCAGTTGTAGTCAGTACTGAAAGATGCCCCACCCCAAGCCAGCTCCTCCGCTGCTCCTCTAGCCTGGAGGACAGGCAAGAGGCCGTGAGAGCTGTCAGTGCAATAGGAGATCCCCGCAGTTGGCTGAAGCCACTGGAAGAGCAATTGAGTAGTATTAGTGACCCACTGCCCATGGATGGGGAGAGTGCATTCTCTCTGGGGTGGGCAGCAGGCGATCACCAATTAGCAAACAATAGACTCCAACATTGTGAAACTGTGGCACTCTCCGTGAAGGAAGGCCCAGTGCCCCCTAGCAGCATGTTCCCCACAGGCCCCAGATGTGGCTGTTTGTTAGCCTGGTGCTAATACCACCAGGGTTACTGGTTTGATCAGTGGTTGGACTAAATGATCTCTTCATATGGTCCCATCCAGCCATACTTACCCACGACCTATACCTGGGTGTATGCAGAACCCACCAACCTGCTTTGTCTCTCCTACTCTTACCTCGTGCATGCAGCATCCCTGCTATCTCTGAGCTAGTCTATGCAGGCAGTGGCCTGCTCCAGACCATTAGACTTCCAATCCCTCCTGCCACCCAGCTGGGGTCAGAAGTCCATCAGTGGAGATGATTCTGACTCTGGTTGTGGGCACTGGAGACCACAAGAATAAAAGCTGGGGGGAGAGGGAGACCCACTGGATCACTTGCAAAGGAAAGCAAGCCTGTAGGTGTTTCCACTACTACTGCTTTCTGCCTGGAAGTTGTAAATGCCCAAGTCATTGTCTGTGCTGCTCTCTGAGATCAGCAGCTGGTTCTCTGGAAGCTGGTTAGGAAAGAATCAGCTTTGCATCCAAAGAGGGGCCCATTTGCCCTTCTGTTAATGCAGCCTGTCTGAAGATTGACATGTAGAGAAGGAGGAATGGGACGGGCTCAGAAGCACTAGTCAAAAGGATTGCCAGGTTCTGTCATCCCTCAGCCATATACTACTTCATGCCACTTGTCCCCATGTTCATTTGCTCTCCTTGGCACTGCTGTCCCTTCCCCCAGAAGTGTTGGTGCATAGTGCTGTGGCTGAAGGGACTGGTGTGTATCTAGTTCTTGTGTCTGAATGGAGATGAACTCTTCAGGAGCCATTTCTCCAGGCCAAGAGCTGTTAGACTCTATCTGCAGCTTCTCTCAGGAGCGACCAAGGCTCTGTACTGGAGCTGGCTGGCTCTCCCTCCCTGTGGAGAGGTGCTGGGATGAGTTTTGAGCCAAGATTTCACCCCCGACAGCTCCTGTTGTCCTCACAAGCAGGTCTGATTTATTTCCTATGGGGAGGTTATATATCATACAGCTTACCCAGGGCCCAGAAACCAACAGGACAAAGGCTGCACCCTTCAGCTTCCTATCTGCTCCCCTACAGGGAAGTCCTTAAGGCTGCCCCCATGCCGTAACAGTTGCCATAGAGGCCCACACGCATTAGAGAGCATGGGTTGGTTTGAAATTTTGTGACTGGGATCAAATACTGCTGTTTGTGTGTGTTGAAGTAAGAGTTGGGTCCCCCATGCACCAGATAAGACTGTTCTACCTAGTATATGTAACAGAGAAAGGGCTTCTGTCTGCACAAGTGACTGGATGGGAGTTAAATAACTTCTGCTATTTGGTGTGGTCTTCATGTTCAGACCCTCTTTCTCTAGGTGTCTAGAGGATTGGATGCCTCCTGCTGATAGTCATGGTACATGTGGTGAACACAGGGCTCACAGCTGCTAAGTCCCCTCTGCTCCACAGCATCCACTTTGTGAAAAGGTGGGCACTGGAGAGCAGCTTAGGGCTTCCCAAGCATGGGCAGTGAGTGGAAGAGCTTCTTTCCCACTTCTGCCTTGAAGTTCAGCCTGCAGCAGGATGCATATAGCGTAGTTGCGTTTTCACTGCTTACCTTTAAAGCAGCCTGGCTGCTGGCAGCAGTACTTGCTTACAGCCAGGCACCCAAGGAGCACTTACTTACACAGCGGAGGAAGGCTCTGGTTTAGCTGGGAGCACCAGGCCTGGGAGGGCAAGCAGCTTCTGGTCACTTCCTCTGACCAGTGTCAGCTGTAGCAGAGCTCTTAATTTGGAAAAAAAAAATTTTTTTTAAATGTGCACTGGTGGTTAGTAGGGCTGTGCGAAGCTTCGGTAGCCGATTCAGTTCAGAGGAGATTCAGCTTGATTCGGGGAGCAAATCTCCGAATCAGGAGACTAATTAAAAGCTCCAAATTGACTTGAAGCATCCAAATCAATTTGGAAAAAGATTTGGCCACTTTGGAGATTTGGCCATAAACTAAACAGGCAGCTGACACAGCTGGTAAGTCTGTTAGGGTTGGGGGAGGGGGAAAGAGGGATTGGGGCTGGGACAAGCTGCCCAGTCAGGGCAGGGGGTGCGGGATGCGGGTGCAGCAGCACTCAGAGCAGGGGCTATGCCATACTGCCACTTGCCTAGCTTGAGGGGAGAGGAGGAGGGTGGGAACAAGGTGGGCAGGACGTGGGCGCAGCTCGCAGCAGGGGGCAAGTGGCAGCAGGGCATAGCCCCCCACTCCCAATGCTGCTGCGCCCACATCCTGTGCTGCTCTGTGCCGGGTGGTAAGTAGCAGCAGGGCCTGCCTTCCATGCTGGCTAGCAAGCGATGACAGCGCAGAGTCCCTGGTCCCAGTGCTGATGCGTGTGCAGCAGCACTGGGAGCAGGGACTCTGCCTTGCTGCCACTTGCTCAGCCGGCATGGAGGCCATGATGCAGGCGCAGCTCGCTCTGGGTGGAAGGGGGAGAGTGGCAGCAGAGCATAGTCCCTACTGCTGTGTCCGCATCAGCACTATGCCCTGCTGCTGGTTGCCAGCTGGCATGGGTGGGCACGGCAGCACTGAGTGAGGGCACCCGCAGTGAGCTGTGCATCACCCCCCCTCCCCCTCCCCATCAGCTGAGCAAGTGGCAGCAGGGCAGAGGCCCTGCTCCCAATGCTGCCACACCCCCACCTCCCCAAGTAATGTGCCCCCCCCCACTGGCTGGGCTTGTCCCAGCCCCAATCCCTCCCTCCCCCAACCGACTTACCAGCTGGAGGCAGCTGTCAGCAGCCTGTTTAGTTTATAGCTGAATCTCCAAAGCAGCACCAAATCTTTCAGATCTGATTCAGCCAAATTGAATCAGGACAGCGATTCGAATCTCCAAATGGAATCACTGTCCTCTGAATCGGCCAAATCTGAAGTGAACACTTGCCGCTTTGCACGGGTCTGGTGGTTAGATATTGTGAATGCTGAACACCTACTGACTGCAATGGGAGCCGAATAGAGATCTATACAAACAGCAGGACCTTGGCCCGAGTTGTTCCTTCATAAGGGCTGGGGTGCTCCAAGTTAGGAATATTCATTATATAAAATCAGCCTTATCTATGTAGGTGTCTAGTTTGGAGAATCCCAGCCTTTTGAAGGAACTCAGTCAAGCCAAGCTTCTTCTGTAGGGTCCGCTTTTAATGTAGATTGTCTTGGCATTTGCCTTCAATTGCAGCGTAGACCCATGTTCCTGTTGCGGGTGTAACAGTCAGGGCATGGGGAGTGCCTCGACTAGAAAAGTCAGCTCAGCTCATTCCAGGAAGGTTAGAGGGTCTCTGCCTTCTTCAGAGAAGGATTGGAGACAGAAATGTTCCAGGGGAGCAGCAACACTGCCCACAGCAAACACTTCCCACTACCTTGAGTAGTGCCCCTATGTTAGGCAGAACATCACTCTTCACACCTGTGAGCCCAGGCATTTCTTCTCTCCTGAGTTGTCATATACAGATTTGTTCCTGAGCCTCACCCTGTAACCCTAGTTTAGCTGGTTTAATGCTGCACTCTACACCTAGACAACAGCACTGGAACTTGTGAGTGGTTTTGCATTTGTAGCAATATATTTAGCTTTATGGAGCTAATCAGGCACCTTTCAGTGAATCTCAGCTCTGCAGGGTAATAGATTAGTGGTTATCAGCTTTCCTAGACCACTAGTACTTGTGACAAGGAATAAGATTCTCTTAGCCCATTTGATTGCACCACCTAGGAGCAAATATCTTAGGCTGTTATTTGTGAACCAGGTTCCCCCACCCCATTGTCTAACTGAGACCATTAATAAAAACAGTAAAGAAACCAGTCTGCAGTGTCACACGGGAGCATTTGCACAGTAAAATTGGACAATATACAGAACCAGCAAGAAAAGGACTGGGCAGAAATGGCCCAGGCACATCTGCTGTGCCCAAGCAGCACTAGGGGCTTGTACTGCTCTTATGGGAGGCTGGCTAGCCACTTATGCTTACATGGCTTACTCAGTTGCCTTCAGCACACCTGCCTTGCACTATCACCTAGTGGAGCCTGCATGAGGATGACTTGTTGAGAGAGACAGTCACTCAGAAGGTTCCCTGCCTTGAAACAAGATGCAGTTCAGGTGTGTGTGGTGTTTACGCACTCCCCATCTGTGGCCCCATGAAGGCCTGGGACCTCTTGGTCAACCTCCTCCTGGCTCTAGCCAAACTCACCCTTAAGCTATCCAAGTGGGACACTCTGGCCGGGAAGGCTCCCGGAGACCTTGGGGCATTTTTCCTCAGTGTCCTGCACGCATGTCTCCGGGTGGAGCATCGCTGGGCAGTAGCTACCGGCACTCTAGCTGAGTTTGAGGGCCCGTGGGCACTGTCCGGCATGCTGTGCTCAGTGTCCCCTCTGGGAGCACTTGTTTTGGCCCTTTGACCCTGCATGTGCACACCCTGTTTTCTTATGATTTGTTCCCCGTAATCAGTTGAATTTTTAAAGGCTCTGGCTGCCCAACCAGTGGCAGCCCCCCATCTTTAGTGGGCTGGGCCCACAGCCTTTTTCATTCAAATAGATCAGGTGGGTGGGGTGGGGTGGGGTAGGGAGGGATGAGAAGAGTCAATATCAGCAATTAAGATATGGCAGCTGTCCCATCTGCCCCTCACTCTTGTGTCCTTTTCAGAAGAAAGCTCCCCAGAAGACACGCCCAACTACTGGCCTCCTCTTTGCAAATGGGAACATGACTTACCCAAGGACCACATTAAAAAAACCAAACCAAACAAAAAAACCCCACAGCTGTGGCTCAGCTGCTACCAAAGCACAGCTGATTCCTAGCCTGTGCTCCAGCCCTTCCAGCTACTGCTTCCCCATGCAGCAGAGCCAAGATCAAAGTTCAGGACTTCTCACTCTAGTCACAGGAGTAAAGTATCAGAGAAGCCAGAGCCAGCTGCAGCCTCTTGTGGTGACTTATGTTTAGCTCAGTTACCTTCAGTATCCAAAAATGGCCTCTTTGTCCTGCGTCTATGACGTGGAGTCAGCATTGCTGTTCTGGCTCTGCTTCCGTAGCAAGACAAAGCCAGTGTGTGCGCTGCAGACAGACTCACTCTGCAGAGACAGGACTAAGCAGAATATTTATTCAGTGCCGTAGCGAGGAGCAAAACTTGTACAAACATCAACCCTTGGTGGCTGGCTCGGTTACAGTCCATGCATAGGGAGCCCAGAGCCAGAGCGGGCTGGGGTACTGCGTGCTAAACCCAGTGCAGGAGCAGCCCTCACAACACCCAAAATACTTAAAAATAATTAAGGGGGTCAGGTTAGTGGGGATGTTGTTACAGACCAACATACAGCTGGACTTACCCTACTCAAGAAGGAAAGTGCCTGTGTACTTGGAGCCAGGAGTGGGCAGGACTCCTTCCTTCATGAGGAAGTTGCTTCTGCTAGTGACAAATTAAACCCTGAGTACCGGGGCAGGGGCACTAAGTGAACTTGTGTAGCTAGGGACAAGCAGCAAGTATGGAAATCGATCTTCTGGACATATACACCAGGAGCAGTTAAAACCCAGTGGTGCACTCTAGTTCAGAAACCTGCAGTTAAACAGAGGCTCCAACTAGCTTTATTTTTGACCCTTAAAGCCTATCTAAGTGGCACAGAGCTGCCACATGGCAGCCCTCCAGGACAGAGTAGGAGGAGTTTTAAAAGTCTTCTCCCCAGACACTTTATAGACACAGGCTGTTGTTTCCCATTTCAGAGGGACCCTCTGAGTATCTACAGTCAAACTACCTGTTGTTAAAAGAGACTGAGGAGCACTAGCAAAAGGAAGTTAATAGAGCTGCAGGTCCCTGGTCTTGCAGAAGCCCAGGCCAAGTGGATTTAGGAGCCCAAAGTTAACAAACAAACACAACAAAAACTATGGCTAATTATTTTCAACACAAACCTGCTAACCTCCAAAAGCCTGTTCAGTTCAAAACACACTCTCACTGGAGAGGGAGCTCCGCTTATAATGACCTAAGTCCCAGGTCCATACAGGTCTTGTACGTAATAAAGTAACACCCAAGGACCACTCTAACCCAGGATGGATCAGCTTATGTGGCAGTTCTGGGAAACCACTCCAGCATTCTGGAGAGGAATGTTTTTTGATCTCTCCTTCAAGGATGTTCCTGGAGACCGTGTATTCACCAACAGCTCCCAGCTTGTCACAGCATGCACCACGCTCTATCAGCCAGACCCTGTGAACCCCCGCCCCCCTCCTTAGCCACGACATGAGTTGTCCTGTTGGGGAGCCATGAGAATGGACAACCTGTTTTAAAAGGTATCAAGTACTACAATCATAGCCACTTTGTGCTATTTAGCAGCTTGGATCAGACAATGGGGCACAGACAGCAACAGGAGACACCACTCACTTCCCATGTACTGTAGTGTAGGAACTAAACACCTTACCCTTACCCTCCCCCCATTGCTAATCAGAGGATCCATTCTGCAGCTGGCTGCATTTCAAGCCAGATCCAAATGAAGACATTTACTAGCTGCCACAAACAGGTTTGCATCGCTTAGCTAGCTTCCAGGCATGCACTCCCCACTTCAAGAGCCTTAGGTGTTCCAATCCCTCCAAACCAGTACCAGGGATCCAGTAATGCCCCTGCAGGGAGGTGAGCTGCCTCTTGATGGTCAGGGCAAAAGACACATTCATAAAACTCAGCTATATTAAAGAGTCCTGCTGTAAAGCAGCTCAGCCTGCCCATGCCCAAGTGGTCTGCAGCCAACTGCTCTCAATGAGCCCAGCCCCATCCCAAACCCCTGGAACAGATCCAAGAAACAGCAGCCTCCGCCTGTGCTCTGCAGTAGCCAAAGCCTGGCTGGAAGTAGCTGGAGCCAAGTAGCAGCACTTGTGAGAAGCTGAGGGGGAAAAAAAACCACACACACAGCCCTGCAGTGATCAGCCAAAGGCTACATCTGATCAGGCCCAGCTCACAGCCCCCAGGGCAGGGGCTCAATTATTAACAGGCGCAGATGGAGAGAATGCAGTTTCCCCCCTGCCCTGGCTGAAAGGCTGGATGTGCAAGCAGCTCCTCTCCATTGTGCAGGGCCTGAGGCTCCCCCTCCAAGAGCCCCACGAGGGCAGTGACTGGCGTGAGAAAGTCACAGGAGTGGATGCCTCATTTCAGCTCTTCTGGTTCAGGAGCCAGGAGAAGAGCAGCTTCCTGGGCCTGGGCTTCCTGGCCTGCTGGATGCGCACGGAACGGGGAGAGCGCCACACCTTGATGGTGGCATCGTCGCTGGCCGTCAGGAGCAGCTCCTGCTCCATGGGGCTGAATGCCACGGAGTTGACCACATCGTCGTGTTGCAGCTTGGCCAGGCAGATGTTGTAGTGCCGGTCCCAAATGTAGCCATGACGATCCTCTGCCCCACTGCATTGGGCAAGACACCAGTGAGAACCCAACCAGTTGGCTAGCGCCTGCTGTCAGCCTGGCCTACCCTATCAGTGTGCAAGCAGCTGGATTGAATGGAGGTGGGGAGAGGGGGAGGAAGGGGTAGGGGAAGCCTTTTGCACAAGAGTACAGGGTCTTGTAGTCCAAGCACCCCCACAGTTGGCAGCTGCAGTTTCCTGTGGAGCCCAACCCAGTGCCCAAGTTGGAGCTGTAGCTGAGAACTGTTCCTGAGCCTCCAATGAGTCACCCCCCACCCTAGACACTATTGCTGCAGTGACTCCCAGGGAGTGAAGAACCTAAACCCATTTCCATACAGTGCTCCAGCAACAAGCCATGGACCCAGAGCTACCAAGGGCAGAAAGCCAGGGCACTTCTCCCCCCTCCCTGCCAACTTCAGGACCACGAGAGACCACTCCCCCCCCACACCTGGCTACGAAGTCCCTGCTGACATCAAGGAAGATGAAGAAGCACTCATCATTGGGGGTGTAGGCCCGGTGAGCCCGCAAGGCTCGCTTCACCTCCTTCATTGTCTTCAGGTCAAACACGTGCAGGTCGATCTCCTCTGCGATGGGGGGTGGCTGCATGGGGTCCGAGATGACGCAGTCCTGAGGCCAGGCCCGGCTGTTCACATACAGGTACCTGGGGAAGCAAGAGCAGAGGTCACCTGCCAGAGCCGTGCTGCTGGCAGCCCCTGTAACTCACTGTGTTACTCCCTTATCTGGAGAAGCCGTTCCCATGAGAAGCCTTTTCCTGTTCTCTCCTATCTCTGGCACCAGGCTGAAGCAGTTGTGCTGGTACAAGACTGTCCAGGGAACAACTGACTCCCAGCCAGAGCAAGCTGTTTCCATGGAATTGTTTGGAATTTTAGCAGGACCCTTTGTAGCTGCACTCACTTCCCGGGCCCGAATCTGGGATCTTCCCAAGGTCAGGTAAGTGTGTGTCGCTGGTGAATTCCCAGGGGAGATCACAGGCATTACAACCATCCACTCAGACACAGCTCTGCAGCTAGTGGAACTAACCCAGCTCCACTGGCAAAAGCCCCTCTCCCCTCACCTTGGGCAGCCCTTTTGCACTGTTGCTAAAATGGTCATCTCAATGTAGTCTAGACCCATTCCATCCAGCAAGACCCAACAATCCCAGCTGCTTCCTCTTCAGTGCCATTGTGAGGAAGTAAGGCTATGCTAGTTAAGATGCCAAACCCAAGCTCCCACCTTCCTGACAACACCTGTTCTGAGGGCATGGGACAGGTTCCTTGAATGGTGCAAATGCCCATGCTAGGTTCGCTGGTCTGAGGCTGTAAGAGAAGTCTCTATATAAGAGAAGAGCTCCTCACAGCACTGCTCTGGCAGACATGTCACAAGGGCTGTGCACATCTGCTTCTCCAGGAAGGAGAAACCCAGCCAACTGGTCATGGAGAATGAAAGAAAGGAAGTGAATTCCTTCCTCATCCCCAGCCTGGTAGCTACAGAAATTGGCCTGCCTTGACCACACAAGCCTAAAAGCCAGAAGTCAAGAGGACTTAGGGCCACTACAGGATGGATCATGGCCTCTGGCTAGGGCTGCAGAAGCCAAGAGGTCTGAAACTTTTTATAGAACCCAAGCTCCAAATTGAGCAGAGTCAACTCTTCAGGCAAGCATGCCATGTCCCATACAGTCAGCTCCACATCAGGTGCTTAGTAGGGTAAAGAAGAGAGCACCAAGGTCCCAATTATGGCCTTCATATACCACAGATTCCAAGGCCAGGGGACAAATCCCAACACATGGCTTGGAAGTGTCACAGGCCCACTGACAGACCATGCTAGGAAATCCCCAGCTGCCTGAAGGAAAGAATCTTGCAACACCTGATGCGACTCCTTGAACAAAGGTAAATCTGCTCTCCCCTCTGCGGGGCTGGAAACCCTTCACAGTGTTCTCACAGTTAATAAGCTGGCAGCCAGGAGCACAAAGTCAGTGATACTACCCTAAAACCCTCTGCCACATGGCTGATGCTTGGCTCCACAGTGCCTTGCTTCTGGCTGTGCCCACCTGTGGTCAGGAGAGAGGCCCATGCCAATGATGTGCCCACGGATGTCAATGACATGATCCAGCGAGTCGAAGAATTCATCTGAACGCCTCTCCTCCCCCAGCACTGGCCCTGCTGTTGTCATCTGATGAGGCAAGATCTGCTTGATCCCTGGAGGGGGTAAGGGGTCAGGAGAGTCAGTCTGCTCTGAGAGGCATCTTGGGAGACAATGTGCACAGCCCAAGTACTTCAGGGAAGACCCCAGGCTCTGCAGCAAGTGACCTCCTGCAAGCTCCTGACAGCAAGAGCCTGACAAAACAAACTCACTTATGGAGAAGGACTGGGGACAAAGGAGCTGGCATGCCCTATGGCACAGGACAGGGCTCTAGTCCTTAGCATATTCCTCTTGCCATCAGCCCTTGGGTAGTTACTTGGGCATCCTTTTGACCAGGGATCTGGGCTAGGATGGCAGCTTTGAGTACCGGTCCACCTCATTCTTCCCTTCCAGTGAGATTCTGAAAGCAAACTCCACCCCTCTCCTCCCTCCCCATCAGCCACCACTGCGACTACAAGTGCTAGCATGCAATGCTGGATCAATGAAGCACTGCCTAGTGGGATCTGTAATTAGTAATCCAGTGGACAGAGGCCCTCAGGGCAGGCTGCATGATTATTTTATCAGCCACCACTGCAAGCTAGAAGGCTACTAGGCAGCATCTCCACCAGCACATGCCACATGCAGGCTGCATCTACATTCATGCAGTCACTGATGCATCCCCAAGCAAGAAAGTGGCAAAGCTAGGGTTGGATGCAGGACTTGACTCTGCCCCTTGCATGCACCCTGCATAGGGTTCACGCAGTGCTTCAAGCCCAAGATGACAGAGGACTTGAAAATGGATTGGTCTCAACTCTGTTGAGACCAATGAAGCAGTTGTCCTGCATGTGGGTTGTGTGAAGGCTTATGCCCTCACTTCTTGGAAGGGAAGGAGATACCATGGGAGGTTTGAGCAAACGGAAACTGCATATGCAGAGGTGAAGAACAATGTGTGTGTGTCACCAGCCAAAGTGATTTACCCCTGGTAGCTGCTTTTTCTTCCAGCCTAAGGCTCAACCAAGGGGAACACAGAGTCATGTAGGGCTCTAGCATCCAGAGCTGTAGAACAGATTCATAGATGCTAGGGTCGGAAGGGACCTCAATAGATCATCGAGTCCGACACTAGCATCTATGAATCTGTTCTACAGCTCTGGATGCTAGAGCCCTACATGACTCTATGCTCCCCTTGGTTGAGCCTTAGGCTGGAAGAAAAAGCAGCTTCCAGGGGTAAATCACTTTGGCTGGTGACACACATTGTTCTTCACCTCTGCATATGCAGTTTCCATTTGCTCAGACCTCCCATGGTATCTCCTTCCCTTCCAAGAAGTGAGGGCGTAAGCCTTCACACAACCCACATGCAGGACAACTGCTTCATGTCCAGTCCAGTCAGTTTTGTACTAGACCCAAGCTCAAAATGATCAGAGCTGGGATCTCAGCAGCTTCTCCCCAAACTAAGCCTAGAAAACCACAGCCCAATAATCAGTGTGGTAAAAAAGGGCATAAGGAAAGCTGTTTCACACCCTTAACTACAGCTGGCCCCCCAACAGAAACCCATGGTAGAAACAAGAGCAAGCCTATCTGCACCTAGAACTGCAGCTGGCCTACTGCAGGGCAGTGACCAAACAGGATGACAACTTGCAGAGCCAGTATGGCAGATTTTGGAGCCTGGGCGTGGGAGAAGCAAGGGCTGGAACGCATAGCCCAAGGCAAAGCCACCATGCCAGGGCTTACCAATCTGGTGTGGCGAGTAAGTGAGGCATCCTGTGGTGAAGATCAGGTATTTCTTCTTGCTGTGGCCATCGGTGGGGACCAAGTTCAGTTCAGGTGGCTTTGTCCTGTTCCTTGCAAGCAGCTCAGCCACCTTTGTCTCCAGCTCTTTTTCAGTCATGAGGGGTCTCACACGACCTTCCATGATGTCGTCCAGGAACTGCTGTAGCCCACCCCCTGCTGTCACGCTCCCATCCTCTGGGGATTCCTGCGCTGCCAGCTCTGACGTCAAGTTCTGTTTGGGTTTTGCCTCCTTTTCCTCACTGTCACTGCCAAGGTCAAAGACCTGGCAAGGGGAGGTGGAAGCGGCAGCTAACTGCTCCCCATAGTCCAGAAGCAGGTCAGGGGAGTCATACCGGCTGCAGTCTGCCACCATCACCGTCCGGATAGTGCTGGCATTTAAGTTCTGGATTTTAAACAGTCTCTTCACTACATTTACGTTCTCAGACTCTATGCCCTAGGAACAGAGCAGAGAGGTGAGATTAGAGAGCAGGACAGGGCTCAAGACCAATGCCCAAAAGCATAGAAAATGAGGGTTGGAAGGCACCTCAGGAGGACATCTAGTCCAGTCCCCTGCTCAAAGCAGGACCATCCCCAACTAGATCATTCCTGCCAGGGCTTTGTAAAGCCAGGTCTTAAAAACCTTTAAGGATGGAGATTCCACCACCTCTCTGGGTAACCTGTTCCAGTGCTTCACCACCCTCCTAGTAAGAAAGTTTTTCCTGATATCTAACCTAAACGTTCCTTGCTGCAACTTGAGACCATTGCCCTGCCCTCTTACAGCAGGAGACTCCTCAGCTCCTCTTCCTAGGGTTCCTTCCTGCTGTAGGTGCCAAGAAGGAGCCCTGGCTGAGGCCCATAGCCAGAGACTCAGGGTCTCTAATGCAGTGGGTCCAGCTGAGGGTGGGGGCAGCACCCAGATTAAGTGGCCTCGAGCTGGTTGAGGCCGCACCTGGAAGGCGTTGTTCAGCCACAGCACAGAGCAGGAGGTGATGTGCCCGATCCGGTGCAGGTTGCCAGAAATCAGGTTGGTTTCGTTCAGCCAGCAGCCAAACACGTCGTAGGGTTTGTTCCTCACCCTAGAGAGGAGTAAGAAGTTTTCTGGAAGGGAGGAAAAAAAAAAGTGGGGAAATGAACTGTGCCTTTGAGCCTGCTCCAGCAAAAGGACAAGACTCAGGCATGAAATCCAATCAATCAGAGGCCTGGCTGGTCACTGAAGTACATGGACATGGATGGTCTCTCGCAGCTGGCTAGGAGTGGCCACAGCCATCATACTCTGCCTTTCACTGATGTTACTGCTTACTACTCAGACTAGTTCTCTGTGCCTCAGAGGCCCCAACCCTTTCACTGTACCATAAGCTCCAATAGCAGAAGACACCACACATCAATATATCCAGCCCTACAAGAAGCCTCTACTTGGGCAGGGAGCCCAGGGCAGAGACCACAGGAGAGAATGAAGCTCAGGGTAGGTAGAGTCCTAGGAAGGTGAGGGGGTATGGAAAACAGGTCAGACATACATACACATTCCAGCAGAGCTGTAAGGGCTCTCAGGAACAGGCCAACCAGCAATGCACCAGATCAGTTGTGTGACAAAGCTCCCACACTGCTCACACTCAAGCTAGCTTCCGCTATCAAGCCCATTGCTTTCCATCAGCACTAGAACAGCTGAAGTGAAATGTAGAGACATCAGTGGCTCTTTCTGAGGTGATTACAACTAAGTGCCATGAGCTACATTTTTAGCTCAGTTACACTTCAGTCCAGGCACGCTCAGCTCTTGACACCACTTCCTGATCTACTGAGGAAGGGTTCAAGCTTATCTGCCTTTTACAGATGGCAGAAACAAGCACAGAGAGGAGAGGCCACATGTTCAGGTTCTCACAAAACCCAGCACACCACTCTTGGACCAGTGTCCCATCCACTGGCTCCCAAACCATTCCATCTCATCATGTCAAGGAAGATCCAGGATGGAAGGAGCCTTACCCATGCTGATGACAGCGATCTCTCCAGATGAGGAATTGTGAGGCCCCACAAAGACACCTGACACCAAGAGAAGGGAGTCGTCTGAATTGAACTGGGAAAACTGCGTGTAGCTCCAATTGTATGGCCTCATGTTGGAGCTGTGCAGCAAGGAGATGTCCAGCTCATTGTTCCAGATCTGAAAACAGATGGGACAGAGGGAGGCTATCAAAAGGTCCAGCAACACTAAGAGCATCTACCATTAGCAAGACAAAATTCACAGGGCACCAGCCAGGCAGTTTGGAGGCCAGTGGACAGAAATCCACCAGTGCTGACCTCTCTGCCTAGAGCCTGTTCAGAGGAGAACTGGAGGGGTTTACAAAGTAGCCCATTGAAAAATTCTTGGATGAATCCAATACCATGCTGCACAGTGCTCAGAAAAATGCCCTTGCTGCTGCTCTGGTCACTCTGCTTTAGAGTACCAAAGAAAGCTGCACACAGTAATTACTCACCCAAGAGGCTATTTTTGCAGCAAGGGTTGCTTATTGGACAGGGGGGCAGGTCCTGTCAGCTTACAACTGCACAGTACCCAGAACAAAAAGATGGGGGGGCCTCAAGGCACTGACACTGTAGTAGCCACTCAGGAGGATGCTGACTTGGTACAAAGGCCCTGAAGGCTACAAGGGGAAGGCACTACAATTCAAGGGCAATTCCATGGCTTCAGGGAGCACAATGGGAAGTGAAAGCCTGGGAAAAGAAGATTAGGCTTCTTGCAAAGAAGGCTAGGCTAAGATTAGGCTTCTTGCCTCCATCCCCACCACGCAGGGGCATATTCAGCGAACAGGCTAAAGATTAAGAATTCTGTCCACTGTCCCACCCCACCCCCAGACTGATCTCCCCTCAGGCTGCTGTGCATGTCAGCCCTGCTGCCACACAGTCTGTGCCTGTTCTCCAATAGGAGGATGCTGTCCCCTAACCAAAGTCACCAAAATAAGAGCTGCTCAGGCAGTAGCTGTGCAGAAGTGTTATCTCATTTGGGGTTCCCAGAGCAGAGTGGAGAGGGGACCGAGATTATCCCAAGCCAGCAGTGGAGCAGGGAATAACACTCAAGCATCCCAACTCCTAGACTCTAGGAGTTGGGATGTGGGGTGGGGGGAAGAGGAGACAGAATAGCGGGCTTGGTTGCTCTCCGCATTTTGTTGTTCTTTCTGTTCTTTTACTGTCTGCCCAGCCCCAACGCTGGCACATCAGCGCTTCAGGCAGAACCTGGGAAGAGCTAGCTTGGGCCACAAAAATCAGATCAGATATTGTACTGCAAAGCCATGTCCCCAGCCCTTATGCAATCCTTCCCACAGGTCACAGCTCATCCACACCCGCTCCAGAATATGTGTCGTCTCCCCCCACCCCAGTCTAGTCACATGCAAGTTATATTCCTCCACATTAGAGACATTAAATCAGGAGTGGGCAAAATGTGGCCCATCAGGCCATTCTTTCTGGCCCAAGGGGACAAAAAAAAAAAAAAAATTAGAAAATTAATATTTACCTGCCCCTGGCTGTCTGTCATGTGGCCCTCAATGGCTTGCCAAAACTCAGTAAGTGGCCCTCTGTCTGAAATAATTACCCGACCCTGAAATGCATCAAACCCCCAAAGGGAAAGGGGCTTGTTGAATGAGCTCAGAGTCTATTATAAAGACCAGCTGCTCAGAGAGGCCAAACCGGTTAGCTCACAGCCCCATATATTCAGAGCCCTGTGACTTCTATACCTCTCCTGTGTTTTATGGAGGCTAAGACGTCTCAGCTGCAGCATCTCCTCCACAGTGCCTGATCCAAAGGCCTCACTATACTAACCAATCAGATCAGCTCCCAGCAAAGGAAAGGGAGGAGGAGGAAGAGCAGGAAGATCAGGGTATGACAGCTTGACAGAAGTTTATACAGCTGGAGTCAAAGCTTGAGCCTACCTCACTTGGTACAAGTGAACAAACAAATCAGCCAGTACAAGAGCCGGCTACTTCTTTACCTTAACAGTGCAGTCCTTGGAGCAGGATGCAAACAGGTAGCCAGAATGGGAGAAGCTGAGGTGCAAGACCTGGTCACTGTGCTCCCTGAGGGTCTGTACTTCAACGCACGGGATGGTGTCATAGAGTCTCTGGAACTCATCGTACCAGGAAACAGCAACTGCAACACACAAGCCGAGACATTTGGGACTCGGAAGGCAGCAAGGAGGGGATGGGGGTTAGCCACAGGCGGAGGCCACGGAGCTGGGTGGCTTTGCCTGTAGCAGTTACAGTGCACAATTAAAGATACCTGACCTGGGTGCCGCGGTACTTCCCGAGAAATCCGGTAATATCGATAAAATAGTTCCTTCCACAAGAACTCATCCCGGGCCACTGCGTGCCACTGCCGACACACCAGTGTTGCTGAGAGCACGTCTACGTGGTCCAGGTAGAGGAAGATCTCGTAGAGGATGCTGTCAGGGAGAAGGGGATTACCCCCAACATCCATAGTGTCATTCTGTCACCAAAGGACTCTGGAGAGACACAGGAATGCAGTTAGTTTCCACCCACCTGCCTAGCATATCATTACGGAGACACTTGCCCAGAACAGGGAGGCTGCCATGCCAGAGCAAGTGTGCTCGCAGGCAAAGCAAGCTATCGCGGCTTCTCACAGGCAGAGGCAAATACACGCACCCACTTTAAACAGTCATGTTTCTAATTGCAAACACTTGTCAGGAAAACAGCATTGGTGGGCTGGGGAGGGCAGTTTTAAACTAAACCCAAGAGAGCAGTTCTCTCTTCACTTGCCCTCATGCAGATGAAGCTTTTTTGAAATAAAGAAGAAAGGTCACACATGTGGCAGCCCCCACGGTCCTGTGTCTGGAGGCACATGAACACGAAGCATTGGGCACGTGCCTGACTTCAGTCCTGTGCACAGTGACCCCAGTGCGGTCCACCAGCAGGACTTGAAAGCGAGACCTTCAGCATGAAAGCAGTGAGCTGAACCACGTGAAGCATGGAGCTGAACAAAGGGTGCAAACGGAGGCAGCGTTGATGCCTATAGGAAGCTGCCTAGTGGAGCAGTTCGGTGGGTCTGCTCCTACAGCCACGTCCTCGTAACTCTAACGCCATCTTGCTCACAGTTAACATTAGTGACGCTGACCACTTGCAGCTCCTGTAGCAACAGAGCATAGCAGCTCACACGCACCCCCAAAAACAGCTCCCCCTTCCCTTTTAAATCAGTGGACAGCTAATAGGCTTTGGCTGTGGACTGCTTCAACACCAGCCAGCCGCGCAGCGCGCGGACCAGGCGCAGGGGAGCACGTACAGACCGAGCTTGCTACGCTGCCGCTTTCCCTGGCGAGCACGAGAGGTCTGCGGCCTGACACTGAGCAGCGCGTCCTGCTGTCAGCTCGCAGCAGCGCTGCCTACGGACCTGGCACTCAGACTCCAGCACAGCTCAGACGTTTGGGATGCGTTTGCTCTGCCAGGAGGCAAGGAGCACACTGTGTTTATGAAACGCGCTACGCGTCTTGAGCCCCACAGAGAAAGCGCCAGCGGCAACTGCTGCTGCTCGACGCGCCGATCCTTTTGCTCCAACACTAAGAGGTGAATCTCGGCGCAAGGCTGACGGCCGGCGGGGGCCGAGAGCAGCCAGGACCCCAGCGAGGCCAGTCGTGTTGCGGAGTCCTGGGGAAACAGCAGCAAGCTCTGACTCTGGCCCTGCCGCCGGGAGCACTGGAGGGCAACCGGCCGCACCCGCAGCCT
>NW_005842042.1:2028476-2030043 GCF_000455745.1 Alligator sinensis
ACCATCTCAACCGGGGGTGGGGGGGCAGCCTCGTGCGCCGTCCTCGCCCCGATGGTACCGCCCGCCCCACCCCCGCGAGACCTTCACCTCTCCTGCTTCTGCGCTCCGCCGCACGCCGCTTCCGGCCCCTCCCGCCTCACTTCCGCTCCGGCCTGTGCTGGCCGCTCTAGCCCCTTTCTGTGCTCCGCAGCCACGCCCCATCCCCCAGGCCGAACGGCTCCATCCCAGAGCGCCGCCCGGCCAGGCCTGGCGAGTAGAGCTCGGCATCATCCATCGCTCCAGTCGCCTCTGCGTGTTCCTGCCCTTCTGCGGGAGGTGTCGCGTCAGGCGGGCTCCCGGCGCCCAGCACCCCCTACCCAGCGTCCAGCACCCAACACCTAGTGTCCAGCACCCTCTACCCCGCGTCTAGCACCCAACACCTAGTGTCCAGCACCCAACACCCAGTGCCCAGTACCCACTACCTAACATCCAGCACCCAGCCAGCCCTGGGGGGCCCCATAGGTGATGCTTTATGCAAATGAGACCTCGGTATGCAAAATACTTTGCATTGATTAGCTGGGAGCTAATAAGAGCCAGCACATGATCCTTCCCGGAGCTGCACTCCATGGCAGGGAGAACCAGGCTGGTGCCCAGCGGCGAAATGAGGGCCCTGCTTATTGCCACTACACCAGCGCTAGGAGCCTGGGAGCTGTCAGGAGCTGGCCAGGCTCACAGAGTCGCAGCAGGGGGTTTGGGCGCATTTAGCCCAGCCCTGCTCAGAGTACAGGGCTGCACCTGGATCCATGACAGCCCTTCCTCTTGCTGGGGTTAATAGCAGTTGTGCATCTGCCTGCGACGCCTGCTACATGTTACATCTGTGACACAATGGACAGGTGAATCGTGTCATAGGTTTAGACCAGCCACACATGTAAAGTGATCCTCACACCATAAAAATGACTCCAGATCCAAAAGAGCCAACCACCTAAGAGTCAGTGGTTGAAATGCTAACAGCTCCATGGCTGGTCTCTATCCAGCTTTCATTTGAACCTGTGTCAGGGCCCCAGCAATCAGCAGGGCAGGGTGAGCTGGGTCATAGGAGACAGGGAGTTGAATCACTTCCCCACTGGGTGCTTGTTCCCCCTACCATCCTTTGTGGGGTGGCCTATAAGCTCTTTGGCGTGGAGACTGTCTCTGTCAGTGTGCAGTGCCCTGCGCTGTGGGGCATCTCAAGTGGGAGCCTCTCCAAGCTTATGCAATGACAGAAAATGGTGAGCTCTTCTCAAGCCCTCAACCGTTGCATCCCCCAGCCTGGAAAGATGTGCCACAGTAATTGCTGCACCTGGCTCACCCGGGTGAGAAAAGTTTTGCTCCTCAGCCCAGACTGGAATCTCTTCTTCCTGGCTCAGGATTCTGAAGAACCCCTCCCCCCCGCCTCCCGGTTATCAGTGTGGCCCAGGATTGATCCTCCCACTCATGCTCCATTAGGGCATAGACATTTCGTAGTTTCATAGTTGGTAGGGTCGGAAGGGACCTAAGCAGGTCATCAAGTCCGACCCCCTGCCATGGCAGGAAAGAATGCTGGGGGCAA
>NW_005842042.1:2030301-2034028 GCF_000455745.1 Alligator sinensis
CCTCCTCTGGACCCTCTCGATGCTGTCCACATCCCTCCTGAAGTGCAGTGCCCAGAACTGGACGCAGTACTCCAACTGCGGCTTCACCAATGTTGCATAGAGGGGGAGGATCACCTCCTTGGACCTGCTTGAGATGCATCTATGGATGCATGACAAGGTGCGGTTAGCCTTCCTGACCGCATCCCCACACTGTTGGCCCATGTTCATCTTGGAATCGCTAGTGACTCCAAGATCCCTTTCTGCCTCTGCACTGACAAGAAGGGAGTTCCCCAGCCTGTAGGTATGCTACTGGTTTTTCCTCCCCAGGTGCAATAGCTTGCACTTGTCCGTATTGAAACCCATCCTATTCTCATCTGCCCACCTCTGTAACCCGTCCAGATCTAGTTGTAGCTTGTCCCTCTCTTCTAGCATGCTCACTTCTCCCTACATCTTAGTGTCATCTGTGAGCTTGAACAAGGTGCTTTTCACCCCCTCGTCCAAGTCACCGATGAAGATATTGAACAGTGCGGGCCTGAGGACCGAGCCCTGGGGGACCCCACTGCCCACATCCCTCCAGGTCAAAAAACACCCATCTACCACCACTCTCTGGGTGTGGCCCTCCAGCCAATTTGTGACCCATCTGACTGTGTAGGCGTCAACTCCACCGTTGCCTAATTTTTTAATGAGGATGGGGTGAGAGACAGTGTTGAAGGCCTTCCTAAAGTCCAGAAAGACTACGTCCACTGTGACACCTGTGTCCAAGGCTTTTGTGACCTGGTCATAGAAGGCCACCGGGTTGGTCTGACAGGACCTGCCCCTAATGAACCCATGCTGGTTGCCCCTGAGCGTAATCTCCCCTTCTGGTCCCTCGCAGATGTGCTCCTAGATAATTTTCTCAAAGAGCTTCCCCAGGACCAAGGTAAGACTAATGGGCCTATTGTTTCCTGGGTCCTCCTTCCTCCCTTTTTTGAAAATGGGGACCACTTTGGCCCTTTTCCAGTCCTCCGGCACCTGGACAGAGCACCATGAGTGCTCGTAAAGCTGTGCCAGGGGTCCCACAATGACCCCTGCCAATTCCCTCAGCACTCTGGGGTGGAGATCATCAGGACCTGCTGATTTGAACATGTCTAGTCCCTCCAGAAGTTCCCTGCACTTCCCCTGGGTCGGTCCGGATTCCCAGCGCGAGGGATGTCCCTGTCCCCGCTCAGAAACATGGAAGAAAAGACTCTGTTAAAGAGATTAGCTTTGTCGCCTGGTGCTACCACCAGAATACCAAGCATGTTCTGCAGAGGCCCCGCGTTACTTGGTACCTTCCTTTTACCCCCTATGTATTTAAAAAATGACTTCTTGTTATCCTTGATCCAGGTCGCTAGTCCCAGTTCTATCTCTGCCTTAGCCTTCCTAACAGCTCCCATACAATCTCGAGCAATGGAGGTATAATCCTCCTTGGTGATGGCTCCTCTCTTCCATTATGTGTATGCCTCCTTTTTGGCTTTGAGACGTTCCTGGATGCTTTTGGTGAGCCATGGGGGCTTTTGAGTGCTCTTGCCCCCTTTGATCCATGTGGGGATTGTCACCCTTTGGGCTCGGAGGATCGTCTCCTTAAGGAACGACCACTTGTCTTGGACTCTCAACTCCCCTCCCCTCCGGGACCTCAGTGCCTCCCTGTTTCATTTAATGGATCTTTTTAAAATCAGTTCTTCTTGTGCCTCTGCTACCTGCCCAGTCTAACAGCTCATGAGAGGAGTCTAGTAATGGATGGCTACTGCCAGGAGAGGGCAGCATTCTGCTTTTGCTGAGAATAGTGTAGTCTGGTAGCTTTGCTGCTCCAGGGACTATGTTAAGAAGTAGGTTTTGCTTGGTAGTATCTTTTACTGGATCTGCAGCATAGTTGAGAGACATGTCAGGCGAACTTGCAGGCACAAAATGTCCTAAATCACCAGTGGAAGAACAGTGTTCAAAGAACAACTACTCCAGCTCTCACCACACAGTCCTTGTCATTAAGGGAAACCCACACAATCCCTTCAGAACATGGGCCTGGCAATGAGATCCGTAACTTTACCAGACAGTGAAAGCCATGGGTTCAACACAGAAAATGGCTCATTTTGACTTACTTTCTCCTTCTTTACTTCTGTGTTCTCTGAAGGCAGTGACGGCTCTCGTCGCTTTTAAACTGTTTCTTTTTCCTACTTGGGTTGATCTCTTTCAGTTGTTTTTTCTTTGTTTGTAGCTATAACCCCTTTGTTCCACAGGTTTATTGCCTCCTTCCTTTTTAAAAGGGCCATTTTCATTTCTATAATGGGATTAAACAAAAATAATTGCTCTACCTGGTCTTTAGCTTCACCAACACCTGGGCTTGCAAGCGGGAGAAGTATGCCCCGCTGGCCGACATCCTGAGGGGCCGTGGTTATGACGTGACA
This sequence comes from Alligator sinensis, assembly GCF_000455745.1. NCBI lineage: Eukaryota > Metazoa > Chordata > Crocodylia > Alligatoridae > Alligator > Alligator sinensis. Next base: position 2,032,701 of record NW_005842042.1, read on the forward strand.
GTCAACCCTTCATGGGAACGCTCGGAGCCTGGGACCCCAACAATGAGAGCGTCCTGCGTGCCTGCCATGTCTCCTGCTGCTACGTCAAGCTGACGCGCTGCCTCATGGTGTCCGACACGATCCACTGGTCCCAAGACATCCATGTGGAGCACATTATGGGCCCCCGCCAGTACACCAACCGCACCAGACTGACTGCCACCGGACTGGACCCAGAGGGGACTGCCTGAACCCCCCTCTGCACCTGATGGACTTCACTTCGAGAAGAATCTTCAGCAACGGAGCACCCCGCTCCACCCGAAGCGGACCCCCGTGATGAAACTATATGGACTGAGAAACTTTCTTCAACCTACTTCCTCCACCATTGTGAACCATTGTATGGGTTTGTGTGCATCTGTTAGGGCTGTGCGAAACGGCACTGTTTCATTTCACCTTGAGTTTCGACGGTTCGACAGAACAGCGTTCCGTTTTGAACTTCATTTAGATTCGAAACGCTGTTCTGTTCTGTTCCCTCGAAACAGAAAGGCTGTTTCGACATTTCGCTGGGGACGGGGAGACTTGCCATCCCCAGTGCTAGATCGTGCTGGGGGCGGGGAGTCAGCCTCACTGGGCTGACTTCCCATCCCCGGTGCTGCCATCGGCCCATCGATCGCAGTGCTCCTCCGCCCGATCACAGGGCTGGGGAGGGGAACTGAGCCCAGGCTCACTCCTGTCTCTCCTGTCTCTCACCACCTCGCTGCTGGCTTTGAAACTGAAAATGTTTCAAAACTTTTGAAATGTTTCAACTAGCCTCGTTTTGTTTCAAGGCTGTTTCGAAGCCCTTCATTTCGATTCGATTTCACTGTTTCAAGCTCGAAATGAGTCAAAACAGTGTCGAATCGAAACAGCCAGTGAAATTTTGCACAGCCCTAGTATCTATCTTCTTTCTCTCTCAGCATCGCAAACCCCCTCCCTCCCTCCCTCCCTCCTCTCCCCTTCCCTTCCCCCACCCTCTGTCCCTGCTTAGTTGGCTAACATTGTGTTTTCTGTAACCTAGTTGCGTTCTCCTCCTCACCCCCATCCCTGTTATGTTAGTCCCTCGCTCAGGCGCTCTGTATTTTCCTACTGGCTTTGTCATCTTTTTGGATTCATAACTCTTAGCATCTACTAATAAAATTCAATGTGTTTTTTTCCCCAAATGTAAAGGGGGCATTTTGTTTCTGAACGCTTGTCTAACCTCTCTCCCAGCAATACAGTTGATCTAATAAAACACAGTTTGATACCACTAAATAAATCATGGTTCCCTGAGAGTGGTTCAAACTGAGGTTAAAAAAACCACAGTATGAAACAAT
>NW_005842042.1:2034041-2042017 GCF_000455745.1 Alligator sinensis
GCTGAGATGAACAGCCAAAATCCTTCTGAGAGAGCCTGAAACCACAATTCCAGCTCAGGTGAAGCTGTGAAAAGAAACTGGTCACATCTTCCTTGTGTATTCTGTCAGGTTTATCTCTTCTCTACAGCCCAGCAGGGATGTCTTTGCAGGTTGACAATATTTAAGCATGAGAGATTTGCAAAGGCCAAGAAAAACAGCCCAGAAAAAGACTTAGGAGTGGTTTTCATTTCAGTCTGATTAGGTCAGTTGGGCATCACTGCTCTGCTTTGCCATGATTCCTTGAGGTCAGTCTTCAGACCCCTACATTTCTCCTTCCCTTGGCCCACAAACTCTACCTTGCCACAAGGCTGGAAGAAACTGCTTTATTTGTGCATGTGAGTCCAGCAAGATATGCTTGAGATAAAGAACTGAATGCATTTAACTCCTGCTAAATTTTGCTCTCAGTGGGCACATCTACATATGCAATAAATTCAAAGCAATAAACTCTGGTACTTACTGTGATGGAATGTATTGTTCCTGGGCACCGTGTTTGCACATGCACCTGGGACCTCAGCATGTTGAGCTGAGTTGGAGCAGCACCAGCTGGCAGGGCAGGGTGCTGTGAAGGGGCTGGCTGGGGCATGAGAGTCTTCCAGTGCAGGGCTTGCTGGCAGGCAACCCCCACACTGAAGCACCCTCATGCCCCAGCCAGCTGGGTCAGAGTTTAAACATGCACTGCTGTGGAATAAAAAAAATTCTGCAGCAGGACAGTACTTGTATTTAAAAGTACTATTCTGCTACAGAGTTTATTAGTTTAGTCCAGCCTAATAGCCCTGTACATGTAGATGCCAAGACGTTTACTGCAGAGATAAATAGACTACTCCGCAGTAAACGTCTCGTGTAGATGTGCCCACTAGCACCACTGTCAATCAAAAATACCTTCAGTTAACCCCATGGAGCTATATGCCAGATGAATACAGGTGTATTAAAGAAGCCCCATGACACCAGGTAGAGAGAATCTCAGAGTTCAGGATTCCTGTAGCCTGAAATTAAGGATCCAATTCAGCAGTCATCCCATTAACTTCAGTGATTAAGGTTAAGCACAGGCTTGAGTGCTGATTGGGGATGGGTGTGAGCATGTATTGAAAGTGCTTTTCTGAGCTGCAGGTTATGGCTGACAGGTTTTGGAAGAAAGCCCAGTTCCTGGCTTTGCCCTGTGAACCCCCTCCCCATCCACCCCAGCAGGTCTGCCAACTTTGGCAACTGAATTTTCCCCTGTAGGAGATCAATACCAAACTCTTCCAGAGTCCCCCAAACAGGCGGAGTGCAGTCAGGTTTAACTGGGCACTTGTATTTGGGACAGTCAGCCCCTCCAGACTTTCCTTGCTTTCTCTTGTCCAATTTCCACCAGTAGCTCACTGGGGTTTGGTGTCAGCAGTGCCCTTTGGCTGTAGATGGATGTTGATTCATAGATGTTAGGGGCTGGAAGGGACCCCTTTGGCTGGAAGAGACAAATTGTGTGGGCTGGAGAGACCCCCATGATCCAACCAAGCCCCTGGGAAACCTGCCATACTGCTGTATTTGCCTGGGGAGGGACTTTGGTAACAGGACCACTGAGAGGGAATTTGCCCCCTCTGTGTAAACAGCCTAAGATTTACAACAGATCATTTCCAGTAAGAGCAGAGCTGCTTAATAACCAACCAGCTCTCCCCTCCCCAGGCCCCACTGCCCACAGCTGGCTGGGCTACTGCAGGCCCTTTAGACGGAGAAGTCCATGTCCTAGGGAGAGACCATGGCACTCCTTGCGCCTGTTTTCTTCCTTACCCTCCTCCTTGCTTCATCTTCTTATGGGCAGAGACAGAGGAGGCCCCCAGCCCCTGAGGGTCCCATTGAGACGGTCAAGATACAAGAGAACTTTAACCTCCACCAGGTGAGGGGTCAGGGAAATACGGGCTTCCCATTTCCCCAGCACAGGGTTCACAGGGTGTCCAGCCTGCTCACTTGCCACACATACCCCTGGGTTTGGCCTTCCTCTGGTTCAAGAGTGGCTTGTGTGATAGCTACTGCCTCTGCTGAGGCAGCAGGGATGATAAACCAGCCTGGGCTGCTACAGTGATCAGGGCTTGTGACACACATTCACCAATGGGTAGCATCTGCTGGGCATTGGCAAAGAGGCCCAGGGCTCCTGGGAGCTGAAGTTTGCTGCTTGGTGACCTGCAGAGTCCCACCTACGAGGAAACAGGAGTGAATGTGCCGTGTTGTGCCATGAATGTGACTATCATGGGGGCCCTTGGCGTCCCAAACCAGGCTCATTGCTGTACTGGGAGAGGAGCTTGTTCTGCTGCTGACTTCACTGTGCTGTTCCCCAGAGCAGCCCAGCCAGGCTCTTTGTCTCCAGGTCCCCAGTCAACCGGGGCATTTGCTCAGAGGTCAGCAGACTGGTAGCTGGGTGCAGGGAAGTGGCAAAGCAGACAGTCTGCCTCTGCCCCGTGTTTGCAAGATGTCTAGAAAGCTACAGCTGGGAGATGCTACAGGGACATACACCAAACCCCACCCAGTGCACAAAGAAGGGGCTTTGTGCTGGAGAACTGCAGCAAAAGCAGATCCTCCTGGGGTACTCTGGGCTTTGGTCACTGTGCCACTTCTACATGGGGTGATGGCCAAGTAATCCAGGTGGCGATTGAAACTTTGGCCATGTTACATGTCCTCAGCACCTATGCTTCTGTGAGCGCAGCCCCTTATAGCCCAGCTCTGCAGGGCATGAGGGGATGGGGGGACCTGGCCCCCACTCCACAGTGCAGTTGTCTTGATTCTGCAGCTGTTCAGGCCCTGGGCTGAGGGCAGGAGACAAGGTGCATTGTCCTTGTCCGTCGGTTTTTGTTTGGTGTTTGCTGTTCCTGAGCTTCCCTGGCCTCAGGCAGGCAGGGCAGATGGTGGCTCTTAGAGCCTCTCAGAGATGGATTTCCTCTTCCAGCCCTAGAGATTTCTTGGCTCCCGTCGGAACTGCCTGACAGACCCCGGCTCTGTCTGTATCTCACGGGGTCTGCCCACCTAGGCCTCCCAGCTGGGCATGGGCCAGGGTTTTATTATTGACTTCTTGCTTGCGAGAGATGCCTACAGCTCCTCACCTGTGACCCTGCCCCGCTCCCCACTGCCCCTGCCAGACTGCAGTGCAGTGTTTGTCATGGCACAGTGCCACCTCCTATCTTATCTGCTTGGCACCCGCCCTCCAAGCCATTTAGCAAACTTCCCCAACAAAGGGATCTCAGTGAGCAACACCAGCCCGGCAAGCTTCCATGCCATGGCCACAGGGAGCAAGGCCAAGTGTGGAGAGCTGGATTGGAAAAATATTGTTCTTTAGCTTTACATAAGAGCTGACACTCAAATGTACAGAGTTTAACTGCTGAAGCTCCTGACCTAGAAGGACCCAGAGAGGGATGTGGAGGCCTCAGCTAAGAATTGCCATAGGGGTTTTGTGTAGAGGTTTCTGTGGGGTTGCAGCCCCTTACCACATGCTCCTGGAGGGGCCTTTGCACTGCAACCATCCTGAGGGAAAAACCCTTTCACAAGTGTGCTTCCCCTTGCAAATAGGCAAGGTAGAGAACTCCAAAGGTGTCAAGAAAGCAGGTGGCTGTGATGGGGTTTTCATGAACAATGCATGCTGCCACAGGGAATCTGGGGAATTGTGGCAAGGGTCCAGGGCAAGCTCTCCATGGGGGAACTCCGTGGTGACTGGGCTGTTTTGGCCAGGAGAGAACAAGGCCCACGCTCTCATTTCCCAGTGCCATTTGCATGGCCGGCATGTTTCATTCTCTGCCCACAGCGCCCAGTTCTCAGAGGGAACTGAGCATATGCCACAGACCTTATTCAGAATGTTATCCATTTGTACGGATTCACTTGCATTTGTAATACCCCCTATTAATTCACAGGATAGCGTCACCTCAGGCTGAATTCACCAGGAGAAACTAGGTGTCTACATGCCTCATTGAGCACCCATCCCAACACTTAGGCTTCACCAGCATGCACAGAACCCCAGCCTGGCCCTGTCCACATCAGTTGCATTAGAGGACGCATTAGAGGACACTTGGGTCTGGAATATGACCTAAACAGAATGCAGGTCCATAAGTCCAGCATTGTGATCCAAAACACTCTGCTCAGCATGCATCCAATGCTAGAAGTACCCATACTCCCTGAGCACCTTCCTCTATGGGCTGGAGGTTCCCCAAGAGCCTGCAGAGCTGCTTTGCATGCCCAGAACAGCCCCTGACTAAACTGCCAAGCACTCAAGTCAGAAAACAGCCGTGTAACATGCTGCGTTTCTATGAGGAAGTCTTGCTGCAACATTAACATGGGAGCTTGCAAAGTGGCCAAAGTACGTGTAGGTTGCAATGTGCTTTTGCCTAGCTGCAAGCAATGCCTGTTTGGATGCTCTGTGTCACTCAAGAGTCCTGCCTTCAGTGTCAGTGGGAGCAGGATCTGGGCTTTGCCTTATACCATGCAGCAGCTCACATGCTAAAAACATGCTCTTCTCAAAGTGGTCTGTAACAGAGAGCCAGAAGGGTCCTGTTACCTGAGGAGGAAAGAGTAGCAGCTAAGCTAACTGCAAGGGAAATAATCAGCCAGGAGGAAAGACAGAGGCTAGGAGTGCCTATTGCAGAGCTGGTTACTCTGCAATAGTTCAGCATGAGGAAGAAGGGGCCCTGCTGCAGGAGCGTGTTTTTTTTTTTTTTAATAAAACATTTTAGCCCAGCAGCAGTAGGCTTCACTGGAAACCAGAGAGCAAGCCTAATTAGAAAACACCTTTGGGTAGCTGGGGGCCTCACCTGATCAGAAAAGGGTGGGTCTAAGAGATATATAAATCCAGGGTCTGAGCCAGGGCAGTCAGTCAGCCCTGGAGGCTGCAGGGGGGAAGAGCTTTGCAGTGAGATGCCTGCTGCTGGGTGACTGGCTGAGATCCTGCTACGCCTGGGAACAAATGAGGAACTGGGGCAGAGGCGGGCAATTATTTTGGGGGGAGGGCTGTTTACCGAGTTTTGGCAAGCTGTCAAGGGCTGCACGAGTAGCCCCACCCCTTGATAGTTGCCCCACCCCCTAGTCACCATCTTGGGACCAGAAGTCCTGACCCCTGACCTTTGCCACCAGAAGCCCCTCCCTTTGCCCCCCAGAAGTACTCCTTTCAGTAAGGGGTTTAGCCATCTCAGAACCAGAAAAATACTAAATTATATTCTAAAAAGTGAACATCTAAAACATTTAGTAATTTGATTTCAAATAATATTTTTGTCCTGGTTTACATGTGTTTGTGTAGTGTACATTGAGGTGATTGTATATAATAGCTTAAAATGAAGTCTTACTCTTGTATATTGTACGGGGTGTGGGTATAGGTTTGTGGGGGCTTTGGGTGTCCCCCCCCCAGGGTACCCACATGGCCCTGTGCTCCCCAGTTTGGCAATGCAGCTGGGAGCCATCTGGTGCTGGAGCAGTGTAGGGGCAGGAAGGCAGGGAAATGGCTGGGGGGGGGGGCGGGGCGGGGTGGCTGGGTGTGGGGCAGGGCTGGGCTGCTGTATCCTGCTGCCAACTCCCCCTGGATCCTACTGCCCCTGGCTCCTGTCATCTTTGACAGGCAGCCAGGAGCAGAAAAATACTTTCTACATGTTTAGGGGCCCCGCAGGCCAGATAGAATGGCCTTGCAGGCTGGATGCAGTCCGCGGCCTGCATTTTGCCCACCCATGGACTGGGGACTGGCAGGGCACTACGACCCAAATGAATAAGAGTTGGTATACAGCCAGTGAGCTGACAGTTTCATTATAGCCAGAGGGTTTATGGTTTCATTTGAGTTTTAACCAGTGATCTGGGTTGGGGACTGATAGGGGATATAGGAGGCCCCAGAGTGCCAGGGAGGCACATGAGGCTGAAGCTTGCTGGAACAGGGTGCAAGCTGTAGTATAGCCTGAGGGCAAAACTCAGGGCTGGGAGCCCAGCAGTAGAGAGAGGTCAAGGGACAGAGTTGGGGCCAAGGGAGAGGTCAAGTAAGGGTTGGAGATCCACAGCCCAGGAGGGGCAGAAATGAGCCCAAGAGGGGCTGGAGCTAGGACCAACACAGTAGGCTTGGGTTAGAAGGGTCCAGCAAGAGGAAAGGGGCAGAGGCCAAGAAGTCCAACAGGAGAATGACTGAATGATACCACTTGTGAGGCATGGTTATAGGGAAGGTCAGAGGCCATGAATAACCCATAAGGTGACAGGTGCCTTGGGGCATATACAGTCCAGGAGGGCCTACCTAATGTAAGGGCTGGGTTGGAATCAACTGGCTCTGAGAGGGATCTGTTGGCAGAAGACATCCTAAGGCTCATTCTACGATTCTTGGGCAGCCTCCCTTCCAAGAACTAACTAAGAACATCAAGGTGTGGCAGGCAGGAAAAGGGGAGGGTACCCTCAAGCCAGAACAGGGCAGGAGCTGCGTGACCATCAGGGAGCATCATGGCTGCCCCTGGGGCACCGGTCCTGTTTGATGCTCGTTGTCTGCATGTGTGTGGGCCTTAAAGGTAAGACCATATCAGGGTTTCCTTTTCCCCCAGAAGATAGTCAGAGGGAAAAGCTTTTTTTTTTTTTTTTTTGAGGAAAACTTTTTGTGTTCCAAGTCAAATCAGCCAAATCATCTCCAAATCCGTGTGTCATTCAAGAACCAAATGGGTCCTACTACCGGCAAACGTCCTCCACCCCCACCAGGGGCTTTGGATATTTCCAAAACCTTTGGCGAGCATCCTACTTGCAGGCCCAAGCTCTGAAGCTTCGGGTTCAGATGCCCCCCGAATTTGGCTTGCCCTTGGCCAAACGGCCACAGGTTCTGGCCCAGCCCCCCCGCCCCCCTCAAGCTGCAAACATGGCCTGAGCCGGGGCGGGGCGAGGCCAGCTGGGGCAAGCTGAGGGCAGGGTTGTTTGCCTCGCAACCAAAACCCAAGGAAATAGCGTGAGGTGCTGCAGCCGGCGGCTGGTGCCGCTGGAGGCTTTTAGGTGTGCTGGATCTGGCCCGCGGGCCGTATTTTGCCCACCCCTGGAGTAAGTGGAGCTTTGCCCTCACAAGGGGAGAGGACAACTCATAGGGTGTGTATTGTGCCAAGCCTCCTTTTGTTACAGCTTGCAGGGAAGTGGTTCCTGGTTGGTGTGGCATCCAAGTGTGACTACCTGAGAGAGTTCAATCACCAGCTGGAAGCAACATCCATTGTAGCAGCCATCCCAGATGGCAAGACCCTGGCCATCAGCACCTTCAGAAGACTGTGAGTTCCTCCAGGGCATGTTGGGTTGAAAAGGGTGGTGGTGCCCCAGGGCTGTACTGCAAGGCTGAGGTGGCTTCTTGCTGAAAGTCCAGGCAACAGCCCTGAGAACCAGCTACAGTCTTTGCTTGGAGTCATGTCAGGAGGCCACTCTGATTTGACCCAGCTGTAAAGGGATACTGGGCAATGAGGCTGGGAAATTAAAGGCAGCTTGGTGTGGTGGTGTGTCACTACCGGCTGTGCTCCATGGCTTAGCTCGATGGGTCCCTGGCTTAGGATTGAGCTGCTCCCCTAACTAGCATGAACAAGTCCCATAGCCCCAACCACCAGTGCAGGGATCTGGAGGGCTTGCCTCCCCCTATGAGAGCTAACAACCCACTGAGGCTGACCTGTGTGCTTGAGGCACCCTGCACTGGATAGGGCTCCAAGGTAGTCAGGTGTTGGGAAGTGATGGGGTTATGTGCCTACTTTTGAGGATCTGAGCCATAGCAAGGCACACTCACAAGTGCTGGCCTGAAGAAAGGACCTCCCCTGGACCTCGCTCACCTCCCAGCTCCCATGGCACCTCCCCATAGTTGTAGATATGTGTTGCATGTGCTCACACTTGCCTTACTCAAGTTAGCCTGAGTGCCATGGCCAAAGAACTGCCTTTGAAAACCAAGCTCTTACCGCCAGTGCTTCTGAGTCCCCTGGGGTCATAGACTTCAGCAGTCCACTCCAGCTGCGAAT
>NW_005842042.1:2042095-2058378 GCF_000455745.1 Alligator sinensis
AAGGGACAGCAGCTGGGCCTGATTCTGGACAACAGATGAGCATGTCTTTGACTTCTAGCATGAGCACTGGACTCCAGTGGGACTCAGCTGAGTGTGTTTAATCATTGTGCTGACTCAAGGGGCAGGGCAGCAAAAGCCCTTGACTAATGACCTGCATGATGGGAGGGACAGGACTTTACCACTGAGCTAGTGGTGACAGAAGTGTATTGCAGGGGGTTGGGGAGAGAGAGCTGTCACTCAATAGCTCATAACGGTCAATAGGTTGGCCCCTGAATGGACTATGTTACACCTGAGACCATTGCTTGCCTATTCTAGCTGACACATCCACTGTCTTCTTCCCTCATGTCCACAGGGATGGGATATGCTGGAATATTAAACAGCAGTACAACCCCACCAAGACCACAGGACGCTTCCTCTTGAAGGGTGAGTGAGGGGAACGGTGGAGTTCATGTAAATCTAGACCACCTTCTAGATACAGCCTTCCTGTATCTAGACTTTTGGACTCCACCAAAAGCCTTCCCAGATTTTAAACAACCCCATTGCATGTTGGGGCAGCACATTTTGTGGGTGCTTTTGTCCAGCCCTCCAGCATGTGCTTTGTAACCTGGGTACTTGGCTCCCGGTGTATCAGTCAAAACTCCTGGAAACCTGATTCACAAGAGCCCTGTCAGCAAAGGAAGCCAAGAGGCATGGCATCCCCTTCATACATGGTGGAACTGCCAGTCCAAGCCCTCAGGAGCTCCCACACTCAGGATGTCTTTAGAAATGTCAGGTTTTGCCTCTGACAGAAACTGAGCTGAGTCTGACGATTTGTTTACAGGCGGTAGCTGGTCAGGAGAGCTTTCATGTGGACACTGAAGGCAGGTTAAACTAACCAGAGAAAACACACTTCTTCCAGAACCTGTCCACACAGGGAGCCATTCCAGAATAGCTTGGGTGCATTTACACGCTATCTTATTCTGGAGTAACCTCTCCAGGTAGACAAGCTCTTAGAAGCAGTTTGCAGCCGTCCTTACTTCTCCGTGTTAGTCTGTCCTCATGACCTCTACAGAGCCCACTGCAGCCTGGTTTCTGGTACCCTGATTTGGCCAACTCTTGTCCTTTTGTCCTGAATCTAGTGCTATTTGAATTCTTTTCTTTAAAGCCCCAGCTCTGGGAGTCATGTGAATAAATCAGAATCTCATCTTTCATTTTTCAAAAAGGATCTTTCTAGCTGCTGAGGTCACAGAGTGAATTTGAAAAAAATCATATATTTTTAAGATAATCTCCTTATTTCTTGGAGGGGTCCTGATGTAATTTTTTGGAAGGCTTGAAGTCAGGAAAACTGCAGAGGATGGCAGCAGTGTCCAGAGAGCTGGTACTTTCTGCTCTCTATTGGTACAGCACCTGGTGCAGATGGATCCTGATCTATGACCTGGGTCCCTACTTGCCACTGCAGTGCAAACAGATGAAGCAGTGCTGGAGTAATGCATGTGCTGGCTGGCCTTTGAAGTCTGCCTATTTTTAGTATGGCAGACAATAAGGAATCTGGGGAACAGAAGCTGGCTTGGAATCTCAGCATTGCTAGGTTTTGTCCTTTTATTCACAGTGTCTTTCCTACTTGAGCTCCCATCCAGGGGAGGGGACCCCTTTGGCAGTGAGGGGACAGCTTGAACAGAGAGAACCTATGCCATTTTATCTGTGGTAGTTGTGGAGCCCTGTCTCCTCAGTGTTTCACACTTGAGTATCTTGAGCATGAGCCCTAGCCTATTCCCCTAGACACTGGACCACCTTTTCTCTCCTCCCATCCTTCCTCATCTAGTCAGTGCTCCTGTAGTTAGTACAGCACCCAGCACAACGGGGCCCTGATCAGGGCTTTTAGTACTACCATGAGACCAATCAATGCCAATGACTTACTGTGGCCCTGGTTCCCAGGCCGTGGCTATGGTGGCAACGTGGACGTGGTGGTGGGGGAGACGGACTACAACAGCTACGCAATCCTGTACTACCAGAAGCGCCGGAAGATCTCAATCAAGCTCTATGGTGGGTGTATGGGCTCATGACCCTGGGGGCTGGTCCCCATAGGCAGATGCTTTCAGAATGGGGGTAGACATTTGCACCTATAGGAAAGTTCCATGCACGATGACCCCAAGGTTTATTTTTAGGGTGCCTTCTCTGGGGGTCTGATCTGGCTGCCCAGAACTCCAGCTTGTAACCTAGGGCTCTGGGGTCTGAGCACAGAGCTATGTGAGCTACCCAGACAGCTTCCTCTGCCCCCCACAGATGGGTCTGAGACCGTGCCTGGTGAGTTCAAAGAGAGCAGGGCTCTTCTTGAGCCTGTTTGGTGGTAAGGAGTGAAGAGAGCAGACTTTTGGGTTTGAGAGCAGGTAGTGGATCACATGGAATTCTTAGTGCAATGTGCCTAGACATTAGGCTTGTGCAAGCTGCCACTGAAGGCGGTGAGGTTCTCCATGTCCAGGGACTGGAATAAGGATGTTACCAAAGTACTTAATGCTCAGGTACCAGCTGGGTTGGAGCTGGCTTTCAGGATTTTCCAAAATGATCCATCCTGAACTTGGATGAAGTCAACATTCAAGCAGCTTTCAAGAACTGAGAAGCCCCTCAGCAATTTCATTTGGGGTCAATCAAAACATTTAACTTCAATCATTCCGGAACATTTATCACATCCTTCTTAAACCTTTTCTTTTTTACTGCTATTAGCTTGAATTTTGACATAAAGTCCTTTTGAAATGGAGTTGTGGAATATTTTTGTTTAGAAATGGTAAAGTTGAAACACTTCTAGGTTTTTAAAGACTTTTTCTCAAATTTTCAATTGAAAACACCTCTTCTACCTTGCTGCAGAGAGTAGGCTTGAAGTTGCAACAAAGTCAGTTTAGACTGGATATCAGGAAAAACCTCTTCACTCTTAGAACAGCAAGGCAGCAGAATAGACTGCCTAGAGGGGCTGTGGGCTCTCATCACTGGAGGTGTCCAAGAAGAGTTTGGACAGCCACTAGTCAGGGATGACCTAGAGGTAGCTATGCCTATGTTGTTCTATGGGTATGTCCCATGTTATTTGTTGGCATGGGGCCAGGTGGAAACTTTTTCCTTCCCCCCAACCTCTACATGTGTTGGGCTTAGGGGGAAAAAAAATAAAACCTTTTCTCAGAGGCATTGGGTGTTGCTTGTACCCAAGGCTGGGGTGTGTCAGTGTTCCTGCTAGAACTTAATCCTACAGGTTCCTGGCTAGAGGATCTTCCCCCTCCACTCTGGGTCAGATCAATCACCGTATTTAGGGTCAGGAAGGAATTTTACCCAAATTGGAATAGACTGTGAGGGATTTTGCCTTCTTCTGTAGCAGGTGGTCTAGCCCTCTTCCTGGGATCTGTCCAGCATATATTAACAATCTTTGCAGCAGCAGAACGTTGGCCACTGAGGTCCCCCTGGTTTACCCGTGATGTTATATCTTGGGTTTTGTCAGGGTTGACTGTTTAGTTTGGCTAAGGGGTTAGGCATTGGATTTGCATATAATAGTTTGGATAGGGATAATCTTGTTGCAGGTGGGAGATTGGACTAGAATAGATGACCGCTGGAGGGCCCTTCCAGCCCGACTTCTCTATGATTCTATGAAAGCGCTGTTGAAACTGACCCTTTTCCACAAAACACCTATTGTTAAGAAATTAGCATTTGAGTGCCCCTCCAACACAATTTCTTATTAGCAACAAGGAAAAGCTTCTTTCACAATTTCCGGACCAGCTCTGCAAAATACCAGTAAGTTGTGTTTGAGGCCTGATGAGACTGGCTTCTCTATTTCTCATATCCCAAAGGAAGAGATATTCGGGTCAGCGATGCTGTCATCAGTAAATTTGAGCAGCACGTCACAGACATGAACATGAATGAGGACTTAACCTACTACTTCCCTACATACGGTGAGTCACAGGCTGACCTTCCACACCTCATGGGTCTACTCTTGTGGGTGGACTTGAGAGGCAAGAGGAACCCCCTTTGTGTTTCATTTCTCTCTGAGTCCCTCTGGTGCTGGTTGGCATGAAAACTTCTCCTAGAGAGATGCACAGCTCAGACTCTGTGACAGCTCTGGGAGCCGAGAGGTGAGGGTTGGCAGCTGCAGGGGAGTGGGAGCTTTGTCATCAGTGGTGGGGCCAAGGTTGCAGAGGTCTTCTCAAAGAGAGGGAGGAAGAAGGTCTTGGCAGGGCAATTGAGGGGGCATTAAGGGTGCATTTTTAGAAGGAGCTGGCAAAGTATTGCCCCCATGATTGGATATCCTTATGCTACCTCATACTCAAAACATGTTTAGGGGCTGGCCCGCACCCTCTGACAATTCTGAGGAAGCCTTACCATCCCCAGCACAAAGGATTCTAGTGCAAAGGTGTTTGTGCCATGGGCTCCCATTAGGACACTGGATGGGAGAGGACCTGCCAATTGTGCCATGTTCCATGGATCTCCCTATATAAAAGGGCTGTGCCCTTCAGCAGGTGTAAAAGGTCATAGCTGTGGTCTTTCCCAGAAGTGGAGTGATGCCAGCTGAAGAGGAATCCCACGGTGGGTACCTGCCTACTAGCCATAAAGCTCCCAGGACACTAACTCCCCATGGCTTATTTGTTACAGGGTTCTGTGACTCCGCAGATGAGTTCCATATTCTTGATGGTAAGTTGCAAACTCTGGGCCCATTGCTCTGAAACCAGCAATGACCCAATTGCCTCAGGGCTGCCTATGGCTAGGAACAGGGTCTGTTGTACCAGCACCCATGATTGACCAGTCCAAGGGTATCTCCAGTACCCGCTAGGCTGCGTGCTGCTAGCAGCAGAGCTGTGGGTGCCCAGAGCTCAGCATGGGTGGGCTGCCTAGGTATTTCCCTCGAGATATGGGTGGATTTTGCAGTCTGTGCTGAAACTCGGACTGCCATAGCTACCCTGTTATCAGTGCCCAAGCAGGCTAGAATGAAACCTGCCAGGCTGTGTCTCCATGAGCTAGGGTAGACCAGCCCTGACAGCCTCTTGTGGCTGGAGTTGACCATTTAACTCCTGCCTCATGAGGGGAGAAACAGCCCTATAGCACGGGGTGGGGGGAAGAAGAAGAGTGAAAAGCTTCACTTAGGATCCTGAATGCTCCTGTACTGAGCCAGGGAGGAAACTCTTTGGCTGCCATCAGCTGGAGGCTCCTCAGCCCAGCCAGCTGCCACATGTACAACAGGTGTGTCAAACTAGGCTCCGTACGGCTGGGTGTAAGGAGCCCAGTGATGGGGTCAGACAGGGAGGTGAGTCCTTGGGCTGGGGATGATTAGATGGGTAATGCAGTCTAAGCTGGAGTCAGGTGGGGAGGGATTTCCCTGGGGTTGGGTAGCAGGGTCTGTGGTGAGGTTGGGCTGGGAACAGACTCCAGCTCTTTGGGATGGGGTAATTGCACCTGTCTTGGGAGCAGCTGGTAGTGGCTCTTAAGGGCTTAGTGTAATGGGGTCTGAGATGGGGTCATGCAGGCATGGGACTTGCTGGGGCTGGTGTGATGGGGTCTGGGAAGTGGAGCCCTCCCCTCAGCCTTGTTTTCTGCCTTCCAGAAACGAAGAACTAGGAGGAGGTGGAAGTGCCAGAGAGACCCCAAGGAGCCCGCGCACAATGCCTGCAGCAATGCTGAGTGACACAGGCTGGACCACAGCACCATGGGCACAGGAGCTATCAGCGGCAGTCGCCAAATGAGCTTGGAGGCCTAGGGGTGAGGGCTGGGGATGCCTGCCGCAGTCCAGGCTGTGTGCTGCTCCTGTGAAGTCTCTCGGGTTCTGCCACCCATAGAGGGAGTGGCTGCTTTGTGCTTGGCTCAGTGCAGGCTGCCGTGGAGGAGACACGTGATCTGTGCTCCCCCCACAATAAATGCTGTGTAGACGGGGAGGGCTCCTTGGCTCCACATTTGTGGGAATTTGGCACAAGTGCCATGGATGAGCTATGCCAGGAGGTCTCCCATGTCTGCACCCATAGTAGCCACACGCTGTGATCTGGCCCTTCAAAGTTCCTGGCTGTGCCAGCAAAGGCAGTGCCCGTCCCTATAGTAGTGCAGAGCTGTTCCATGGCTTACAACTTGAAGGACAGGAGGAGCCATAAAGGAGCAGGGCTCTGATTGAAAGAGGCTTCCACTGACCCAGTTTGCTCTGAGGGGAGAGAAGGGAGGTACCTCTCCTGCCCCACTGGCTTTGGGATCTCACTCTGGAGACGCCCAGCACTATTCCATTGTCCCCTTATCAGTCCCAGAACAGGCCTGGTTTGATCAGGCAGCAACTGCTCATGCTTTTCCAAGGTACCCTGAACAGCCCAGTTGGCATCTGGGGGCACATCTTTTCAACTCAGGCAGGGTTCAGTGCTTTTTAATCTGAGTCCTTCCCTTGCCACTCACATCCCACTGGGTCTATGAGCTCCACAGACCACACTGATCCTGCACCAGCATCAACTGGCCCACTGCCAGCACATCCACTGATTGCAGAGACACCAGCCACCTAATTGGCCTCTGCCACATGCTGCCCTCTCTGACATGGTGCCCATCAGACAGTGCTGCCAATGGGGGTACCAGTCAGGGCCAAGGCAGCAGGCAGGCTAAATTGACCCCAGCTGGCCATGGTTACTTGAATGGGCCTGACTGCAAGAGGCTTAACTACCCACAGCTGGCCCCAGGTGGCTTCATGGGCATGGCTGCCTGCTTATAAACAGCAGCCCTTTATCTTTTCAGACTCAAGGCACCTCTTGGGAAATACCTTCACCTGTTTCTTGCCTATGTAACAAAGACAGAGCAATTCTTCTGTTGCAAAGAACTCAGAAAGCCCCCAGCAAGTCAGATTGGTTTTGCTGCTATAGATTCTTTGTTTGAAATGTTTCTCCTGTGATTTATGTAGGTGTTTGCACTCCTGACAGAGCTAATATTCTATAACACCCTGTGGCACCCTCAAAAGGATCCCATGCACCCTGGTGGAGAATCACTGGCTTAGGAGGGCACTCAACAGAACAGATGCTTCATTGCATAGCCTTGGGCTTCTGATTTCCAGTTCCTGCCTGCTCTTGGCTCTCTGGATCCTGCTTGTTGGTTTCTTTGGCTTCATCCTTGTTGCTGGCTTCTGCTTGTTGGGTGCTGGCTGCTTCCTATTAACTCCTTGCTCCAGCTTGCCTGGCCAGCTCCAAACATTAGTCCTCCAATAGCTGGTTCCTGGTTTGTGGTTTCAGATCATTGACTGCCCATGTCCTGCCTGCTCTGGAGCCCCTGGCTAATAACTCTGGTTGGGATCCCTGCCTCCTGTTCCTGACCCACTTTGCCCTCTGGCTTGTGTGTCTATCCAGGGTTACTGCTTATTTCCCCATCCTTTGCAGATGTCAGTTTTCTGACCTGCCTACTCCTGCTCCCCTCACCCTAGTTGGGGCTCTTTCTTCCCTGACCTTGTCTGTCCCTGATCTCCTGGGTTTCAATCTCTAGGTTCAATCTGTGACTGCCTATGTCCTGGTTATACCTCTGACAGTACCACTCTGGCCCACTGGAGAACATCCACCATCAACTGGTGCCCCATTCAGTCTGCTGTATTGGCTGTCCTAGGCCAACTCTACCCATCCTTAAATCACAGCTCACCTTGGCCCCAACACCAATCCCACCTGGCCTCCCACAGGCTGCAGACACTTCCCTTCCTGCCCAGCCATTATATTCTCCTCTAAATCCCTAACTTCTGGCATCCAAATGAATCATTGGTACTTGCTGCTGTGATCCTAAGCTCCAGACTTCCAATGACTTCCAGGAGGTATCCCACAATGCACTGCGAGATAAACCCCAGCATGCAGAGCCCAGCAGCAGAATAATGCATTGTGGGATATCTGCCCACAAGGCTGAGCACTTATTTAAGAAACAAAATCCTGGCTGCCCAGATTCAAAGGGAAGAAGGTTAAGGCAGTGGAGCAGGTGCACTTATGTGGGATCAGTGGGCTCCTATACACGATTAATCAAGTCTGCTGGAGCATGGAAATTACTGCACTCCAGCAACCTCCTGCACCACATGTATCAGAATCCCTGCACTGAAAAATGGTGACAAGGTCCTTTAAACTAAAGCTCATTCAATGAGTTCAACGCACCCCACCGCTGATACATGTGATGCTCTGTGCACTCAATTATCGTGGTCCTTGGAGCTGTGCTAATTAAAGCACCCCCCCATGCCTCCCAGAGCATGTGTATAAACACCCAGTGATTCTACAGAAATGTTAATGCCAGATCTATCCAGTCAGAATATCCTTGTGACGGCCAGCCCAATACTATACCTGCTCCTGCAGGATCCTAGGAGGAAGCACTGAGGAGAACAGAAACCTTTAGGGCCTTTCACCAGGTCACAGGATCCTGACAGCACCATCTAATGAGCAGCGACAGTGAATAGCAATAGCAAACATACATACACCAGCGTATAATTCACCCTGGCAGCACCAGCAGCAGTGTAAGAGGGATTTCAATGTGGATACAGGCAGGGGCCTAGACCCTACCAAAGTCCAAAGTCACAGGCCCTCTGGGGAACACAGGTAAAAGATGCCCAAGTCCTTTCTGCTTAGGTAACAAGAGGTGTATGTGACCAGAGCAGGGCTCTGGCAAGCTGTGACTTAGCCTGTGCAGTCTGGGTTGTGATGTTTCCATGCGGACGAGTGCAGTGAATGCTCTCCGTCCCCGGGGCTGGAACATTCAGGAGGGAGAGGGGCCCTGCCGCAGGCCAGGGAGGTTTTGCTGAGCGGGCAGAAGGGTTGAAAGCTGCTAATATCCAGGACCCCGTGCGAGGGGAGAGGCTGTGGTTTGCAGAGCGAGCCCTCCCCACCTGGCTCCCCCCCAGGAAACAGCACAGGGTCACGGGTCTCCCCACATCATGGGGGTTTTGCAATCCTTGCTGAAAATGTTAACACATGTTGTTTATCAAGGGAGCTTATGTAAGGCAGCACCGCGTGATCCTTCCACCGCATTCTCTTCCAGATCAAACCCTCCATTGTTCCTGCTGCCCACGTGCAGGGCAATGGTGTCCAGTTGGGATCAAGCCATCTCTCCTGGGCATCCCTGTGTTCCTGCCCTGGCAGAGGAAATGTCTGGGATCAGCCTCCAGTTGGTTACCATCACAGCACTAGGTCGGAGGCATATGCAGGCCAAGGGCTCTTGTACCTTCTCACAGCCAGTGGCCGAGAGAGGGGGTGGTACCATCCTGGACCAGATGCTGGTAGGACCCTTGCCAGATGCTGCATATATTTGTTGCAGCTCCCTGCACTTTACAGCCTCAAGATGTATCACGTGGCTGTGTCATGTGAGGTGGCTGCATCTCGGTGAGGGGTGGAGTGATTCCAGTACACACGCATGGGAAATACCATGCCCACCAAGGTGCTTTTCCTACTGGCAGGGGAAAACCACGAACGTGGCCGGGGGCAGTACCCTGACCGAGGTAATGCAGTTAAAATAGCACTGTGTAGTGAAGGGTTGCACTTTTTTCTGCTTCCGGACAGGAGTCCCTATGAGACCCTCATAGTTAGCCTCCCACTTTGACTTCCAGTGGGAGGATCTCAGCTACAAGCCAACTTTATGGAAATGGGAGACTTCTCCCTAGCTTGCTCCTGCAGCCATATGGCTGAGGGCAAGGGAAATTCAGGGGCATCCCTACTCCAAGCCTCTGGATGCCCACCAAAGGATATGGAAGTATCTGAAGCCCCAGGCGGGGGTGGAGGATGCTTCCCGGTAGCAGGGCCACATATGGTTCTTGAATGATTCACATGAATTTGGAATTGATTTGGCTGTTTTGACATGGGACACGAAAATTTTTCCATAAAAACAAAACAAAACAAAAACATATGCATCAAGCTCCTGCCTGGCTAGCTGCAGTATAGAAGTACACATCAATCTCTTTATTTGGACCCACCACTCCAAGGTCAGCTTGTTTCTTGTGAAACAGGGTCCCTGCGGTGATCCAGCTCTGACGCGGTTGGCTGAAGAGGATGTTGAGGAAAATTCTGTCTTCATGTAAGCTGGCGCAGCTTCCTTTGGCTTTAAAGGATGTCCGCTTATTTATGCAAGGGGAGAAGGCGTGTGTGTGTGTGTGTGTGTGTGTGTTACCATAGCTGTGACATTTTTTGAAATGACAAGGCAATCCTTTCTGCTTTCATAGGACCCATGAAAACATAGGGTTTCTTGCTCCCTTTTCTGGCTCAGTAGCCCCAGGTAACTAATCATCACTGCTTCAGGGGCTGTGCTGGCTTCTGGGCTGACACTGATATGAAGATAACCCAGTCTGTACATTGAAGTCATTGTTACTCAGCCTGCTACCCCAGCCCTGGGCTGTCCATGTGTAACTGTGATGAAGCTCCAGGCTTAGGATCTCCACTGCCTTAGGCTCTGCCAATGTCCCTCAACCCTGTCCGAGAGTCATCTTGCTATTCCAGCTCTAGACCCCCTGGCATAGGTGTAACTAGGAATTTTGGCCCCCTGGGGCTGCTATTGCCATGGTATGAACTCCCTGAATATTGGCTGCTGCTCTGGCAGCAGGGCAGGCCTAGGGGAGCTGACATTTTGGTGCCCTTTCCAAGGTGGTACCCTGGGCTGATGTCCAGCTCACCCATCCTAATTATGCTTTTGCCCCTCATCTCCCCACAATGCTGTTAGCACTCCTCAGCCCCAGTTTGCCACCCTGGATTATTTCAGTCCTAGGGGCTTCACGAGCACCTCCTGCAAACCCCACCAATGCACCTCTGCCCTCCCTGACATCCCAGGCCTGCCCCCACCCCATGCGGACATGTCGCTGCTTCTCAAGCCTGCCCTGTGGTCTCTCCTGTTACACAGTCCTGAGTCTTGCTAGAAGACAGATTAACAATGGTGGTGAATGGATAAGGGGATAGGAGGGAGGACTAAGAGGAGAGCACTGAGGAGCTCCAGCCTGTACAAGTGAAAGGCCTTTGCACTAACACTCTCCCCCAACATCCAGCTTGTCAGCAAGCACCATGGCTGGGAGCTAACAGCTTCAGAGAGGCTCCTAGATCTAACCTTGAAGAAAAGAACGGACTTGAACTGCCTTGTTTCTGTCTGCACTTTTGCTCTCTGTTGTATGACCTTCAGAACAGTTCAGCGGTGTGTCATAAGCCTGACATGGCTAAGTGCCACAGGAAATCTCCCTTAGCTGAAGTGGCAAGGGAAAGACGGTCTGAGTTCCACGAGGGCGAATGGAGGAACATCTCTAAGTTGCTAGACACCATGGTGACAGAAGCCCATAAAATAGAGGGGGGCTGGTAGTGACCCCCAGGACCCCTGGCAAGGATGAGCCTGAATGTCCAGTGAGTCTCTGGGCTGAGGAAGGCCATGACCTCTGCCCCATCCTGCTCCCCCTGATGCCCAGAGCTCTTGTAATGCTCATCCCTGCCCTTCTTGGCTTTTGTTTTGTTTTAATAAAAGACAAAGCCTCTGTGCTGACTTCTCCTCCCCCACAGGCATAGTCTGTAAGAAACTGGTCCCAGCTGGATGCGGGGAATGTGTTTGGGGAGGCAGGGCAGGGGGGATATGGAGAGACAAAAACAGCTGTTATGAAAACAGGGGCCTTACATAAAGACCCATTGGCAGGGATGTAGGTCCTGGAGGGAGAGGCTGGCCTTTGGGCGGAGCTGGGATCATGACAAGAGGTAGGGAGCCCAGCCAGGACATAGCATTGCTCTGTAGATCTCATCTCAAAGCACGCAGGGCTTCTCCCACTGGTGCTGTCAAAACCTCACCAAACCCAGCTGGGGGAAGGGTGGCAGGAGCAAAGGCCTTTACTGCCCTATCACAAGGTTTTACATGGGGTTTCAAAACCTCCCAGATAAGATAAGCTCAAGTTAGGACAGCTCAGAGATGCAGCTGGTTAATGGGAACTTCCACAGAAGATGGAGGGGGACCGAGCTGTGAAAGCAAATGTGTCTCGTTGCACAGGGGCGCTGGGGGAGAAACCTTCAATGGCAGTGAAGGTCCTTTTGCCAATGGACAGCAGATTCTCCTGGGATGAATATAGGTTTGTGGATCCTCTGGCAAGACCTTCTGTGCCCCCTAGAACTGCAGTACCACAGGCTGAGAATTCACTGCTTGAGTTAATGCATTTGTTTCCACAGATACAATTGCATAAATGTTTCGAGGCTGAAGTCTCTGAAAGCCCCAGATCAGGTGAGAGCTCCTAAGATCAGCATGTATGAAGCAAGGCAGCCAACAAGATAAATGGAACAAAGAAGTTTATGGCTGAGAAGACACAGGAACCTTGGGGTTATTTAATCTCCTCAGGAGACAATTGACAGCTGGCTTCACTGAAATATTTTAACTAGCAGAAGGGTTTCTATTGAAGCAGCTGCTCTCTTGGAGGTCACTGGATAGGAGGCTAGAGCTGGGGAGGCTATTGTCTTAATTCTTCCTACACAGGAGACATTGTTTTAGAGAGAGGTTGATGACTCCTGAGCCAGGCCCCCCAAAATAATGAGATTGGCTTAAAAATCCCAGGATTTTTTAAAGCAGTTGACATAGACTTCTGCTCATTCATCATGAGTTCTTGAGCATTAGGAATAGCATTTTCCATTTTTACTTCACAGCCACGAAGACTAGAAGCCGTCTTTTAAAAAAAAATGCAAGAAGAAATTCTCATGTAATCCCAGGATTCCAGGAGCTGGAGCTTCAGAGAAACATCTGCTGTTGTAAGAATGTGTAAGGCACAGAACGGACCCTTAGAATGAACTGATGGAGCCCAGCAGCATCACTGCAATCCACAAAAGGGGGAAGGATTCTATAGAAATGAGCAACTGGTCAGCCAGTGTGGGTGGAAATTCATTGCAGGATTGGAGGCTTGCACAAGCATGAAGGGGAGTGAGGAGGTGGACAGGGTGCCGCTAGGCTGGCCTTGTTCTGGGGTGCATCACCTGTGCTTTAGATCTGTGACTAGCCATAACGGAAAGGCATGCTCTGCTGGTTGTTTCTCATGTGTATTTGCATCACAGGGCTGGTGCATCCTTCTTGCAACTCGCAGCCAGAATGGAGCCAGGATCAGAGCTGCACCTGCCATGGCATGTCTCTTAGAAGCACATGCAGAAAGCAAAGCTTTCTGCTTGCTGTGAGAGCCACTGGCAGTCTGTAGATATCAGTCCCCATTAGTTCTAGATGCAGGGTTGGACTCTCTTTTTGTCCTCTCTGCTGATGTGTCTAGATGGGGCTCTGGCATAGCGAATACAAGCAGCTTTAGGTGCCATTGGGATTAAAATAGAACAGCTCAGAGCAAACCTGTCTTGCTTGTGCATCAGACAGAGCTTCAGTGACTGTGAACTGTGCAAATGCTACTGGGGGCAAGCTTAGACAAGCCACTTTTGACATGACTGCTGTGCATTGCATCAGCTTCAGCCCTGGGCTCACTCTTCTGGGTCACAGAGAGGATCTTCTGTAGCTCAGACACTTGTTTTGAGGGGCAATTTCAAACATTGCTCATTTGGGGCTGTGTTTTGTAAGGCTGGGAACTCCTGGGATCTGATTTAGTAAGGCACCAATGCAGTAGGGCACCTTCTACACTTCTGAGCATTCCTCATGACTTAAGAGGACAAGCACAGGTTGATAAGCTTTCCCAGATGGGCAAACCCATTAGGCCATTTCTTTCTGGGTGTGCTGGGTATGAACTATATATGGGGACACCATCGCAGTGAGCCCTTAGCAGCAGAACCCATCGGCAGGGGCCTGGACTAGAGCGGGTCTGTTTCTTTGTGGCCATGCCTGGCTTTCTTAGGTGAGCTCTGGGTTGTATGTAACTCTGGGACTGGTAGAAATTTCTTTCTGCATCTTTAAGTATCCAGGGGCCTGTTTGATTGTGGGAGCATCTGCCAACATCATGGAAATGGAGAAGTGATTTTGGCAAACAGAAAGTTATCTTTGAAGGACAATGGAGGATAGAAGTGAGTGGTCAAGGGACAGGGCCCAGTGGAATTGCAGCAAAAAGTCAGTTCGCTCTAATCAAATGCCCGAGAAAGCATTTGAATGATTACAAACAGTAAGACGCTGGTGCACAGGGAAGATGCTCATGCTTGTTCAAATAAACCTGACAAAGTTGAATCAAATGCTCTTTAAACAGCTCCCTGGTATAAAAGCATAGCACATGCAGCCCAGTAGGGCAAGATGCACACCCTGTACTCTCCTTCCTGGAGCCTTTCCCTCTGTCCTGTCTTGCTTTTGTTGTTTCCCTGATTCTACTATAAAAAAGAAGTGGGGAGTCAATGGGTTGCTCTGTGCACATGGAGAAGTACGGCAAACCCTCCTCCTGAGTCAGGCAGGAGCAATCTGATTCCTTCACCCTACTCCTCCCTAGGGAAAGGTTTGGTGGTGCTGTTCTTGCTCATATGGTTGTTTTACTTGTCTTTGTTCTTCTCTGCTGGCCAAGTCCAGTTTGCCTTTCCATGGAGGCAGGGACAGCTGCAGAACTGGCTGCAATCCACTCTTTCTGCTGCACGATTTCTGGCATTTGGAAGCAGATGGCTAAAATCAACAGCAGGGAATGGTTTGTGGGTTCCCCTGCCTGGCCCAGCCCCCAGCCTGCACTTTGGATGTCCCAGCTCACTCATGCTCTTTGTCTCTTGCATAACCTAGCTCAGCAGGGGAGAGATGGGGCTGGTATTTGCTAGCACTGTCCTCCTCTGGGATATTGCACTGCCTGCCGGCTAATAAATAGGGGGCTTGGCTGTGTCCCTTGCACTCACATGCACAGTCTGCCTCTCTGTCTGTGCACAGCACTCCAGTGAGCTTGGCTCCACAGGATCACAGAGGTGAAGGGAAGAAGAGTCAGAAGCATGCAGGCAGCACTGCTCAGTATCCTGGGGCTGGCCCTGATCGGTTCGCTGTGTGCACAGGAGGATGTCCCCGTGCAGCCTGACTTCCAGCCGGAGAAGGTAACGTGGCCCCCAGACAATCCTGCACTCCAGCCTGCTGTGGGCATGTTGGATGAGATCCCTTCCTTCTACCTGTAGAGATGGGGTTGGAGCTGGGCCTGATTCCAGAAGCTGCTGAAGGCAGGGCAGTGGAGAGAGGCAGGATTGGTTCAGCCTGTTTTGGATGGTGGGGTGGGCCAGCTGGGAATCTAAGTCCCACACTGGGTGTGGATGCTGAATTCTCCCCAGCACCATTATTCAGAGCATACTGGGGGGGGACTCGGGGTATCATCAGACCATTGTAGGGCAGCTGGAACATCTGGATTTGGGTTCAGATTCCGGGCTGAATATGGATTGGGGCTGTGACTTCAGTCAGGGCCTGTGGCCATAGTAGTGGCTGAAGGGAGGTGCATATTGTCTTTCCCCTCTGTGCCTGGCTTCCCTGAGCAGCATCCCCTTCCTTTATTGTACCAGTAGCAAAATCATACCAGCAGCAATATCCCTAAACCTGGTAGGGCAGACTGTCACAGGTGGTGCTGGCAGCTGATACTGAATAGGAAGACCCATACAAGCCAGATCCTTCTCTCCTATGCATAGGGCTAGGGGCATCCACAGAAACAAAAAGGGAATACACCATATAGAGTGATTAAAGGAATCTTTTTCATATAATTAGCTAGTGGAACTCACTGCCCCATGATTTAATTGAAGCCAAGTATTTGTAGTGCTGAAGAGAGCACCAACAGTTATGGGAGATAGAACAAGAACCTCCCACTGCTGTGCATACACCAGTCCCAGCTGAGAGGGAGTAAAGAAAGAGTTGGTTATTCCATAATGGTCTAATTTCCTGCCCCATCTTCTGAGGTAGCTGGTTGTGGTCCCTGTTAGAGGTTGGGACGCTGGGGTGGAAGGCCCAGTGTTTTACCTGTACTGGCAGTGCCACTATTGCTGTGGTGAGAGGATGCCGTGTGCAGTTTACAGGGAAATGGTACAGCATTGGTCTGGCCTCCAACGCCAAGTGGTTCCAGGACAAGAAGGCTTTGATGAAGATGTGCACCACTGTCATTGAGTCCACCCCAGAAGGCAACCTGGATGTCACCAGCACCTACCCCAAGTAAGGCAGGTGCCATCAGGGAGTGCTGCTGTCAGTGCCAGGGACGGGACAACCCAGTGCCCTTCTCCCCCAAACGGGCCCAGTGGGGCCAGGGGTGCCCTTTCTTATGCTCCTCTTCTGCATCTGTTATGACACCCACAGCAAGACCAAGGGTGGGCCCCCTGGTCAAGCAGGCTCAGTGTCTGGAAGACTTAGAGTGGGTTTAGTACAGTGATGCAGACTTGATGCCTCTAGAATTGGTCCCCTTGGGATGGGAATAAGTCAGGCAGAAGGATCTTGGGGGACCTCAACTTTCCCTA
>NW_005842042.1:2058409-2067974 GCF_000455745.1 Alligator sinensis
ATGTCTGTGGGGAGCCCACCAAGGTCACTTGGGGCCCAATCCTGACTTCATCTAGTTCTGTGGAAGCTTGGGGAAGCTGGAGGCTTGAGTATGAGGGCTGCTGGGGTAGGAGAATGCCACTGGGATCTCTCCTCAGCCCAGGAGGTGCTGCCTTTAAGGACACTGAGGGCTTGACTCTGCTCTCCCTCGTGCTGGTGGAGTTCAGTGGTGGCAATGTAGGAGTCAGAGGAGCTCCCCAACCCAAGCTCAAGGGTCACAAACAGGAGCAGAACCCAGGAATGGGGCAGCCTTGGCCGTCACCTGGACCCTGAGGCACTGGTGGCACGTGGAGCCCTGGCAGAGCTGCCGGCTCTTGTTCTTTGTTTCCTGTTGTGCCCCTGCAGGTCTGATAGGTGCGAGAAGAGGAACAGCCTTTACATCAAGACAGACCAGCCTGGCCGATTCAGCTACACCAGCCAGCGTGAGTAAATGTGCATTGGCCGTACCCTGAGTGAGGTTGTGGTCTGGGTGCAGAACAGCATGGTCCTTTGTTGGGCAGGATGGCTGGAAGCCATCGGATAAACCCCTATTCTTCATGTTTGAGGCACCTTCCTGCCAGCAGAGTCCCAGGAAGTTTGTATATCCTGAGGACTTGGCAGGTCTGGTACTTAATAGTCAGAGCAAACAGATTACAGGGCTGGGAACTGAACCCTCAGCCTGGGCAAGTGCTCCAGGAATACGTGTCCAATTGCCATTATGTGATGCTGAAGTACAATGGGAGAGGGCAATGCCAAGGCTCTTGGCAGAGGGCATCAGTCTCAGCCAGATGGCAGGATCCCTGCCTGTTCAAGCAAGTAAGACCCTACAAAATCACCAGCTCAGTCACTAAGGAGCCACCCCTAGCTCATCCCATCAGAACCCCCCAGGCTGTGACAGATTGACGGCAGAGCTCAGACTGGCCGAGCACAGCAAGGAGTAGGGCCCTAATTATGTATTTGGAGCTAAATATTACCTTCTGTTGTAGCCAGAAACACAAACAAGGGCACAACTGAGATCAGTGTTGGTGCAGCGAAGCAGCAAAGTGTGACCCATGCCACCCTTGATCCACAGCGCAGAGCCCAGAGCTGGCAAACAGGGATTTGTGCAATTCCCAAGAATAAAACATAAGCCAAGGATAGTAGCATAGAGCTTTAGGGCCTGATCTTGAGAGGGACTGAGATGTTCATCCCTAACTGAGTCGTAGGATGAATTAAACCAGCCTCTCAGGAATGTAGGAAGGATGTGCACATAGTGAGGTTCCTTGCTGGGTTCTCCATCTCATCCTTGGGAGCAGGAGAAGGAGTGAAGCTGGAAGCCCCTACTTCTTCCTTCTTGCTCCTGCTTTCCCCCTGTCTTTCCCCAGGCCCCTCTTTGTAAGGGTTGCAGTGCAGGGGGATGAACTAGCTGATCTCCTAAGGCCTCTGACAGCCTTGCAATTCTCTGGTCCTTTGGCTTTCCCTTCTTT
The DNA here is from genome assembly GCF_000455745.1 of Alligator sinensis. Taxonomy (NCBI): domain Eukaryota; kingdom Metazoa; phylum Chordata; order Crocodylia; family Alligatoridae; genus Alligator; species Alligator sinensis. The sequence goes on from NW_005842042.1 coordinate 2,059,893, forward strand.
CTGCCTTGGGGAGGTGCTATGGGAAACATGGAGAGCACTGGATAAACCCAAAGCCTCAGTACTAGTCTTCTCACTCTCTGCTTTTCCTACTCCTCTTTTTCTCCCATTTCTCCAGCTTCTCATTTCTTCTTCCCTTGAGGAAGGAGAGACCTCCCCTGCTTTCTTCCCCTCCATTATCTGACCTCTGCCCAGCAGCAGCAGTGGAAGGGATATGAACAGGCAGTGGCTGCTAAGGAAAATGAATGAGATTGCATGTGGCTGAACTTGCTGGTGGGGACTGAGATGGATGAGCCAAGTGGGCTTGTTGCTGGGAGCCCTGCGACCCAGAGTGGGGCTAGCATCCAGCTGCCCGTTACACTCAGCAAGAGCTAAGTCACAGTCATGGAGCTGTGCCCACAGGTCTGATGGATCCTGCCCAGGGCTTGGAACCTGATGTGCATTTTACAACTCCCCATAGCACTTTACATCTGCCTGTGCCAGGTCCCCAGGTGGTGAATTGGCTGCATTCTGCTGAAGTCAGTGGTCAGCTGACCCAGATCTCCAGTTGGAGAAAACTGGGTACTCTCTGCTTCAGCCACATAGCAGTTCTTCCAAGGGTGCTCCTGGGCCCTGCACCACCACCATCCATGCCAGTTCACAGTAGTCAACAATGTGACCCTTCTCTTCTGCAGACATTCCAGGCATAGGCTTTAGGCCAGCGGTTCCCAAACTGTGGGTCACAATCCCAAATAGGGTTACAACATCAGTAGGCTGGGTCACAATAAACAGGAATCCGGGTTTTCTGTTCACTGTGGAAAAAAGTGGATTTCCTCCTTTACCAGAGAAAAATGTGGGAAAATGTGGGGTAACACTGGCAGAGTTCCAGCCTGCAAGGGGCTGCTTGAGGCTGGGGGGAGCGGGTGAGGGCAATCAGAGGAAGGGGGTGCCACATGCATGTGCATGCACACATGCATATAGCAGCCAAGCAGCTATGGAGAGCAGCTCCTGCAGCTCCCTCCAGGTAAATCTATAGGGGTAGGAGGAGGGGGCACAGGCAATGCATTGGGGTGGAGAGGCAAAGGTGATGTGGCAGGGAAGCATGTGCCTCTGCACCCACAGCGGGGCATGGGGTGTGGGGTTGCAGTCAGGCCGGACCAGCTCCAGATAGGAGCTGCCTCCATGGCCCAGTGGGTGACTCCATGGTCACCAAGGTGAGGCACGGCAGTGGCACAGAGTTGTGCCCCCACTGCTAGGTGGCAGGGGGTGGCTCAGCTTGATGGCCATGGCAGTGTGATGCTCCTGTCTGTCCTGGGTCCTGCCTGCTGGCCCATGGAGCTCCCAGGGGGAGGTGGTATGGTGGGGAGCCCTAAGCCCAGAGCAAGCATTCCACATCCTACCCCCGACGGACTCCACTTCAGCTGTGCTGCTCTGGCTGCAGCAGCTGCCGTGTCCTGTGGGCAGCAGCTGGGGCTTGAGCACTGCTGGGGGAGGCAGGGGGCTGCAGGCCCTGGCCTTGGGGCACCTGGGGGGGTGCTGCAGGTTGGGAGTGAGGGGCCATGCTGAGGAAATGGGGTCATAAATGGGGTCAGGGTGAGGAAAAATTTGAGAAGTGCTGCCTTAGGCTGTTCTCTTGCCAGCAAGAGCCCATGGTGATACCCGCAGTGAATGGACCGGGGTGGTGGAAAGTAAGGCTGAGCAAGGGGGGCTCTCCAGGGCTCCCCATTCCCTCATAACAAAGGATCAGAGAGGTCTGACCATTAATATCAAGTGCAACAGAGAGAGCTAGGTTTTGAACACTGGCCATGGACTTTTCCCTGCCTGGACTCCAGCTGGCTGCTTTCATGTATGTCTTTTGATCCCTCTGGCCCCACAACCCCCAAGCCCTGTCTGTGACTCCTGCTGCCCCAGGGAAGAGATCACAGCAGGCAGTTAACCCCCTGCAAGCTGTAAATTAACCCTTGCCTGGGCAGCCATAAAACAAGCTGGGGAAGGTGCCTCTGACTGCAACTGTAAAGGGAGGCAGTGGGTGCATGTGATCTGTGCTTGTCTCAGCTCTGTTCTCCTTGTCTGTGCCCCTTCAGGCTGGGGCAGCCAGCACGACATCCGCGTGGTGGAGACCAACTACGATGAGTATGCTCTGGTGTACACCAAGAAAGTCAAGGACACCAACACCTTCACCATGGTGCTGCTCTACGGTACGTCTGGGCCAGGAGAGCAAGTCTTGCTGCCTTGGCCCTGCCTCTTGGGTGTCTCTATCAGCTGGTGCCCTGGGCCCCCCTCCGGGCCTTGAGGCAGGATCTGCCACAGAGAGCATGTTCAGCTCTAGCCCCAATGCTCTGGGAAGCAATCCGCAGAGCCAAAAGGCTGGATGCCAGCCCTGGGGTCCCACACAAAGATGACTAGACAACGGATTTTGCTCAGGAGGATGCTGGACACCGGGAGACCCTCTACTTCTCTCTAGTTCCCATAGCAACTAACACAGCAGCCTGTCCCCAGCACACCAAGTACTGTCACCCAAGTGCATGCTGAGGTCACCAGTGCAGCTGGGTAGACTGTACTGGACCATGGTGTGACCTATTTCCCTTCCTCCTGAGATGAAGGGCTCATGCTCACTCTGGAGTGTTTTGCTTCCTTGGATCAGGCAGAACTAAGGAGCTGAGTCCCGAACGGCTGGAGAAGTTCACCCAGTTCTCCAAGGGGCAGGGGCTGCCAGAGGATGCCATTCTCATCCTGCCAAAATCTGGTAAGAAAAAGTCACCTGTAACAAGAACACAGAGGAGAATGGACTAAATGCCATGCCCAGCGCGGGAGTCAAACCTCGGTGCACTCAGCCTGTGTGCACTGCACAAGCTCTGCCTTCCATTCCCAGACCCGAGCGCAAGGAGGCTGGCGTCTGCTTATACAGACACTTAAATTGATAGCTGCATCATTTTGGCCAAGTACAAGCATCTGGACATGGCCTAATTCTCAAGGTGCTGAACACTTGCACTTCCCATTGCCTTTAACAGGATCTGAGGAAGCTCAGTGCTTCTGCAACTCTTCCCAGGCTGATTTCCCTGTTTATCCATAAAATTGGCTCTTAAAAGGAGAACAGGCCATCCAAGCCTGTTGGGCTAGTGCAAATAAGGGGGTAGCATCCATTAGCACTATCAAAGCACTGAAGCCCTCTTGCTATTCCAACCTTGGGCTCATCAGTGCTCCTCCATCCAGATCCTCCACACCAGTACATCCCATACCCCTCCAGCCCATCCTACACCCTTCAATCCCAGCTTGCAACCCTCTTCTCTGCTGATTTTCCTCAAGTTTGACCAAAAAGCCCTCTACTAGCCATTTCTGCCCCTACCAGCGTTGCTGATGCCCTTCAGTCTCAATCCACAACCCTGTGCCACCCACGCTGTCCAGGCTTGGGTTCCTCTCCCTCCCCACAGCTTGGTTGGTGCCTCTAAGTCCTGTCCAACCTCCTACTCTTTCAATTAAAGGCTAAGCTGGAATCTCAGGTTGATTGTGACTAAAATACATGCACCCTTTTAATGGCCACAGAAGAGGCTTCTCCCACATGGCTTTAAATGGACATTATCTGCTTGTGTCCCACTGTAGTATCACGGCAGCTCCTTGCCAACAGAGTGGCCACTGTATCGGTTTATGCTGCCCTTAGTTCCCTTCCCAGTGAAGGACAGCACTTTGTTTTGGGCTTATCCTCCCTGCAACTCTGGAGCCACAGGGCTTACACGGGATGGCTGAGAATTGCAGCACACCTGGTTGCACAGTCCCTGTCCTGAGGACCGTGCTGAGGGGGTGCTAGGCAGGCTCTGCCAAGGCAGGTTCTGAGCAGTGGGTCTCCGCAGCGGGTGCGCACGAGCTGATCTCTGTCTTCTCTCCCCAGATCAATGCATGGAAGTTGCTGTTTAGGTGAGCTGGACGTTTCCTTAAGGGCTTGTGGTTTCTGGCAAGACAACACCACAGGGGTGTCTGCACCGGCTGGGACTTCAGAAAGTGCCTCTAAGCAGAAGCCATTCCCACTGCTGCTATGCCAGTCCTGATTTACCCTCTCTTGGGCCTTGCTTTTGACACACGAATTCACTTAATGTTTAGGTTAACCTTTGCCCCAGCAAGGGCTGCTCCCAGAGTTCCTCCCTCAGTGCTATTCAGCTCTTCCCCTAGGTCCTCTGCCCAGAGAGCTTGTCTCTGTCCCCTACCTCCATGTGAGGATAGGAGTCACCTGCTTCAGAGAGCCACTTGTTGACCCAATCCTAGCAGGAGCAGCACCTACTTATGGCCTGGCTGTCTCAACAGACACAATTGAGCTCATGCAACAACTTGCAAGGCATTCATTTACCCCTCCATGGGCTGGAATTACAATGGGGTTCTGGGCTGACCCCTTAGGAAGGACTGTGAGGGGCCCCTGAGAGCACAGCAGAGACAGGCCCTAATTGTAATGAATGGAAAGGGCTCTCTTCATGGAGCAGGCTGGACACAGCCGGACTCTGTTGTTATCAGTCTCAGGCTCACAGACTAATCCAGCCCTTGCAGCTAGGCCCTGTGTCACCATGCAGCATCTCCCTAGGCCCTGGCTGGACCGTGGGAGGATTGCTGACTGCGCTGCTGGTGCAGGGCTGGGGGGTTGTGTACTGTTGTCAAGGCAAAACTAAGCAGCATTTCCCTTCCAGGCGGAAGCAACAAGACGCTTCTCCAGGTTTTCTTGCAAGAGAGAAAATGATATGCTAACCCACCAGCCTTACTTCCCACCCCAACACAACTCTGTGCACCTGTAGCCGAGTGAGCCACCTGGCCTAGCACTTCAGTAACATCCCCCTGCCCCCTGATTAAACCTAAATGTAAAACACCAGGCTGTTTGTCTCCCTTGCTGGTGTTGGGGTGGGGGGAGTGTCTCCCATGGTCACAGCTTTGAGAGATCAGCTTATCAGATTCATACAGTATTGGCCTCAAGTTTGTCAGGAACAGCTTCTTTGGGATTAATCCTCAGCTCCCAGCCCTGGCTGTGAGTGTTGCTTCAGTCCTTGCTTGGGGGTCTTGTCGTGCTCATGATGCATAGGTCTTAGTGTCCCTGCCAGCCAAGTCCATGCTTGTGGTTGTGTCCTGGCTGCCTGGCACCTGGGCATGGCATCTTCATTTCACCATCATTTTCCTCAGGACTGGACAGTGGGGTCATTTACTTCCATGGTCCTGCTTTCAGCGCAGCTCAGACAATGACCAAAAGCCAGTAGCAGGGGGTGACAGTTCAGTTCAGCAGCCTGTGTGGATGGGGCTCAGGCCAGTTCCAGCGGGCAGATGTCCTTCCTACCAGCTGGCAAACCTTCTCCACACCCCTGGGTTCACCTATCACCAGGCCAAGGGGGCAGAGAGCAGCAGAGGTGAACATCTTCTATCTTGCTTCCACTGCGGCAGAGCTCAGCATTCCTGTGCTCTACAGCTGCTGCTACCCACTGAAACCAGATAGGCAGCTTTTAAACTCCCATCCTTGCCTCAGCTTGAAAGGGATGGTCCCCTGGTTAAGAGGCCAGTAGGGGGAGGTGGGGGGGTGAGACTCTTGCTCTGCCACAGACTTTCTGTGTGACCTCAGGCAAATCCCCCTGTGCCTCAGTGGCCCATCTGTAAGATGGAGACAATAGCACTGCCTGGCTATTAGGTAAACATAGTTAAACATTTGCCTGATCTAAACAGCCCGTCAGGCTACCCTCATAGCAAACACCAGCTTTGTAGCCAGCTGCACTTCAGGGACCATCCCGCCCAGCTGCCTTTGACTCCTCTGCCTGACCAAGGAGGGACACGGTCCACATGGCTGGGACTATGCTTACCCAGAATGAGGCTTGGCACATCTGCCTTCTAGAGCCATGCTGAGACTCCTAAACCATTTGGATCTACAGCCCGGCATACAGGGGGCCACAGAATGGTAAATATGGGAGCAATTGGAGAAGCTTAAGTATGATGGTAAGAGAAGATCACCCTCACCCCAGAGTCTTGCTGTGGAAAGAAAGGGGGAGACGGTGCTATAATGAACTGGTCAAGAAGGGTCTGTGGAGAGCAGGGGCTCATTTTGTCCCTTTTGGGATGCCACAGGCAAAACCCTGTCCCTGGGATAAGAACCCTCCATTGAGTTATGAGAGTGCATGGGGTGGGGCTGTCCCTGACACAGAGGCTAATGCACACCATGACACAAGCCCATTTCTGTGTGTGGGCAGTCACTGCAGCTACAGCTGGGCTGAAACTGGCCCAATCAAAGGCTAAAACCCCCTGTCCAGTGTAAGTGGTGGGGAGTGTCCATCCCAGACACAAGGGAAAAGGGAGGCTGGTAGTACCCCTGGCCCCTGTAGGGCAGCCTCCCCGAACAGCTCTGGGCTTTAATGCCAGCTGCGCCAGCCTCTGCTGCAGTGCAATGGCGTGGCCTGAGCAGTCAGATGTCCTCTGTACCAGTGTTAGAGCTTGGACTGGTGGGACCAGTGGGGAAGTGGAGCCCATTGTTTATGGCTGGTAGCACATCTGGGATCAGAACCAGGATCCCTCGGGTTTTCCTTCTCTGAAGAGGACCTGCCCACTTCTTGCCCTCCTTGCCTGGCAGCAGCCTGCCAGCTACGCCTTCCTGAATTCCACCGCATGTTGGAGATGACAGGTGGCAGGCAGGTCCCCACCCAGAGCTAGCGCTGGGCACATTGTCTGGGCAAGTCTGGGCTCTCTGCCTGTTTCCACAGCATCCACTAGCAGGCTAGGGATTTCCTGCAGGTCTTGTTAGGCCTGTGACTTGCTCACAATCAGCTCCGTGTTGAGACTCACAGTGCCTGAATGCAGGATAATGCTATGAGTGTCCCACCCACTATAGACTTGTTTTCTGGTTGCAGTGTTGCCAGCTCTGGGGATTTCATCAGGACTCTCATGATTACAGTGTTTCTTCTTAAATGTGACAAGATCATCTCAAACTTCCATTTAAAAAAAAACTTTAGGTTTCAGACTCCTTGTGTTGGGTGCTGGGGCTACCTATACTGTGTGTATGACTCAGCACCAGATGCCCAGTGCAAATGCTCAGCACAATGCAAACACCTCATTCCTCATAATGTCCACATCAAACCAGGGCTGTGGGGGTCTCTGTCAGTAAAAATATGGGCTGGGGAAGCCCAATTTGTGGGATGCTTTCTCCCACTCTAGTGGTGGCTGGGCCCTGGCTGCTACCACTTTAGCTAACAAAACCAGGTCTTTAAGCTCCGCTGAAGACCTGTGACTTTAGAACTAAATATCCCAGGGTCAATCCCTGCCACTGACCATGTCCCTAGGGGTACAGTGTGACACCAATGCCAATTTGTCTAACAGCACCAGTATCCATTCATACTGCATTTGCTCAGATCAGGGCATCACAGAACAGACGAGAAACACTAATTTACACTTGCATACAAAGGACTCTTTGCACTTCCCTTTTGGATCATAACTCTGCTATTTGATGGGGTTTTAGCTGCCTCAAAATCCAAAAGTTCTGTGGTCCAAGCTGCTATTTCACAGCATCTAAGGAGATTGTTCCTTGTTAGATGCTTCTGAGAACCCCTCATTTAGCTGTGGTTCAGTAATTAGACAAAACCCAGCTAATGCTGTCACCTAATACCCTGAATAATTATATCAGTAGTGCTCTTACATAACCTGTTGCACAAACCACTGGTGGGGGGTCAGAAGTGACTGTGGTGGTGGCTTTGGCCTGCCCCCTGAAGAGGGATATAAAGTTGTGCACCATGAGGAAGCTGGCGTGGTCCTTCAAGTCACCTGCAGATTCTCAGTGTGAGCGCAGCGCTGTGAGGATGAAGGCCATGCTGTTGAACATTGGGCTGGCTCTGCTCTGCGTGCTGAAGACCCAGGCAGAGGTCCCTGTCCAACCAGACTTTGATCTCAAGAAGGTAATGCGGAGGGGGGATGCAATGACACATGAGTGGAGGGTGAATGCCAGTGAACATGCCTTCCTGGATCTATGAGGGGCATTCCCTTTTGCTGGTTGGTACCTGCAGCTGCCCCTGCTACTAGAGTTGACTCTCCAGGACACCCTTAACAGAGCAGGGTGGGTGAGACACTCAAAGACACTGGCTCAGTGACTTGGAACCATGGACCTGG
>NW_005842042.1:2069822-2084890 GCF_000455745.1 Alligator sinensis
CTGGTGGCTGGCCCTGATATTGCCTCATATATTGCTGGGCCTTCATCCTGGATGGATTCTCTGGTCAGGGATGAGGTGGTGGGAGAGTGAAAATAAGATGAAATTCAAATCAGGAGGAATCTCCTTTGATTTATCCTGCAGCGTGCAGGTCAAGACAGGCTCACACCTGTCTTTACACTATACCAGCAACCTCCCACTGGGCTTAGCTTTCCCCTCTAGCAAAACCACATCCCCCACCTAGTCAGAACAGACTCACCTCTGCCCCCAACCATGAAGGCATATTGCTCTCCCCTTGCTAGGATGAGCCTGCCTGTTATCTGGGCAAACTAGGCTCACCCCAGCTCTTTGAGTGCCCCACGTTCTGGTTTAGCCTGACCTTGCTTTTCCCTTTGCTTTTTCCCAGGCCAGATGCTTGTCAGAAAATAGAGATGCATTTGAAGAGCACTGGGCAGCCAGGTCACTACACCAACTCAGGTACTTCCCAGGCTGCTCAGTGCCCCCTCCACTCCCAGGTATCATGGTGCATGTTGGCAGGGGGCTCTTTGGGTCTCAGCTACCTTGCTTTGCTACTTGTTGTTTGTATACTTTCAAAGCTCCTGTGCCCAATGTCAGGATGGTGCCTACAGGCACACCAGTAGTTTGAGAACAGAACACATGTATGGTACCTCAGATGGGATGGAGAGGATGCTGTGTTTTAGGGGAACAACCCTGCCAAAGCTCAACATCAGTCAGGGACACCACAGAGAGGATGGGACACAGATCCTGTCCTGCCTCCTTGCTAGGCCTTTCTGCAGAGGCATAAGGGTTAGGAGCAGTTCCTTCAACTTCTTTGTTCCCAAGCAGTGGTTTGTCTCCTTTCTGTGAGCCATGGCTCAGGGTCTCAGGGTGGGGCAGGTTGTCAATACTATATGTGAGCACCTGCAGGTGCATGCTGTGAGATGGCTCACCAGTGAGCAAAGCTTTGCAGGCAGATTTGCAAAATGGCTAGGCCAACTGACCTCTGGCTCCAGGAGCGGTGAGAGACACATGGGTGCAAGCCCACTGCACCCCCACTCTCCGAAGCACCCCCCAGCAACCCCCAGCAGCTGCGGAGTGCCCCCACCATCCCCCAGCACAGCCGGAGGTAAGCGGGGCCTGCGGTGGGAGGGGGTAAACCCCAGACAGCTGAGAGGAGGCGGCTGAGTGGAGCCAAGGAGGGTCTTGCCCTGCCTCAGCTCCTACTTGGCCCAGCTCCCAAGGGAGTCACGCGACCGGAGTCTCACGAACAGGACACACAAATAGGAGCGTTTGTCTGCCCGGCACATGAGTTAGCACGGTGTTTGCGCAGGTGGGACAGCGGGAGGGCCTGAGGCCCTGCCAGTGCGCCCTGGGGAAGGCAGTCCCAGCGTAACCAGCCAACCAGCGGCACAATGCGGATGGGCACACACCGCACCCTGAGGGTCCCCTCGGGGTCTGCACCCCCCACCGGCACTTCAGAGACCGCCAGCCCGACGGAGCCCACGGTTCCGGGCTCCACACAGACGGAGCCCCTGGCTCTCTGCTGCGGGGGCTGCTAGTGACTTTTTCAGGCTCTGGGGTCTGGGAGCATGGCCACCTCCCTTTGTGGGGTCTGCTCCCTTTTGGGGTCTCTGGCGCGCCAGCTAGAGGAGCTCCAGGCTGCAGTCCAGAGACTGCCTGCCATCAGGGATAGTGAGCAGGAGATCGACTCCTACTGCCAGGCCCTTCTTCCCTGGGAGATGGAGGGTAGACCACAGTCTCCCTCCAGGGCAAGGGAGGACTTGGGGACCTCCCTTACTGTCCAGCCACAGGGTTGGACCAAGGTGGTCAAGGGCCCCAAGGCCCGCCGCACTAAGCCCCCTGCCCCGTTGGAGCTTTGCAATAGTTATGAACCTCTTGCAGCCCCAGCAGAGCCTGCTGAGTTGCCAGCTCCTGCAGGCAACACAGGCTCAACTATAGCTACTGCCCCTGCTCTCACTAAGACAAAATGTGAAGTGTTTGTCATGGGAGACTCCATCCTGAGGGGGACTAAGGAGGCCTCTGCCACCCCGACCCCTTAGCCCAGGAAGGTGGTGCTTCCCAGGAACACGTATCCGGGACATTGCAGAGAGGATCCCTAAACTTCTCCAGCTCACTGACCACTACCCTATGCTCCTCATCCATGTAGGAATGAATGACATGGCTCGGGCAATCCCAGCCAGGTCATGAACTACTACAGGGATTTGGGTGCAGGGCTTAAGGGTCTGGGGGCACAAGTGGTGTTTTCCTCAATCCTCCCAGTTTCAGGCTACGGGCTGAGGAGGGAGAGGAGGATTGAGGTAGTGAACCAAAGACTGCGGTGCTGGTCTCATCGAGAAGGCTTTGGCTTCCATGACCACAGCCCGCTCTTTGGAGAGAGAGGCAGCAAGCTGCTGGGAAGGGACGGCCTTCACCTCTCTCCAATGCCCAGGAAAAAGCCAACTTGCTAAATCGGTACTTTGCATCGGTCTTTCACCAGTCCCATGGGACGCCCCTGCCCATCATGGGACGGGAAGGCCTGGGTGAGGGTGATTCCTTACTCGCCATCAATGCTGACGTTGTGAAGGAACACCTTGGGAGGCTGGACAGCTTCAAGTCAGCTGGTCCTGACAGCTTACACCCCAGTGTACTCAAGGAGCTGGCAAGCATCATAGCTCGGCCACTGGCACGGATCTTTGAGAACTCCTGGCGCTCTGGTGTAGTGCCCAAAGATTGGAAGAAGGCCAATGTTGTGCCTGTCTTCAAGAAAGGGAGGAAAGTGGATCCAGCAAACTACAGGCCCTTCAGCCTGACCTCTATCCTGGGGAAGGTCTTAGAAAAAATTAGCAAAGAGACTATTCTTAACAGACTGGCCAATGACAACATCCTGAGGGATAGCCAGCACGGGTTTGTTGAGGGTAGGTCTTGCTTGACCAGTCTTATTTCCTTTTATGACCAGGTGACCTATCACCTGGACAAGGGAGAGGAGATTAATGTCATATATCTTGACTTTAAAAAAGCCTTTGATTTGGTATCCCATGATCACCTCTTAGCAAAACTGGCCAACTGGGGCCTCGGCTTTACCACAATCCGCTGGCTGGGGAATTGGCTCCGTGGTCGGACCCAGAGGGTGGTGGTGGATGGAAGTCAATCGTCATGGCGCACTGTGACCAGTGGGGTCCCTCAAGGCTCTGTCCTTGGACCCATATTATTCAACATCTTCATCACTGATGTGGACATTGGAGCGGACTGGCCAAGTTCACCGACAACATCAAACTTTGGGGTAAAGCTTCCACACCTGAGGACAGGAGGGTGATCCAGGCTGACCTTGACAGGCTCAGGAAATGGGCAGACGAGAACCTGATGGTATTTAACACTGAAAAACGTAAGGTTCTCCACCTTGGGAAGAAAAACCTGCAGCATGTTTATAGGCTCAGCAGTGCTACGCTGGTTAGCACTACAGATGAAAGGGACTTGGGGGTCATGACTAACCACAAGATGAACATGAGCCATCAATGTGATGCTGTGACTAGTAAAGCAAGCACCATGTTGGCTTGCACCCATAGATGCTTCTCAAGCAAATCCCGGGACGTCATTCTCCCCTTGTATTCGGCCTTGGGAGGCCGCAGCTGGAGTACTGCATCCAGTTTTGGGCTCCACAATTCAAAAAGGATGTGGAGAAGCTTGAGAGACTCCAGAGAAGAGCCACGCGCATGATCAGAGGTCAGGAAAACAGACCTTATGATGAGAGGCTGAGATCCATGGGACTCTTCAGCCTGGAAAAGCACAGGCTCAGGGATGATCTGAAAGCTGCCTATTAAGTTTCTAAGGGGTACTCAACAGGATCTGGGGGAACGTCTGTTCACCAGAGTGCCCAAGGGATGACAAAGTCAAACGGTCACAAACTCCTCTAGGACCATTTCAGGTTGGACATTAGGAAAAACTTCTTTACTGTCTGACCCCCCAAGGTCTGGAATAGACTGCCACTGGAGTTGGTTCAAGTACCTACTTTGAATGCCTTCAAGAGACATTTGGATGTTTATCTTACTGGGATCCTACGACCCCTGCTGACTTCCTGCCCCTGGGGCAGGGGGCTGGACTCGATGATCTTCCGAGGTCCCTTCCAGCCCTAATGTCTATGAAATCTATGAAACTAGCAGGTTCTGCTATTCTACCAGGATCCTGGATCTGCCACCATACACTGTTAGTGCACATGAAGCACCTGGTTGCATGCTTTGCAAATCCAGGCTCAAACGACCCCTGTGCAGCACCTGGTTCAGAGGTCTGGTTTGGAAAATACCATGACCACGAAAGTGGTTTTCCTAGTTGCAGGGGAAAACCACTTTCTTGGTCGGGGGGTGGGTAGTACCCTGACTGAGGTAAAGCATAGTTAGCTTCCCACTTTCACTTCCAGTGAGAAGGTCTTGGCTACACACTGACTATGGAAATGGGAGACTCCTTAGCTTGCTCCTGCAGCCATATGGCTGAGGGCAAGCAAAACTCAGGGGCATCCAAACCCCAAGCCTCCAGACTTGGGTCTGCACATAGGATACCTGGCCTGTCAAAGGATTTGGAAGTATCTGAAACCCCAGCTGGGGGTGGAGGATGCTTGCCAGTAGCAGGGCCACATAAGGTTCTTGAATGACTCGCGAATTTGGAATTGATTACGCTGATTTGATTTGGGACACAGAAAATTTTCCTTTAAAAAAAGGCTGGTTTGGATAATGAATCCAAAAGCTGTATTTTCAGCCAGGCTGATCTGAGCCAATAGCACCAGCAGCCATAAAGCACAGGTGTGATCTTCTGGGTTTCAGCACATGTCATCCAACAACGGCAGGCAGAGAACCAACTGGCACCAGCAAGTCTGGGTGGTGAAGATGCCCCTTTTACTATTAGACAGTGCCTGATCCTGGCTATTTGGGAGTGTAGATGAAAATCAGGAAGGTGTTGGGGGCCTTCCTGGATGACAGCTGCCCCAAATTGCTTCAAATTCTGCAAATAAAGTGCCATTGGATCAATAAAGTGCCATTGGGTGCCATGAGCTAGTACCCACACAGTAATCAAATAAAACAAAATACCCCTAGCTCTTATGCAGAACTTTTCATCTTAGCTTTCCAAGTGTTTTTCTAGAGAGAGAAACCAATATAAATAACTCCATTCTACAGCAGGCAAAACTGAGGTACAGAGCAGGAAAATTATGTGCTCTGGGTAGAGACCTGGTTCTGTACCCTGGGTGGTGACTATAGCACAGCCAGTGGTGGAAGATTCAGTGGCCTGGACAGCAGTAATGCCAGGTGACATTCTTGCACCCCTTCTATATAGATGCCTGGGACTAGTGCCCATTTAACACCCTTAGATACACTACTGGCAGCAGGTTACTCAACAGCCCAGCAGTAGTGCAGGGTATGGGACCAGTCCAGTGCTCTCATCACCCTACTACCAGCCCCAGCATGTAGCTGTAGGTGCCTGTTTGCTTAGGAGAGGAGCTGAGACATTGTTGTCTTTGAACACCACATGGTTCTTTTTCAGAGATGGGCAAGAAAGACATGCGTGTGGTGGAGACAGACTATGATCACTACGCCATTGTGTACATGTTCAAGGATCAGGGTGGCGAGACCAGTGTCAACCTGCAGCTCTTTAGTAAGTGTTGGGAGAATGGTCAGGACAGTACAGCCCCACTGAGAAAATGGTGTTGACATGAGATGTGGGTGAGGAGGGGAATTGGGGAAAGCCATTGGCACCTGAGTTGTCTTCTCAGGCTTAGAAAGACAGGGCCTTGGTTCTCAAAGCAACACTGAGAAGTTTCCATGACCGTTTCCCTACTGTTGGCTGTTTCACAGATGCTTTCCCTGAATTACCTCCTGTGAGCCAGCCCCAAAGAGCTGAACGTAAGACTGGTCCATACAAAGGAAGATTCGTGGTCAAGTTTCTAGCCCAGCTTTGTGCTCTACCTGATGGGTGAATGCTGCAAATCAAGGGGAGGCCCTCAGGTGGTCATTGGTAGAGGCGTCCATCAGGCTGGCTTCCTGGTCCTCTACATCTAATTGTTGGTCTTCACAGAGAACCTTCCTTTCTCTCCTAGCCCTCAGCTCATCCCATGCCCACACCAGCCCCTAGAAATCCCTGTCACTGTTCCCTCACTAGCACACAGCCTCCCATTGTAGCTGGTCAGGACTGTGTCTATCTGTCCAGCCACAGAGGAGCCCTGCTGCAGGTCAGGCTGGAAACACCTGGCTTTAATGCTGATCTTTGGCTTCAGGCAGAGTCCAGGATGTGCACCCTGAAGCCCTGAAGAGATTCAAGGAGCTGTACCCAACCATGGGCCTCACTGAAGACATGCTGGTCATCTTGCCCAAGTCAGGTAACTGCTGCCTGCTTCGGGATTTTTTCCATTCCCATATGTACTGCTAAACTTGGAAAAGAACTGATGCCATTGGCCATGACACATGCATCGTGGCAGGGTTCACTGACCAGGATCCTAGAGGGATTGGGCCATTTTAGATCCCCAACATTTCTCTTTGCCATTGAGATGATCCTGGAACAATGAGCTTATGCTGAGCACTGACAGCTCTCTCTTTCTCTTGACAGATCAGTGTGCCAAGGCCCTTGGGTGAGTTTACTATCTCTGGGTTTCCACTGAGCCAGGGCTATCTGAATAGCAAGGCTCCAGCCTGATTACTGGGGGTCAAGAATGGGGAGGGGGATGCTTGCTGTTTTTCTGCCACTCAGTAAGACTCCATGGAGAGGCATCTGTCTCTGCAGCACCAGTGCCTGGGAGAGCTGGGCACTTGGACTGCCTTGGCATGGCTCCCTGGTCAGGATGGGGCTGTTATGACCTCTGGGCTGTTTTAATGGATCCTGGTGAACTCGCTTCTCTGCCCATCTGCACTTTCCCCTCTGCCCGGGTATCCATCACTCTTACTGTCTTACAGTGTTTAAACGGGAGCCACCCCCATCAGCTGCAGCTCCTCCGGCCTCCGCGGATGGATCACAGAAGCATCAGTGATCTGAAAATCCAGGCTGCAGCTTTGTGCCTCCTCACCCTCCTTCCCCACTTCCTTTGGAGGGATTCGCTCCCTCTGACTGCACCCCAGGAGGTAGCTCTGCAGCATGTACTGCTTTGCAAGGGACCCGTCCTCTCACTGCTAAATAAATAGATGCAGAACCTGCTTCCAGAGCCCCGTGTGTTTGTCTGGAGAAGGCAGGAGCAGCTCCGGAGTCTGCTGAGCATCTCAGGGCCCTGGAGCCCTTGGGGGACCTATCAAGGGGGCCACTTCCCTGCTTACCTCTAGCAGCTTTCAGGAAGTTACTTGGGGGGGACAGACACATGAGAGTGCTCAGATGGGATAACATGGAACAGGATTTCTGAGTGCTTCAGTGGGCTGTATTCAGTCCGGGATGACTGCAACCCCAAGCCAGACCTCTGAACAGCAGGCGACACAGCACCAGGTAGAGATGTTCTGACAGAAGGATGGAGGACATGGCTGGGCCTCTGGGACTAGTGCCGAAGTACAAAAATTTGGCACCTGAGGAAGAGGAATTTGGCACTGTCTGGGAGTGGAAGGGTTATGGTGTAGGAAGCAGGGGAGGGAAGGGGCTGGCTGGGACTGTGGGAGACTGGAGCAGAAGAGGCAGGAGTGGGACCCAGGTGAACATAGGGGGCAGAGATTTGGCACCACATGTCTCATTGAGTTCACTGGAGGCTGGGGCCTGAGGCAGACAGCCATTGCACTGTGAGGAGGCGGCTGTGGCCTGCCTGGCTAGCAGGCGCTCACCTCCCGCAGGCAGCTCAGAAGCCAGCTTGTGTCCCGCGGAGCCTCTTAGGATGCCATACCCTGCTCCCCGCTCCCGCTACTGCAGCACCGACCTATGCCACAGTACAGCTGCCTTATCCCTCCTGCCCCCCTGGAGCTGCTCAGCATCACTGCCCTCTATCGTGCTCTTGGGACTAGAGCAAAAATACTGATCAAAGCATTCTGACTGCACTAACCAGACATTTCTTTGGGCAGCTGCAAAACTTCCCTCAGCTGCCAGACCCTCACCTGCACCTGCCCATTCACCCTGATCCTCAGTGCCCCTTCCCCTCACCCAGACCTGTCCCCTCAGCCTCTCCAGGGCTCGTGCTCCCTGTTTCCATACCCAGTGTGTGTGTCACTGTCAGCCACCCATAGCCCTCTTGTAATGGATGAGCTGCACTGTGATTAGGACACTCAAGTTTAAAAAAGTGGATTTCTTCCTACTCAAGGAGTTAATGGACATGTTGTCCTGGGAGGATAGATTGAAGGTAAAGGTGCCCAGGAGGGCTGGGAGCTACTAAGGGCCACAGTAGTGGAAGCCTGACAGGAAACTGTCTTGACATGATGGAAGCACAAGAAGAAGGGCAAGAAACCTGGCTGCACAAGGAGCTTCTAAAATGACTCAGTTGCAAAAGGAAAGCATACAGGTAATGGGAGAATAGGCAGGTCACCAAGGATGCTGACCAGGAAATAGCAAGAACCTGCAGGGACAAAAATCAGGAAGGCAAAGATAAAGAAGGAGCTGCACCGGGGAAAGGAGCTCAAGGACAACAAGAGGCTGTATAAGTATTTTGGCTAGAAAAGAAAGACCAAGGAATCTGTGTGTCCTTTGTTAACAATGCAGGGGGAAGGGAACTCCTAACCGAAGATACAAAGAAGGCAGAGCTAGTCAACAGCTACTTTGCCTCAGTCTTCGCAAAGAAAAGAACCCTCCATTGAGTTATGAGAGTGCAAGGCGTGGGACTGTCCCTAACATAGAGGCTAATGCACACCATGACACAGGCCCATTTCCCCTTTGCCAGTGCAGCATTGGCAGGTTCCTCACCACCGCAGCCACTGGGTGTGGGCATTTGCTGCAGCTACAGCTGGGCTGAAACTGGCCCAATCAAGGCCTAAAACCCCCTCTCCAGTGTAAGTGGTGGGGAGTGTCCTCCCAGACACAAGGGAAAAGGGAGGCTGGTAGCACTCCTGGCCCCTGTAGGGCAGCCTCCCGGAACAGCTCTGGGCTTTAATGCCAGCTGCGCCAGCCTCTGCTGGAGTGCTGCAATGGCGTGGCCTGAGCAGTCAGATGTCCTCTGTACCAGTGTTAGAGCTTGGACTGGTGGGACCAGTGGGGAAGTGGAGCCCATTGTTTATGGCTGGTAGCACATCTGGGATCAGAACCAGGGGGCTTCAGCTCCTCTCAGAGATACAAAGGCTTCTCCTGCTGCCATGAAATAGGTCCTCTCTGCACCTGTACAGAGGACTTCCCCCTGCATGCTAGATGACAGGATATCTTCTGGGAGTGGCTGATCCCTCAGGTCTTCCTTCTCTGAAGAGGACCTGCACACTTCTTGCCCTCCTTGCCTGGCAGCAGCCTGCCAGCTACGCCTTCCTGAATTCCACCGCATGTTGGAGATGACAGGTGGCAGGCAGGTCCCCACCCAGAGCTAGCGCTGGGCACATTGTCTGGGCAAGTCTGGGCTCTCTGCCTGTTTCCACAGCATCCACTAGCAGGCTAGGGATTTCCTGCAGGTCTTGTTAGGCCTGTGACTTGCTCACAATCAGCTCCGTGTTGAGACTCACAGTGCCTGAATGCAGGATAATGCTATGAGTGTCCCACCCACTATAGACTTGTTTTCTGGCTGCAATGTTGCCAGCTCTGGGGATTTCATCAGGACTCTCATGATTTCAGTGTTTCTTCTTAAATGTGACAAGAATATCTCTAACTTTTATTTAAAAAAACACTTTAAGGGTCAGGCTCCTTGCATTGGTTGTTGGGGCTACCTATACTGTGTGTGTGTCTCAGCACCAGATGCCCAGTGCAAATGCTCTGCACAGTGCACACAGACCACATTCCCCACAATGTCCGCATCAAACCAGGGCTGGGGTGTCTCTGCCAGTAAAGACCTGGGCTGGGGAAACCCACTCTGTGTCATACTGTCTCCCCCTCTTGTGGTGGCTGGGCCCCCGCCGCCTCAAAACTGGGTCTTTGAGCTCTGCTGAAAGCCGGTGATATCAGAAGCAAATGTCCTGGGGCCTTCTCCGCCACTGACAGTACCCCTTGGGGCACAAGGTAATACCAACACCAATATGTCTAACAGCACCTTTATCCATTTACACTACATGTGCTCAGATCAGGGCATCAGGGAATGCAGGAGAAGCACCAATTTACACTTGCATACAAAGGACTCTTTGCACTTCCTTTCTGGATCATAATTCTGCTATTTGATGGGGTTTAAGCTACTTCAAAATCCAAAAGCTCTGTGGTCCAAGCTGCTATCTCACAGCATCAAAAGAGATAGTTCCTTGTTGGATGCTTCTGACAACCTCTCATTTAGCTGTGGTTCAGGAATTAGACAAAACCCAGCTAATGCTGTCACCTAATACCCTAAATACTGATATCAGTAGTGCTCTTATATAACCTGTTGCATAAACCACTGAAGGAGGGTCAGAAGTGACTGTGGTGGGGGTTTTGGCCTGCCCCCTGCAGAGGCATATAAAGTCATGTGCTCCGAGGAAGCCGGCGTGGTCCTTTAAGTCACCTGCAGATTCTCAGTGTGAGCGCAGTGCTGTGAGGATGAAGGCCATGCTGTTGAACATTGGGCTGGCTCTGCTTTGGGTGCTGGAGCCCCAGGCAGAGGTCCCTGTCCAGCCAGACTTTGATGTCAACAAGGTAATGCAGAGGGGGGATCAATGACATACCGCGGGTCTCTGATACCCGGGGGCCAATGCTTGCATTTGCACCCCCCATGCCTCCATCCTTCTCATAGCAATACTTAAAGTCATGCCCCATGATAAGAACACTGAGGGGCCTGGCTGGTGCCCCCTCCCCTCCCCAGGCCACTCCCTGGGGGCCATGGCCCCCTCCTACCCCTGCTGTCGGTTTGCCAACTTTGGGGGAAGCAGTGACACATGAATGGACTTTGATCTCAAAAAGGTAACGCAGAGAGGGGATGCAATGACACATGAGTGGAGGGTGAATGCCAGTGAACATGCCCTCCTGGATCTATGAGGGGCATTCCCTTTTGCTGGTTGGTACCTGCAGCTGCCCCTGCTACTAGAGTTGACTCTCCAGGACACCCTTAACAGAGCAGGGTGGGTGAGACACTCAAAGACACTGGCTCAGTGACTTGGAACCATGGACCTGGGCCACCTCCAGCCCCCACAGGCAAGTTCTCCACTGCCTCCTGGGCCCATCCCAGCCCAGAGACCCTGCAGAGCAGAATCCCTATAGACAGCAAATGGATGGTGAGGTGAGACAGTAGGGGGCACTTCTATGCTGAGCCACCCACCTCACTGTGCCATGCCAAAAACCATGCTCTGAGAATCTCCCTTGGGGAGTCTATGTCCAGCTGCCCCCTTCCTGGAGACCTCCTGCAAGCCTGGCAGCAAATGGATGGTGAGGTGAGACAGTAGGGGGCACTTCTATGCTGAGCCACCCACCTCACTGTGCCATGCCAAAAACCATGCTCTGAGAATCTCCCTTGGGGAGTCTATGTCCAGCTGCCCCCTTCCTGGAGACCTCCTGCAAGCCTGGGGTAATACTGCCACCACCCAGGTACTGGTCTCAGTTAGGGATCTGTGCAGCCTGGGATATACAGACCCAGTCAGCCTTGACAGTGCTTTGCCCCCTGGTAATATCTCTGGGTGCTCCTTATAGCCTTGAGCCCCTTCCCCACCAAGATATCCTCAGGTAGGACTGAATTAGTTAATAATCAGCAAAGCGCTAGGAGTGAAATGCATCTCTGATGCCTCTCCCCTCAGGCATCCACAGCTAGGCGTGTTGAGTCAGATAGCTTTTTATTGATCAGAGAGAGAGAATGGGGTTGGGTAGAAAACAGAGGAAGTTCAAGAGACTAGCAAAACACCTTGAGCAATACAGAAAAAAATGAACCTTTCATCAAATATTGAGCTTAGTGACCCTTTAATATGAGTCTAAATTAGCTGCGTCTTATGTCTATGCTAAATAAGGGCCTTGAGCAACCCGTCCTCTTTCTAACAGCAGTGCGGACAGGGACTGCTGGCCTGCTGCTAGTTCCCAGAGAGCAAGTGATCTCCCAGCCTAGCCCAGAGCATTCTCATGCCTGTAGAGGAGCTGCTTTCCCACACCCAGGGTGAGCATGGCTCCTCTGCAAGAGGAGACCCAGGTTCACCAGACCCAGGTTCCTGTGGACTTCCCATGCCCTTTATATTATTGGGCACATGCAGTTTGTTCACTGGAGTCACAATGCAAACCTGATGCAGGGAGAAGCAAAGCCCCTTTGAGACCAGTCAACTTTCACCGTGTGTCTGTGCACAACAGGTCCCTGGTCTTCGCTGGGCTTTCCATGTGGGCAGGAATGGCCCTATCACAGGTTGCTGGGTGGGGTGGGAAAAAGCAAAGTGCTGCTGACAAAAGCCTTCATGTAGCTGCACAATACAGGTGTCCTGAAAGGCCCCTTTCAAACCCTGGTTTTGCCACAGGCTTCTGGTGAGGCTTTGGGCAAGTAATGCTAGAGAGGCTAAAAGTCATTAGGCTCCTAACTCCCTTGGGTGTGAAGGACCATCCGCCTTTGGAAATGCAGGGAGCTAAATGATTAATACCTTGAAGGGTCTGGGTCTCTGCCACAGCTCCCTGCCTGTGAAATGGAGCTTACTGCACTGCCCCACCAGAAGGAGCTGCATGAGGGTCAATGTAGTAAGTAGTGACTGTGAGCCACTTGGACACCACAGAGATGGAGGCCATGGACATATGCGTGATAGCCTGTAACAAGGAGGCAAGGCCCAGCTGCAGCACAGATTTGCAGCACAAGTCTCTGTCCTCCCCATGGCAAGCCCTATAGCACAGTGGCTTGGCTCTGCTACCACAATAGCCTGTTAACAATCAGTAACAAGCAGCAGACAAGCTAGGAAAGCCTTCCTGGGTGCTGGCTCCTGCCTGTTCATTGCCCCACCGCCAGGGGCTTCTGCTGGGAACTGCGAGGGCTGCAGTTGCTTTCCCAACAACTCACCTGAATGATTCTCTGCAGTTTACAGGGACGTGGCACATCGTGGTTGGTGCCTCCAACTGCCCTGTGTTTCTGAGCATGAAGGAAATCATGAAGACATCTGTTGCCATCATCACGGCAATGCCAGGCGGCGACTTAACTTTAACTGTTGGCTTCCCTTTGTGAGTACAGTTGTATCCTGCTGACCTGACCCATCAGCATGTGGTTCTCCTGGGGCCTGGCACAGTCAGCAGCCTGGAGAAAGCTGACTATAGCTCAGTGGTTGAGGCTGGTTTGGTGCTGAGGTAGGGAAGATATTCTTGTGGCTGGCCCTGATATTGCCTCATATATTGCTGGGCCTTCATCCTGGATGGATTCTCTGGTCAGGGATGAGGTGGTGGGAGAGTGAAAATAAGATGAAATTCAAATCAGGAGGAATCTCCTTTGATTTATCCTGCAGCGTGCAGGTCAAGACAGGCTCACACCTGTCTTTACACTATACCAGCAACCTCCCACTGGGCTTAGCTTTCCCCTCTAGCAAAACCACATCCCCCACCTAGTCAGAACAGACTCACCTCTGCCCCCAACCATGAAGGCATATTGCTCTCCCCTTGCTAGGATGAGCCTGCCTGTTATCTGGGCAAACTAGGCTCACCCCAGCTCTTTGAGTGCCCCACGTTCTGGTTTAGCCTGACCTTGCTTTTCCCTTTGCTTTTTCCCAGGCCAGATGCTTGTCAGAAAATAGAGATGCATTTGAAGAGCACTGGGCAGCCAGGTCACTACACCAACTCAGGTACTTCCCAGGCTGCTCAGTGCCCCCTCCCCTCCCGGGTATCATGGTGCATGGTGCTCTTTGGGTCTCAGCTACCTTGCTTTGCTCCTTGCTGTTCGTGTACTTTCAAAGCTCCTGTGGCCAATGCCAGGATGGTGGCTCCAGGCACAGCAGTAGCTTGAGGACAGAACACATGTGTGGTGCCTCAGAGGGGATGGAGAGGATGCTGTGTTTTAGGGGAACAACCCTGCCAAAGCTCAACATCAGTCAGGGACACCACAGAGAGGATGGGACACAGATCCTGTCCTGCCTCCTTGCTAGTCCTTTCTGCAGAGGCATAAGGGTTAGGAGCAGTTCCTTCAACTTCTTTGTTCCCAAGCAGTGGTTTGTCTCCTTTCTGTGAGCCATGGCTCAGGGTCTCAGGGTGGGGCAGGTTGTCAATACTATATGTGAGCACCTGCAGGTGCATGCTGTGAGATGGCTCACCAGTGAGCAAAGCTTTGCAGGCAGATTTGCAAAATGGCTAGGCCAACTGACCTCTGGCTCCAGGAGCGGTGAGAGACACATGGGTGCAAGCCCACTGCACCCCCACTCTCCGAAGCACCCCCCAGCAACCCCCAGCAGCTGCGGAGTGCCCCCACCATCCCCCAGCACAGCCGGAGGTAAGCGGGGCCTGCGGTGGGAGGGGGTAAACCCCAGACAGCTGAGAGGAGGCGGCTGAGTGGAGCCAAGGAGGGTCTTGCCCTGCCTCAGCTCCTACTTGGCCCAGCTCCCAAGGGAGTCACGCGACCGGAGTCTCACGAACAGGACACACAAATAGGAGCGTTTGTCTGCCCGGCACATGAGTTAGCACGGTGTTTGCGCAGGTGGGACAGCGGGAGGGCCTGAGGCCCTGCCAGTGCGCCCTGGGGAAGGCAGTCCCAGCGTAACCAGCCAACCAGCGGCACAATGCGGATGGGCACACACCGCACCCTGAGGGTCCCCTCGGGGTCTGCACCCCCCACCGGCACTTCAGAGACCGCCAGCCCGACGGAGCCCACGGTTCCGGGCTCCACACAGACGGAGCCCCTGGCTCTCTGCTGCGGGGGCTGCTAGTGACTTTTTCAGGCTCTGGGGTCTGGGAGCATGGAGGGGAGCCCCAGGCTGCAGTCAAGAGACGGCCTGCCATCAGGGATAGTGAGCAGGAGATCGACTCCTACTGCCAGGCCCTTCTTCCCTGGGAGATGGAGGGTAGACCACAGTCTCCCTCCAGGGCAAGGGAGGACTTGGGGACCTCCCTTACTGTCCAGCCACAGGGTTGGACCAAGGTGGTCAAGGGCCCCAAGGCCCGCCGCACTC
>NW_005842042.1:2091843-2100377 GCF_000455745.1 Alligator sinensis
TTGGGGGGTGTCCCCCCCCCCCCAGCCACTGGGTGTGGGCATTTGCTGCAGCTACAGCTGGGCTGAAACTGGCCCAATCAAGGCCTAAAACCCCCTCTCCAGTGTAAGTGGTGGGGAGTGTCCTCCCAGACACAAGGGAAAAGGGAGGCTGGTAGCACTCCTGGCCCCTGTAGGGCAGCCTCCCGGAACAGCTCTGGGCTTTAATGCCAGCTGCGCCAGCCTCTGCTGCAGTGCAATGGCGTGGCCTGAGCAGTCAGATGTCCTCTGTACCAGTGTTAGAGCTTGGACTGGTGGGACCAGTGGGGAAGTGGAGCCCATTGTTTATGGCTGGTAGCACATCTGGGATCAGAACCAGGGGGCTTCAGCTCCTCTCAGAGATACAAAGGCTTCTCCTGCTGCCATGAAATAGGTCCTCTCTGCACCTGTACAGAGGACTTCCCCCTGCATGCTAGATGACAGGATATCTTCTGGGAGTGGCTGATCCCTCAGGTCTTCCTTCTCTGAAGAGGACCTGCACACTTCTTGCCCTCCTTGCCTGGCAGCAGCCTGCCAGCTACGCCTTCCTGAATTCCACCGCATGTTGGAGATGACAGGTGGCAGGCAGGTCCCCACCCAGAGCTAGCGCTGGGCACATTGTCTGGGCAAGTCTGGGCTCTCTGCCTGTTTCCACAGCATCCACTAGCAGGCTAGGGATTTCCTGCAGGTCTTGTTAGGCCTGTGACTTGCTCACAATCAGCTCCGTGTTGAGACTCACAGTGCCTGAATGCAGGATAATGCTATGAGTGTCCCACCCACTATAGACTTGTTTTCTGGTTGTAATGTTGCCAGCTTTGGGGATTTCATCAGGACTCTCATGATTACAGTGTTTCTTCTTAAATGTGACAAGAACATCTCTAACTTCTATTTTAAAAAGACTTTAAGGGTTAGGCTCCTTGCATTGGTTGTTGGGGCTACCTATACTGCGTGTGTGACTCAGCACCAGATGCCCAGTGCAAATGCTCTGCACAGTGCACACAGACCACATTCCTCACAATGTCCACATCAAGTCAGGGCTGGGGGGTCTCTGCCAGTAAAGACCTGGGCTGGGGAAACCCACTCTGTGTCATACTGTCTCCCCCTCTTGTGGTGGCTGGCCCCCAGCTGCTACCCTGTTAGCTAACAAAACTGGGGCTTTGAGCTCTGCTGAAAAGCCGGTGATATCAGAAGCAAATGTCCTGGGGCCTTCTCCGCCACTGACAGTACCCCTTGGGGCACAAGGTAATACCAACACCAATATGTCTAACAGCACCTTTATCCATTCACACTACATGTGCTCATTTCAGGGCATCAGGGAATGCAGGAGAAGCACCAATTTACACTTGCATACAAAGGACTCTTTGCACTTCCTTTCTGGATCATAATTCTGCTATTTGATGGGGTTTAAGCTACCTCCAAAAAGCTACCAAAAGCTCTGTGGCCCAAGCTGCTATCTCACAGCATCAAAAGAGATTGTTCCTTGGTGGATGCTTCTGACAACCCCTCATTTAGCTGTGGTTCAGGAATTAGCCAAACCCAGCTAATGCTGTCACCTAATACCCTGAATACTGATATCAGTTGTGCTCTTATATAACCTGTTGCATAAACCACTGAAGGAGGGTCAGAATTGAATGTGGTGGGGGTTTTGGCCTGCCCCCTGCAGAGGCATATAAAGTCATGTGCTCCGAGGAAGCCGGCGTGGTCCTTTAAGTCACCTGTAGATTCTCAGTGTGAGCGCAGCGCTGTGAGGATGAAGGCCATGCTGTTGAACATTGGGCTGGCTCTGCTCTGCGTGCTGGAGACCCAGGCAGAGGTCCCTGTCCAACCAGACTTTGATGTCAACAAGGTAATGCAGAGTGGGGATCAATGACGTACCGCGGGTTTCTGACGCCCAGGGGCCAATGCTTGCATTTGCTTCCCCCTCGCTTCCATCCTTCTCATAGCAATACTTAAAGTCATGTCCTATGATAAGGACACTGAAGGGCCTGGCCAGTGCCCCCACAAGGCCACTCCCTGGGGGCCATGGCCCCCTCCTGCCCCTGCTGTTGGTCCACCACTGGGTGGGAAGCAGTGAGACATGAGTGGAGGGTAAATGCCAGTGAACATGCCTTCCTGGGTCTGTGAGGGACACTCCCCTTTGCTGGTTGGTATCTGCAGCTGCCCCTTCTACTACAGTTGACTCTCCAGGCCTTTGACACTTTCCCACCCCATTCTCATAAAAAAACTAGGTGACTATGGCATTGATGCTACACAGTCAGGTGGGTGGCAAATTGGCTCAAGGGTTGCACCCAGAAAGTGGTGGTGGATGGATCATTTTTGATCTGGAGGGATGTGGGCAGTGGAGTTCCCCAGGGCTCGGTCCTCAGGCCTATGCTATTCAACATCTTTATCAGCAACTTGGTGGTGGGCATGGAAAGCACACTGTCCAAATTGTGATGACACAAAGATGTGGAAAGAAGTGGGCACACTGGAGGGGAGGAACAGAATACAACTAGATCTAGACAGGTTACAGAGGTGGGCAGATGGGAATAGGATGGAATTCAACGCAGACAAGTGCAAGGGGCTGCATCTAGGGAGAAGGAACCAGCAACACACCTATAGGCTGGGGAACACCCTTCTTGTCAACGTGGTGGCTGAAAGGGATCTTGGAGTTATTGTTGACTCCAGGATGGACATGAGCCACCAATGAGAGAAAGAGGTCAGTAAGGCTAGCTGCACCTTATCGTGCATCTACAGATGCATCACAAGCAGGTCCATGGAAGTGATCCTTCCCCTGTATGCGGTGCTGGTCAGGCCGCAGTTGGAGTACTGCGTCCAGTTCTGGGCGCTGCACTTCAAGAGGGATGTGGCTAACCTTGAGAGGGTCCAGAGGAGGGCCACTTGCATGGTTGGGGGGCAGCATGCCAGGCCCTACAAAGACAGATTAAAGGGCCTGAATCTATTCAGCCTCCACAAGAGAAGATGGAGAGGGGATCTGTTGGCCATCTATAAACTCACCAGGGGGGACCAGCAGAAAATAGGTGAGGCTCTGTTCCCCTGGGCACCACCTGGGATAACAAAGAATAATGGCCACAAATTGATTGAGAGCAGGCTTGATATCAGGAGGCATTACTTTACGGTTAGGGTTGTCAGGCTCTGGAATGGGCGCCCAAGGCAGGCGGGGCTGTCCTGTACCTTGGGTGTCTTCAAGAGGAGGTTGGATGGATACCTGGCTGGAGTATTATGATCCCAACACTCGTTCCTGCCCAGAGCAGGGGGTTAGACTTGATCTGTTCGGGTCCCTTCCGACCCCAGAAACTATGAAACTATGACACCCTTAACAGAGCAGGGTGGGTGAGACACTCAAAGACACTGACTCAGTGACTTGGAACCATGGACCAGGGCTACCTCCAGCCCCCACAGGCAAGTTCTCCACTGCCTCCTGGGCCCATCCCAGCACAGAGACCCTGCACAGCAGAATCCCTATCAGTGGTGGCCTTAGTGTTGTTGGGGCCCTGGGCAAGAGATTCATTTGGCACCCCTTAGATGCTTAATTTTCATGACCTATATGCAAGTCGGACATTTTCAATTTTAATATCACTTGGCCCTATCCATGAAACTGCAATGAAAGTATCTTAATACAATATCGATAATACCAATATTCAGTGTAATTCATTTTTATTTTTATACAGAGTGGGTCCCAGGGCAGTGGTCCAGTTTAACCTCTCCTAAGCCCGCTACTATCCCTATAGATAACAAATGGATGTTGCCACCAGAGTCAGGGGGTGTGACTACTCCTGGTCCTGTGTCCCCAGCTCTTCTGGGCCACTTGAACAAGGGGCAGTGCAGCAGAGGGAGAGGGGCTTGGACAACCCAGGGACTGGTGATGGCCCTGCAGGTGTGGAAGACCCTTCCATTAGTCACCAGACTGAAGGCATCCCAGAGAGGTCATTGCGGACAGATGGGTGGGGGCTGGTGTGAAACAAGGTGCTCTTGCCCAGCCCCTGGTCCATAGTGACCCAGGTGGAGGATGCCCACACTGCTCATGGTGTCTCGCACGGGTGGGTGCCTTATCCTACTGACAGCATAGCGGGAGTAAAGAGAAAACAGAAAATAGAAGTACAGGCTCTGGGTCTCTGTGCCACAGCTCCCGGCCTGTGAAATGGAGCTTACTGCACTGCCCCACCAGAAGGAGCTGCATGAGGGTCAGTAGTAAGTAGTGACTGTGAGCCGTTTGGACACCACAGAGATGGAGGCCATGGACATATGTGTGATAGCCTGTTACAAGGAGGCAGGGCCCAGCTGCAGAACAGATATGCTGCATACATTTCTGTCCTCCCCATAGAAAACCCTATAGCACATTGGCTTGGCTCTGCTAACACAATAGCCTGTTAACAATCAGTAAGAAGCAGGAGACAAGCTAGGAAAGCCTTCCTGGGTGCTGGCTCCTTCCTGTTTTTTGCCCCACGGCCAGGGGCTTCTGCTGGGAACTGCGAGGGCTGCAGTTGCTTTCTCAAGATCTCACTTGAGTGATTCTTTGCAGTTTGCAGGGAAATGGCACATCATGGTTGCTGCCTCCAACTGCCCCCAGTTCCTGAGCATGAAGGAAGTCATGAAGACGTCTGTTACCATCATCACGCCAATGCCAGGAGGCGACTTGACTTTAACTATTGGTTACCCTATGTAAGTACAGTTGTATCCTGCTGACCTGACCCATCAGCATGTGGCTGTCCTGGGGCTTGGCAGAGTCAGTGGCCTGGAGAAAGCTGACTATAGCTCAGTGGTTGAGACTGGTTTGGTGCTAAAGTGGGTGGGGGGGATATTCTTGTGGCTTTCCCTGATGTTGCCTCATAGGTAGCTGGACCTTCATCCTGGATGGGTTCTCCTGTTAGGGCTGAGGTGGTGGGAGAGTGAAAATAAGGTGAAATTCAAATCAGGAAGAATCTCCTTTTGGTTTATCCTGCAACGCACAGGTCAAGACAGGCTCACACCCATCTTCACACTGTGCCAGCAACCTCCCACTGGGCTTTGCTTTCCCCTCTAGGAAAACCACATCCCCCCACCCAGTCAGAACAGACTCACCTCTGCCCCCCACCATGAGGGCACATTGCCCTCCCCTTGCCAGGATGAGCCTTCTTGTTATCTGGGCAAACTAGGCTCACCCCAGCTCTTTAAGTGGCCCAGGTTCTGGTTTAGCCTGACCTTGTTTTTCCCTTTGCTTTTTTCTAGGCCAGATAAATGTCAGCAAATGGAGCTACCTTTCAAGAGCACTGGGCAGCCAGGTCACTACACCAATTCAGGTACTTCCCAGGCTGCTCAGTGCCCCCTCCACTCCCAGGTATCATGGTGCATGTTGGCAGGGGGCTCTTTGGGTCTCAGCTACCTTGCTTTGCTACTTGTTGTTTGTATACTTTCAAAGCTCCTGTGCCCAATGTCAGGATGGTGCCTACAGGCACACCAGTAGTTTGAGAACAGAACACATGTATGGTACCTCAGATGGGATGGAGAGGATGCTGTGTTTTAGGGGAACAACACTGCCAAAGCTCAACATCAGTCAGGGATACCACAGAGAGGATGGGACACAGATCCTCTCCTGCCTAGTCCTTTCTGCAGAGGCATAAGGGTTAGGAGCAGTTCCTTCAACTTCTTTGTTCCCAAGCAGCAGTTTGTCTCCATTCTGTGTTTCATCTGAGCTGGATCTATTCCCAGGCCATGGCTCAGGGTCTCAAGGTGGGGCAGGTTGTTAACACTATATGTGAGCACCTGCAGGTGCATGCTGTGAGATGGTGCACCAGTGAGCAAAGCTTTGCAGGCAGATTTGCAATCTGGCTAGGCCATCAGGTGCTGCCATTCCACCAGCATCCTGGATCTGCCACCATACACTGGTAGTGCACATGAAGCACCTGGTTGCATGCTTTGCAAAACCAGACTCAAACAAGCCCTGTGCAGCACCTGGTTCAGAGATCTTGTTTGGATAATTAATTCACAAGCTGTATTTGTGGCCAGGCTGGTCTGAGCCAATAGCACCAGCAGCCATAAAGCACAGGTGTGATCTTCCTGGTTTTAGCACATGTCATCCAACAAAGGCAGCAGAGAACCAACTGGTACCAGCAAGGCTGGGTTGTGAAGATGCCCCTTTTACCATTAGAAAGCACCTGGTCCTGGATATTTGGGCTTCTAGATAAAAATCAGGAAGGTGTTGGGGAACGTTCTAGATGACATCTACCCCAAGCTGCTTCAAATCTACTGATAAAGTGCCATTGGATCAATAAAGAGCCATTGGGTGCAACCAGCTAGTACTCACACTAATCAAATAAAAAAAAAAATTACCCTAGCTTTTAAGCAGACCGTTTCATCTTAGATTAACCCCATTTTACAGATGGGTAAAACTGAGGTACATAGCATGAAAATGATGTGCTCTAGGTAGAGACCAGGGTCTGTACCCCGAGTGGTGGCAGTGGCACAGCCAGCGGCGGAAGATGCAGTGGTCTGGACGGCAGTAATACCAGCTGCCACTCTTGCACCCCTTCTAAATGGATGTTTCAGGCTGCTGCCCCACTTACCACGCCCAGATACACTACTGGGAGCAGGATACCCAGCAACCCACCAGCAGTGCAGGGCATTGGACCAGTGCAGAGTATGGGACGAGTCCAGTGTCCTCATCACCCTAATACCAGCCCCAGCATGTAGCCTGTTTGCTAAGGAGAAGAGCTGAGACATTGTGGTCTTTGAACACCGCCTGGTTTGTTTTTCAGTGATGGCCAAGAGAGACTTCCGCGTGGTGGAGACAGACTATGCTCACTACGCCATCGTGTACATACGCAAGGATAAGGACGGCGAGACCAGCGTCACCCTGCAGCTCTTTAGTAAGTGTTGGGAGAATGGTCAGGACAGTACAGCCCCAGTGAGAAAATGGTGTTGACATGAGATGTGGGTGAGGAGAGGATTTGGGGAAAGCCAGTGGTACCTGAGCTGTCCTCTGAGGCTTAGTAAGACAGGGCCTTGGTTCTCAAAGCAACACCAAGAAGTTTCCATGACCATTTCCCTAATACTGGCTTTCACAAATGCTTTCCTTGCATTACTTCCTGTGAGCCAGCCCTAAAAGGCTGCACATAAGGGTGATCCATACAAAGGGAGAATCGTGGCCAAGTTTCTAGCCCAGCTCTGTGCTCTACCTGCTGGGTGAATGCTCAAAATCAAGGGGAGGCCCTCAGGTGGTCATTGGTAGAGGCGTCCATCAGGCTGGCTTCCTGGTCCTCTACATCTAATTGTTGGTCTTCACAGAGAACCTTCCTTTCTCTCCTAGCCCTCAGCTCATCCCATGCCCACACCAGCCCCTAGAAATCCCTGTCACTGTTCCCTCACTAGCACACAGCCTCCCATTGTAGCTGGTCAGGACTGTGTCTATCTGTCCAGCCACAGAGGAGCCCTGCTGCAGGTCAGGCTGGAAACACCTGGCTTTAATGCTGATCTTTGGCTTCAGGCAGAGTCCAGGATGTGCACCCTGAAGCCCTGAAGAGATTCAAGGAGCTGTACCCAACCATGGGCCTCACTGAAGACATGCTGGTCATCCTGCCCAAGTCAGGTAACTGCTGCCTGCTTCGGGATTTTTTCCATTCCCATATGTACTGCTAAACTTGGAAAAGAACAGATGCCATTGGCCATGATGCATGCATCGTGGCAGGGTTCACTGACCAGGATCCTAGAGGGATTGGGCCATTTTAGATCCCCAACATTTCTCTTTGCCATTGAGAAGATCCTGGAACAATGAGCTTATGCTGAGCACTGACAGCTCTCTCTTTCTCTTGACAGATCAGTGTGCCAAGGCCCTTGGGTGAGTTTACTATCTCTGGGTTTCCACTGAGCCAGGGCTATCTGAATAGCAAGGCTCCAGCCTGATTACTGGGGGTCAAGAATGGGGAGGGGGATGCTTGCTGTTTTTCTGCCACTCAGTAAGACTCCATGGAGAGGCATCTGTCTCTGAAGCACCAGTGCCTGGGAGAGCTGGACACTTGGTCTGCCTTGGCACAGCTCCCTGGTCAGGATGGGGCTGTTATGACCCAGACTGGGCTGTTTTAATGTATCCTGGTGTACTTGCCTCTCTGCCCATCTGCACTTTCCCCTCTGCCCAAGTATCCATCACTCTTACTGTCTTACAGTGTTTAAACGGGAGCCACCCCCATCAGCTGCAGCTCCTCCAGCCTCCACGGATGGATCACAGAAGCATCAGTGATCTGAAAATCCAGGCTGCAGCTTTGTGCCTCCTCACCCTCCTTCCCCACTTCCTTTGGAGGGATTCGCTCCCTCTGACTGCACCCCAGGAGGTAGCTCTGCAGCATGTACTGCTTTGCAAGGGACCCGTCCTCTCACTGCTAAATAAATAGATGCAGAACCTGCTTCCAGAGCCCCGTGTGTTTGTCTGGAGAAGGCAGGAGCAGCTCCGGAGTCTGCTGAGCATCTCAGGGCCCTGGAGCGCTTGGGGGACCTATCAAGGGGGCCTCTGCCCTGCTTACCTCTAGCAGCTTTCAGGAAGTTACTTG
>NW_005842042.1:2104092-2154354 GCF_000455745.1 Alligator sinensis
CAGAAGCAAATGTCCTGGGGCCTTCTCCGCCACTGACAGTACCCCTTGGGGCACAAGGTAATACCAACACCAATATGTCTAACAGCACCTTTATCCATTCACACTACATGTGCTCATTTCAGGGCATCAGGGAATGCAGGAGAAGCACCAATTTACACTTGCATACAAAGGACTCTTTGCACTTCCTTTCTGGATCATAATTCTGCTATTTGATGGGGTTTAAGCTACCTCCAAAAAGCTACCAAAAGCTCTGTGGCCCAAGCTGCTATCTCACAGCATCAAAAGAGATAGTTCCTTGTTGGATGCTTCTGACAACCTCTCATTTAGCTGTGGTTCAGGAATTAGACAAAACCCAGCTAATGCTGTCACCTAATACCCTGAATACTGATATCAGTTGTGCTCTTATATAACCTGTTGCATAAACCACTGAAGGAGGGTCAGAAGTGACTGTGGTGGGGGTTTTGGCCTGCCCCCTGCAGAGGCATATAAAGTCATGTGCTCCGAGGAAGCCGGCGTGGTCCTTTAAGTCACCTGCAGATTCTCAGTGTGAGCGCAGTGCTGTGAGGATGAAGGCCATGCTGTTGAACATTGGGCTGGCTCTGCTTTGCGTGCTGGAGACCCAGGCAGAGGTCCCTGTCCAGCCAGACTTTGATGTCAACAAGGTAATGCAGAGGGGGGATCAATGACATACCGCGGGTCTCTGATACCCGGGGGCCAATGCTTGCATTTGCACCCCCCATGCCTCCATCCTTCTCATAGCAATACTTAAAGTCATGCCCCATGATAAGAACACTGAGGGGCCTGGCTGGTGCCCCCTCCCCTCCCCAGGCCACTCCCTGGGGGCCATGGCCCCCTCCTACCCCTGCTGTCGGTTTGCCAACTTTGGGGGAAGCAGTGACACATGAATGGACTTTGATCTCAAAAAGGTAACGCAGAGAGGGGATGCAATGACACATGAGTGGAGGGTGAATGCCAGTGAACATGCCCTCCTGGATCTATGAGGGGCATTCCCTTTTGCTGGTTGGTACCTGCAGCTGCCCCTGCTACTAGAGTTGACTCTCCAGGACACCCTTAGCAGAGCAGGGTGGGTGAGACACTCAAAGACACTGACTCAGTGACTTGGAACCATGGACCAGGGCTACCTCCAGCCCCCACAGGCAAGTTCTCCACTGCCTCCTGGGCCCATCCCAGCACAGAGACCCTGCACAGCAGAATCCCTATCAGTGGTGGCCTTAGTGTTGTTGGGGCCCTGGGCAAGAGATTCATTTGGCACCCCTTAGATGCTTAATTTTCATGACCTATATGCAAGTCGGACATTTTCAATTTTAATATCACTTGGCCCTATCCATGAAACTGCAATGAAAGTATCTTAATACAATATCGATAATACCAATATTCAGTGTAATTCATTTTTATTTTTATACAGAGTGGGTCCCAGGGCAGTGGTCCAGTTTAACCTCTCCTAAGCCCGCTACTATCCCTATAGATAACAAATGGATGTTGCCACCAGAGTCAGGGGGTGTGACTACTCCTGGTCCTGTGTCCCCAGCTCTTCTGGGCCACTTGAACAAGGGGCAGTGCAGCAGAGGGAGAGGGGCTTGGACAACCCAGGGACTGGTGATGGCCCTGCAGGTGTGGAAGACCCTTCCATTAGTCACCAGACTGAAGGCATCCCAGAGAGGTCATTGCGGACAGATGGGTGGGGGCTGGTGTGAAACAAGGTGCTCTTGCCCAGCCCCTGGTCCATAGTGACCCAGGTGGAGGATGCCCACACTGCTCATGGTGTCTCGCACGGGTGGGTGCCTTATCCTACTGACAGCATAGCGGGAGTAAAGAGAAAACAGAAAATAGAAGTACAGGCTCTGGGTCTCTGTGCCGCAGCTCCCGGCCTGTGAAATGGAGCTTACTGCACTGCCCCACCAGAAGGAGCTGCATGAGGGTCAGTAGTAAGTAGTGACTGTGAGCCGTTTGGACACCACAGAGATGGAGGCCATGGACATATGTGTGATAGCCTGTTACAAGGAGGCAGGGCCCAGCTGCAGCACAGATATGCTGCATACATTTCTGTCCTCCCCATAGAAAACCCTATAGCACATTGGCTTGGCTCTGCTAACACAATAGCCTGTTAACAATCAGTAAGAAGCAGGAGACAAGCTAGGAAAGCCTTCCTGGGTGCTGGCTCCTTCCTGTTTTTTGCCCCACGGCCAGGGGCTTCTGCTGGGAACTGCGAGGGCTGCAGTTGCTTTCTCAAGATCTCACTTGAGTGATTCTTTGCAGTTTGCAGGGAAATGGCACATCATGGTTGCTGCCTCCAACTGCCCCCAGTTCCTGAGCATGAAGGAAGTCATGAAGACGTCTGTTACCATCATCACGCCAATGCCAGGAGGCGACTTGACTTTAACTGCTGGTTACCCTTTGTGAGTACATTTGTAACCTGCTGATCTGACCCATCAGCATGTGGCTCTCCTGGGCTCGGCACAGTCAGTGGCCTAGAGAAAGATGACTATAGCTTAGTGGTTGAGGCTGGTTTGGTGCTAAAGTGGAGGAAATATTCTTGTGGTTTTCCCTGATGTTGCCTCATAGGTAGCTGGGCCTTCATTGTGGATAGATTCTCCTGTTAGGGCTGAGGTGGTGGGAGAGTGAAAATAAGGTGAAATTCAAATCAGGAAGAATCTCCTTTTGGTTT
This sequence comes from Alligator sinensis, assembly GCF_000455745.1. NCBI lineage: Eukaryota > Metazoa > Chordata > Crocodylia > Alligatoridae > Alligator > Alligator sinensis. The sequence continues at coordinate 2,106,779 of NW_005842042.1, forward strand.
ATCCTGCAACGCACAGGTCAAGGCAGGCTCACGCCCATCTCTAGAGTATGCCATAACCCTCCTACTAGGCTTTGCTTGCCCGTGTAACAAACATCCCCCCACCCAGTCAGAACAGACTCACCTCTGCCCCACACCATGATGGCACATTGCCCCCCCTTCCCAGGATAGGCCTGCTTGTTACCTGGGCAAACTAGGCTCACCCCAGCTCTTTGAGTGACCCAGGTTCTGGTTTAGCCTGACCTTGCTTTTCCCTTTGCTTTTTTCCAGGCCAGATAAATGTCAGAAAATGGATCTTACTTTCAAGAGCGCTGGGAAGTCAGGTCACTACACCAATTCAGGTACTTCTCAGGCTGAAGATGGCGCACCAATGAGCAAAGCTTTGTAGGCAGATTTGCAAACTGGCCAGGCCAACTATCAGATGCTGCCATTCCACCACATCCTGGATCTGCCACCATACACTGGCAGTTCACATGAAGCACCTGGTTACATGCTTTGCAAAACCAGACTCAAACAAGCCCTGTGCAGCACCTGGTTCAGAGATCTTGTTTGGATAATTAATTCACAAGCTGTATTTGTGGCCAGGCTGGTCTGAGCTAATAGCACCAGCACCCATAAGGCAGAGCTTTGATCTCCCTGGTTTCAGCACATGTCATCCAACAAAGACAGGCAGAGAACCAACTGTTACCAGCAAGGCTGGGTTGTGAAGATGCCCCTTGTACTATTAGAAAGCACCTGGTCCTGGCTATTTGAGGTTATAGATCAAAATCAAGAAGGTATTGGGGGACTTCCTAGATGACAGCTGCCCGAAGCTGCTACAAATCTGCCAATAAAGTGCCTTTGGATCAATAAAGAGCCATTGGGTGCCACTATCTAGTAATCACATTAATCGAATAAAAAAAAATATCCTAGCTTTTATGCAGAACTTTTCATATTAGAATAACCCCATTTTACAGATGGGGAAAACTGAGGTACATAGCAGGAATATGATGTGCTTTAAGTAGAGACCAGGGTCTGTACCCAGAGTGGTGGCAGTAGCACAGCAGGTGGTGGAAGATGCAGTGGTCTGGACAGCAGTAATACCAGCTGCCACTCTTGCACCCCTTCTAAATGGATGCTTCAGGCTGCTGCCCCATTTACCACACCCAGCTACACTACTGGGAGCAGGATACTCAACAGCCCACCAGCAGTGCAGGGCATGGGACCAGTGCAGAGTATGGGATGTGTCCAGTGCCCTCATCACCCTAATACCAGCCCCAGCATGTAGCCTGTTTGCTAAGGAGAAGAGCTGAGACGTTGTGGTCTTTGAACACCGCCTGGTTTGTTTTTCAGTGATGGCCAAGAGAGACTTCCGCGTGGTGGAGACAGACTATGCTCACTACGCCATCGTGTACATACGCAAGGATAAGGACGGCGAGACCAGCGTCACCTTGCAGCTCTTTAGTAAGTGTTGGGAGAATGGTCAGGACAGTACAGCCCCACTGAGAAAATGGTGTTGACATGAGATGTGGGTGAGGAGGGGAATTGGGGAAAGCCATTGGCACCTGAGTTGTCTTCTCAGGCTTAGAAAGACAGGGCCTTGGTTCTCAAAGCAACACTGAGAAGTTTCCATGACCGTTTCCCTACTGTTGGCTGTTTCACAGATGCTTTCCCTGAATTACCTCCTGTGAGCCAGCCCCAAAGAGCTGAACGTAAGACTGGTCCATACAAAGGAAGATTCGTGGTCAAGTTTCTAGCCCAGCTTTGTGCTCTACCTGATGGGTGAATGCTGCAAATCAAGGGGAGGCCCTCAGGTGGTCATTGGTAGAGGCGTCCATCAGGCTGGCTTCCTGGTCCTCTACATCTAATTGTTGGTCTTCACAGAGAACCTTCCTTTCTCTCCTAGCCCTCAGCTCATCCCATGCCCACACCAGCCCCTAGAAACCTCTCCCATTGTGGCCGGTCAGGATTGTGTCCATCTGTCCAGCCACAGAGGAGACCTGCTGCAGGGCAGGCTGGGAACACCCGGCTTTTATGCTGAGAAACACCTGGCTTTAATGCTGATCTTTGGCTTCAGGCAGAGTCCAAGATGTGCACCCTGAAGCCCTGAAGAGATTCAAGGAGCTGTACCCAACCATGGGCCTCACTGAAGACATGCTGGTCATCCTGCCCAAGTCAGGTAACTGCTGCCTGCTTCGGGATTTTTTCCATTCCCATATGTACTGCTAAACTTGGAAAAGAACAGATGCCATTGGCCATGATGCATGCATCGTGGCAGGGTTCACTGACCAGGATCCTAGAGGGATTGGGCCATTTTAGATCCCCAACATTTCTCTTTGCCATTGAGAAGATCCTGGAACAATGAGCTTATGCTGAGCACTGACAGCTCTCTCTTTCTCTTGACAGATCAGTGTGCCAAGGCCCTTGGGTGAGTTTACTATCTCTGGGTTTCCACTGAGCCAGGGCTATCTGAATAGCAAGGCTCCAGCCTGATTACTGGGGGTCAAGAATGGGGAGGGGAATGCTTGCTGCTCCTGCCACTCAGTAAGACTCCATGGAGAGGCATCTGTCTCTGAAGCACCAGTGCCTGGGAGAGCTGGACACTTGGTCTGCCTTGGCACAGCTCCCTGGTCAGGATGGGGCTGTTATGACCCAGACTGGGCTGTTTTAATGTATCCTGGTGTACTTGCCTCTCTGCCCATCTGCACTTTCCCCTCTGCCCAAGTATCCATCACTCTTACTGTCTTACAGTGTTTAAACGGGAGCCACCCCCATCAGCTGCAGCTCCTCCGGCCTCCGCGGATGGATCACAGAAGCATCAGTGATCTGAAAATCCAGGCTGCAGCTTTGTGCCTCCTCACCCTCCTTCCCCACTTCCTTTGGAGGGATTCGCTCCCTCTGACTGCACCCCAGGAGGTAGCTCTGCAGCATGTACTGCTTTGCAAGGGACCCGTCCTCTCACTGCTAAATAAATAGATGCAGAACCTGCTTCCAGAGCCCCGTGTGTTTGTCTGGGGAAGGTGGGAGCAGCTCCGGAGTCTGCTGAGCATCTCAGGGCCCTGGAGCCCTTGGGGGACCTATCAAGGGGGCCTCTGCCCTGCTTACCTCTAGCAGCTTTCAGGAAGTTACTTGCGGGGGACAGACACATGAGAGTGCTCAGATGGGATAACATGGAACAGGATTTCTGAGTGCTTCAGTGGGCTGTATTCAGTCCGGGATGACTGCAACCCCAAGCCAGACCTCTGAACAGCAGGCGACACAGCACCAGGTAGAGATGTTCTGACAGAAGGATGGAGGACATGGCTGGGCCTCTGGGAGCAGTGCTGAAGTACAAAAATTTGGCACCTGGGGAAGAGCCCACAGCAGCAGCCCTCATACCACGCTCAGATCTGGGGGGCAGATGCCCCCAAATGCTTGCTCAGGAGTATATGCAGTGGCAGAAGCCACCCTTCCCCTGTTCCTATGCCCCCAGTAGAGCCACTTACAGCTCTGTCCCATGTCTTACCCTGGCTGGGCAGTGCCTGTTGGCATTCCTTCGCTTTGGTACCCAGGGCAGTCGCCCCTCTTGTCTCCCCGTACTATGGCACTGTCTGGGAGTGGAAGGGTTATGGTGTAGGAAGCAGGGAAGGGAAGGGGCTGGCTGGGACTGTGGGAGATTGGAGCAGAAGAGGCAGGAGTGGGACCCAGGTGAACATAGGGGGCAGAGAGTTGGCACCATATGTCACTGAGTTCACTGGAGGCTGGGGCCTGAGGCAGACAGCCTTGCACCATAAGGAGGTGGCTGTGGCCTGCCTGGCTAGCAGGCGCTCACCTCCCGCAGGCAGCTCAGAAGCCAGCTTGTACCCAGCAGAGTCTCTTAGGATGCCATACCCTGCTCCACCCCCAGCTACTGCAGCACCGACCTATGCCACAGTACAGCTGCCTTATCCCTCCTGCCCCCCTGGAGCTGCTCAGCATCACTGCCCTCTATCGTGCTCTTGGGACTAGAGCAAAAATACTGATCAAAGCATTCTGACTGCACTAACCAGACATTTCTTTGGGCAGCTGCAAAACTTCCCTCAGCTGCCAGACCCTCACCTGCACCTGCCCATTCACCCTGATCCTCAGTGCCCCTTCCCCTCACCCAGACCTGTCCCCTCAGCCTCTCCAGGGCTCGTGCTCCCTGTTTCCATACCCAGTGTGTGTGTCTCTGTCAGCCACCTGCAGCCCTCTTGTAATGGATGAGCTGCGCTGTGATTAGGACACTCGAGTTCAAAGAAGTGGATTTCAGCCTACTCAAGGAGTTAATGGGCATGGTGTCCTGGGAGGATAGAGTGAAGGTAAAGGTGCCCAGGAGGGCTGGGAGCTACTAAGGGCCACAGTAGTGGAAGCCTGACAGGAAACTGTCTTGACATGATGGAAGCACAAGAAGAAGGGCAAGAAACCTGGCTGCACAAAGAAGATACAAAGAAGGCAGAGCTAGTCAACAGCTACTTTGCCTCAGTCTTCGCAAAGAAAAGAACCCTCCATTGAGTTATGAGAGTGCAAGGCGCGGGGATGTCCCCAACACAGAGGCTAATGCACACCAGGACACAGGGCCATTTCCTCTTTGCCATTGCAGCATTGGCAGGTTCCTCACCATCGCAGCCACTGGGTGTGGGCATTTGCTGCAGCTACAGCTGGGCTGAAACTGGCCCAATCAAGGCCTAAAACCCCCTCTCCAGTGTAAGTGGTGGGGAGTGTCCTCCCAGACACAAGGGAAAAGGGAGGCTGGTAGCACTCCTGGCCCCTGTAGGGCAGCCAGGAACAGCTCGGGCTTTTAGTGCCACCTGCCCCAGCCTCTGCTGCAGTGCAATGGCGTGGCCTGAGCAGTCAGATGTCCTCTGTACCAGTGTTAGAGCTTGGACTGGTGGGACCAGTGGGGAAGTGGAGCCCATTGTTTATGGCTGGTAGCACATCTGGGATCAGAACCAGGGGGCTTCAGCTCCTCTCAGAGATACAAAGGCTTCTCCTGCTGCCATGAAATAGGTCCTCTCTGCACCTGTACAGAGGACTTCCCCCTGCATGCTAGATGACAGGATATCTTCTGGGAGTGGCTGATCCCTCAGGTCTTCCTTCTCTGAAGAGGACCTGCACACTTCTTGCCCTCCTTGCCTGGCAGCAGCCTGCCAGCTACGCCTTCCTGAATTCCACCGCATGTTGGAGATGACAGGTGGCAGGCAGGTCCCCACCCAGAGCTAGCGCTGGGCACATTGTCTGGGCAAGTCTGGGCTCTCTGCCTGTTTCCACAGCATCCACTAGCAGGCTAGGGATTTCCTGCAGGTCTTGTTAGGCCTGTGACTTGCTCACAATCAGCTCCGTGTTGAGACTCACAGTGCCTGAATGCAGGATAATGCTATGAGTGTCCCACCCACTATAGACTTGTTTTCTGGTTGCAGTGTTGCCAGCTCTGGGGATTTCATCAGGACTCTCATGATTTCAGTGTTTCTTCTTAAATGTGACAAGAATATCTCTAACTTTTATTTAAAAAAACACTTTAAGGGTCAGGCTCCTTGCATTGGTTGTTGGGGCTACCTATACTGCGTGTGTGACTCAGCACCAGATGCCCAGTGCAAATGCTCTGCACAGTGCACACAGACCACATTCCCCACAATGTCCGCATCAAACCAGGGCTGGGGTGTCTCTGCCAGTAAAGACCTGGGCTGGGGAAACCCACTCTGTGTCATACTGTCTCCCCCTCTTGTGGTGGCTGGCCCCCAGCTGCTACCATGTTAGCTAACAAAACTGGGTCTTTGAGCTCTGCTGAAAGCCGGTGATATCAGAAGCAAATGTCCTGGGGCCTTCTCCGCCACTGACAGTACCCCTTGGGGCACAAGGTAATACCAACACCAATATGTCTAACAGCACCTTTATCCATTTACACTACATGTGCTCAGATCAGGGCATCAGGGAATGCAGGAGAAGCACCAATTTACACTTGCATACAAAGGACTCTTTGCACTTCCTTTCTGGATCATAATTCTGCTATTTGATGGGGTTTAAGCTACTTCAAAATCCAAAAGCTCTGTGGTCCAAGCTGCTATCTCACAGCATCAAAAGAGATAGTTCCTTGTTGGATGCTTCTGACAACCTCTCATTTAGCTGTGGTTCAGGAATTAGACAAAACCCAGCTAATGCTGTCACCTAATACCCTAAATACTGATATCAGTAGTGCTCTTATATAACCTGTTGCATAAACCACTGAAGGAGGGTCAGAATTGAATGTGGTGGGGGTTTTGGCCTGCCCCCTGCAGAGGCATATAAAGTCATGTGCTCCGAGGAAGCCGGCGTGGTCCTTTAAGTCACCTGCAGATTCTCAGTGTGAGCGCAGTGCTGTGAGGATGAAGGCCATGCTGTTGAACATTGGGCTGGCTCTGCTTTGCGTGCTGGAGACCCAGGCAGAGGTCCCTGTCCAGCCAGACTTTGATGTCAACAAGGTAATGCAGAGTGGGGATCAATGACGTACCGCGGGTTTCTGACGCCCAGGGGCCAATGCTTGCATTTGCTTCCCCCTCGCTTCCATCCTTCTCATAGCAATACTTAAAGTCATGTCCTATGATAAGGACACTGAAGGGCCTGGCCAGTGCCCCCACAAGGCCACTCCCTGGGGGCCATGGCCCCCTCCTACCCCTGCTGTCGGTTTGCCAACTTTGGGGGAAGCAGTGACACATGAATGGACTTTGATCTCAAAAAGGTAACGCAGAGAGGGGATGCAATGACACATGAGTGGAGGGTGAATGCCAGTGAACATGCCCTCCTGGATCTATGAGGGGCATTCCCTTTTGCTGGTTGGTACCTGCAGCTGCCCCTGCTACTAGAGTTGACTCTCCCGGACACCCTTAGCCGAGGAGGGGGCACAGCAGAATCCCTATCAGTGGTGGCCTTAGTGTTGTTGGGGCCCTGGGCAAGAGATTCATTTGGCACCCCTTAGATGCTTAATTTTCATGACCTATATGCAAGTCGGACATTTTCAATTTTAATATCACTTGGCCCTATCCATGAAACTGCAATGAAAGTATCTTAATACAATATCGATAATACCAATATTCAGTGTAATTCATTTTTATTTTTATACAGAGTGGGTCCCAGGGCAGTGGTCCAGTTTAACCTCTCCTAAGCCCGCTACTATCCCTATAGATAACAAATGGATGTTGCCACCAGAGTCAGGGGGTGTGACTACTCCTGGTCCTGTGTCCCCAGCTCTTCTGGGCCACTTGAACAAGGGGCAGTGCAGCAGAGGGAGAGGGGCTTGGACAACCCAGGGACTGGTGATGGCCCTGCAGGTGTGGAAGACCCTTCCATTAGTCACCAGACTGAAGGCATCCCAGAGAGGTCATTGCGGACAGATGGGTGGGGGCTGCTGTGAAACAAGGTGCTCTTGCCCAGCCCCTGGTCCATAGTGACCCAGGTGGAGGATGCCCACACTGCTCATGGTGTCTCGCACGGGTGGGTGCCTTATCCTACTGACAGCATAGCGGGAGTAAAGAGAAAACAGAAAATAGAAGTACAGGCTCTGGGTCTCTGTGCCACAGCTCCCGGCCTGTGAAATGGAGCTTACTGCACTGCCCCACCAGAAGGAGCTGCATGAGGGTCAGTAGTAAGTAGTGACTGTGAGCCGTTTGGACACCACAGAGATGGAGGCCATGGACATATGTGTGATAGCCTGTTACAAGGAGGGAGGGCCCAGCTGCAGCACAGATATGCTGCATACATTTCTGTCCTCCCCATAGGAAACCCTATAGCACAGTGGCTTGGCTCTGCTACCACAATAGCCTGCTAACAATCAGTAAGAAGCAGAAGACAAGCTAGGAAAGCCTTCCTGGGTGCTGGCTCCTTCCTGTTTTTTGCCCCACGGCCAGGGGCTTCTGCTGGGAACTGCGAGGGCTGCAGTTGCTTTCTCAAGATCTCACTTGAGTGATTCTTTGCAGTTTGCAGGGAAATGGCACATCATGGTTGCTGCCTCCAACTGCCCCCAGTTCCTGAGCATGAAGGAAGTCATGAAGACGTCTGTTACCATCATCACGCCAATGCCAGGAGGCGACTTGACTTTAACTGCTGGTTACCCTTTGTGAGTACATTTGTAACCTGCTGATCTGACCCATCAGCATGTGGCTCTCCTGGGCTCGGCACAGTCAGTGGCCTAGAGAAAGATGACTATAGCTTAGTGGTTGAGGCTGGTTTGGTGCTAAAGTGGAGGAAATATTCTTGTGGTTTTCCCTGATGTTGCCTCATAGGTAGCTGGGCCTTCATTGTGGATAGATTCTCCTGTTAGGGCTGAGGTGGTGGGAGAGTGAAAATAAGGTGAAATTCAAATCAGGAAGAATCTCCTTTTGGTTTATCCTGCAACGCACAGGTCAAGGCAGGCTCACGCCCATCTCTAGAGTATGCCATAACCCTCCTACTAGGCTTTGCTTGCCCGTGTAACAAACATCCCCCCACCCAGTCAGAACAGACTCACCTCTGCCCCACACCATGATGGCACATTGCCCCCCCTTCCCAGGATAGGCCTGCTTGTTACCTGGGCAAACTAGGCTCACCCCAGCTCTTTGAGTGACCCAGGTTCTGGTTTAGCCTGACCTTGCTTTTCCCTTTGCTTTTTTCCAGGCCAGATAAATGTCAGAAAATGGATCTTACTTTCAAGAGCGCTGGGAAGTCAGGTCACTACACCAATTCAGGTACTTCTCAGGCTGAAGATGGCGCACCAATGAGCAAAGCTTTGTAGGCAGATTTGCAAACTGGCCAGGCCAACTATCAGATGCTGCCATTCCACCACATCCTGGATCTGCCACCATACACTGGCAGTTCACATGAAGCACCTGGTTACATGCTTTGCAAAACCAGACTCAAACAAGCCCTGTGCAGCACCTGGTTCAGAGATCTTGTTTGGATAATTAATTCACAAGCTGTATTTGTGGCCAGGCTGGTCTGAGCTAATAGCACCAGCACCCATAAGGCAGAGCTTTGATCTCCCTGGTTTCAGCACATGTCATCCAACAAAGACAGGCAGAGAACCAACTGTTACCAGCAAGGCTGGGTTGTGAAGATGCCCCTTGTACTATTAGAAAGCACCTGGTCCTGGCTATTTGAGGTTATAGATCAAAATCAAGAAGGTATTGGGGGACTTCCTAGATGACAGCTGCCCGAAGCTGCTACAAATCTGCCAATAAAGTGCCTTTGGATCAATAAAGAGCCATTGGGTGCCACTATCTAGTAATCACATTAATCGAATAAAAAAAAATATCCTAGCTTTTATGCAGAACTTTTCATATTAGAATAACCCCATTTTACAGATGGGGAAAACTGAGGTACATAGCAGGAATATGATGTGCTTTAAGTAGAGACCAGGGTCTGTACCCAGAGTGGTGGCAGTAGCACAGCAGGTGGTGGAAGATGCAGTGGTCTGGACAGCAGTAATACCAGCTGCCACTCTTGCACCCCTTCTAAATGGATGCTTCAGGCTGCTGCCCCATTTACCACACCCAGCTACACTACTGGGAGCAGGATACTCAACAGCCCACCAGCAGTGCAGGGCATGGGACCAGTGCAGAGTATGGGATGTGTCCAGTGCCCTCATCACCCTAATACCAGCCCCAGCATGTAGCCTGTTTGCTAAGGAGAAGAGCTGAGACGTTGTGGTCTTTGAACACCGCCTGGTTTGTTTTTCAGTGATGGCCAAGAGAGACTTCCGCGTGGTGGAGACAGACTATGCTCACTACGCCATCGTGTACATACGCAAGGATAAGGACGGCGAGACCAGCGTCACCTTGCAGCTCTTTAGTAAGTGTTGGGAGAATGGTCAGGACAGTACAACCCCAGTGAGAAAATGGTGTTGACATGAGATGTGGGTGAGGAGGGGATTTGGGGAAAGCCAGTGGTACCTGAGCTGTCCTCTGAAGCTTGGTTCTCAAAGCAACGCTGAGAAGTTTCCATGACCGTTTCCCTACTGTTGGCTGTTTCACAGATGCTTTCCCTGAATTACCTCCTGTGAGCCAGCCCCAAAGGGCTGCACGTAAGAGTGGTCCATACAAAGAGAAAATTGTGGCCAAGTTTCTAGCCCAGCTCTGTGCTCTACCTGATGGGTGAATGTTCAAAATCAAGGGGAGGCCCTCAGGTGGTCATTGGTAGAGGCGTCCATCAGGCTGGCTTCCTGGTCCTCTACATCTAATTGTTGGTCTTCACAGAGAACCTTCCTTTCTCTCCTAGCCCTCAGCTGATCTCATGCCCACACCAGCCCCTAGAAATCCCTGTCACTGTTCCTTCACTAGCACACAGCCTCCCATTGTAGCTGGTCAGGACTGTGTCTATCTGTCCAGCCACAGAGGAGCCCTGCTGCAGGTCAGGCTGGAAACACCTGGCTTTAATGCTGATCTTTGGCTTCAGGCAGAGTCCAGGATGTGCACCCTGAAGCCCTGAAGAGATTCAAGGAGCTGTACCCAACCATGGGCCTCACTGAAGACATGCTGGTCATCTTGCCCAAGTCAGGTAACTGCTGCCTGCTTCGGGATTATTTCCCTTCCTATATGTACTGATAAACTAATGTACTGCTAAACTTGGAAAAGAACTGATGCCATTGGCCATGACACATGCATTGTGGCAGGGTTCACTGACCAGGATCCTAGAGGGATTGGGCCATTTTAGATCCCCAACATTTGTCTTTGCCATTGAGATGATCCTGGAGCAATGAGCTTATGCTGAGCACTGACAGCTCTCTCTTTCTCTTGACAGATCAGTGTGCCAAGGCCCTTGGGTGAGTTTACTATCCCTGGGTTTCCATCGAGCCGGGGCTATCTGAATAGCAAGGCGCCTGATTACTGGGGGTCAAGATTGGGGAGGGGGATGCTTGCTGCTCTTCTGCCGCTCATTAAGTCTCCACTGAGAGGCATCTGTCTCCACAGCACCAGTGCCTGGGAGAGCTGGGCACTTGGACTGCCTTGGTCAGGATGGGGCTGTTGTGACCCAGACTGGGCTGTTTTAAGGGATCCTGCATTAATGGTTCACTTGCCTGTCTGCTCATCCCCCGTTTCCCCTCTACCCAGGTATCCATCACTCTTATTGTCTGTCTTACAGTGTTTAAAGGGGAGCCACCCCCATCGGATGCAGCTTCTCCATCTCCCACAGGTGGATCAAAGAAGCATCAGTGATCTCAAAATCCAGGCTGCAGCTTTGTGCCTCCTCAGCCTCCTCCTCCACTTCCTCTAGAGGGATTCATTCCCTCTCAGTCCACCCCTCCTCTCGCTGCCAAATAAATAGATGCGAACCTGCCTCCCGAGCCCCGTGTGTTTGTCTGGGGAAGGTGGGAGCAGCTCTGGATTCTGTTGGTGATTCCAGACCCCAGGGCCCTGGAGCCCTTTGGGGACCTTTCAATGGGGCCTCTTCCCTGCTTACTGCTAGCAGCTTTCAGGAAGTTACTCGGGGGGACAGACACATGAGAGTGCTCAGATGGAATAACATGGAACAGGATTTCTGAGTGCTTCAATGGGTGCTGTATTCAGTCCGGGATGACTGCAACCCCAAGCCAGACCTCTGCACAGCAGGTGACACTGCGCCAGGTAGAGATGTTCTGACAGAAGGATGGAGGACATGACAGAGCCGAAGCAACAAAGTTTGGCACCTGGGGAAAAGCCCACAGCAGGAGCCCTCTCCCCACACTCAGATCTGGGGGGCAGATGCCCCCAAATGCTTGCTCAGGAGTGCACACAGTGGTGGGATCCACCCTTCCTCTGTCCCTATGCCCCCGCAATGAGCCACTTACAGCTCAATCCCATGCCTCACCTTGGCTTGGCAGTGCCTGTAGCCCCTCCAGGGCTCCTGCTCCCTGTTTCCATACCCAGTGTGTGTGTCACTGTCAGCCACCTGCAGCTCTCTTGTAATGGATGAGCTGTGCTGTGATTAGGACACTTGAGTTCAAAAAGGCAGATTTCATCCTACTCAAGGAGCGAATGGGCATGGTGTCCTGGCAGGATAGATTGAAGGATAAAGGTGCCCAGGAGGGCTGGGAGCTTCTAAGGAGCACAGTAGTGGAAAGCCTGACAAGAATCTGTCTTGACACAATGGAAGCACAAGAAGAAGGGCAAGAGACTAATGTTGCAGCACAAGGAGCTTCTAAAATGACTCAAATGCAAAAGGAAAGCAGACAGGCAATGGGCGAATGGGCAGGTCACCAAGGACGCAGGCCAGGAAATAGGAAGAACCTGCAGGGACAAAAATCAGGAAGGCAAAGATAAAGAACAAGCTGCACTTGGCAGAGGAGGTCGAGGACAACAGGAGGCTCTATAAGTATGTTGGCTAGAAAATAAAGACCAAGGAAGCTGTGTTTCCTTTGTTAACAAGGCAGGGGGAAGGGAACTCCCAAAAGGGAAGATACAAAGAAGGCAGAGCTACTTAACAGCTACTTTGCCTCAATCTTCACAAAAAAATTAAGCTGCCAGACACCTAATAGGTATTATCTGGATAATGAAGGAGGTAAGATAAGGGAGGAGATAACAGTAAAGACAGTCAAGCTTTTCTTGGATCTTAATGAATTCTAGTCAGCAGAGCCAAGTGAGCTTCAACCCAGGGTCCTGAAGGAACGGGCAAAGGAGATATCAGATCTTCATGAAGTCATGGGAGAGAGGCCAGGTAGCAGAGGACTGGAAAAGGGCCAATGTAGTGCCTCTCTTTAAAAAAAGCAAGAAGGTGGACCCGGGGAACTACAGACCAGTTAGCGTCACCTCAATGCCTGGGAATTTACTGGAGCGTATCCTAAGGAAGGCCATTTGCAAGCATCTGGAGGAGGAAAGGCTGATTACAAGCAGCCAATATGGATTTATGAAAAATCTTGTTAAAGAAAAGTGATCTCCTTTGTTGACAAAGTAACTACTTGGCTGGAAAAAAGGACTGCTGTGGATATAGTGTATCTGGACTTCAGCAAGGCTTTTGACAAGGTCCCGCACTACCTTCTCATAAACAAATTGGAGAAACTTGGGCTGGATAAAACTACTCCATGGTAGAAGATAACTGGCTCAATAGCCATAAGTAAAGGGTAATTATTAGCAGGTCCATGTCAGAATGACATGAGGTTTTAAGTGGAGTCCTGGGTCTGGTGCTGTTCAACGTGTTTTATTAATCATTTGGATGCTGGCATAGAAAGCTTCTGGAGCAAGTTTGCAGGTGACGTATGCAAGCTGGCTGGCTTGGCTGCTCCAGTCTGGATTGCCTAGTCCCAGTGAACGGGTCTGACCCCAGACAGGCAACCAGAGCTGTGCCCAGCTCCTGCCAGAAAGTCTTCTGGCTGGGGTCTGGATGGCCCTCAAGTTTGGCCCTCTCCAGGCTCAGGCAGGCCTGGGCAGTTGCCCCTGGCTCACCAGCTGACAAAGGCAGTGGCAGGGTGCTTCTGGCAGCAGGAAGTGTGTCTGGTGCCAGTTCTGGCACACAGACGCTTCCCACCTGGCTTCTGGTCTCCAGACCACTTTTTTGTGTGCAGCCACGGGGCTCTGGGCCACCTGGGGATGGACCCTCCAGCTGCAGTGCACCAGCTGTACCGGCCACGTCCGAGGCACCTGGGCTGAAGTGACAATGTAAGTCAGTCAGGGACCTTTCACAAGGGGACGTGCAAGCAGTCTTCAAATACTTTAAGGGCTGTCATAAAGAAGAGAGAAAGCATCTTTTCTCTCTTGCTGCAAAGAAGAGGACTTGAATAATGGCTTGAAGTTGCAGTAAAGTAAATTTAGATTGGATAGCTGGAAAAACTTCTTCACTGTGAGAATAGTGAGGCAGTGGAATAGTAAATGAAGTTGTGGACTCTCCATCACTGGAGGTATTTAAGAAGAGGTTGGACAGCCACTGGTTGTGGATGATCTAGGTGTAGCTATGCCTATTTTCTACCATAGGTATTTCTGGGCTTTGCTGGTTACTTCCCCCCCCGCAGCCTTTTTCTGCTATATGGGTGTTTTTAAGCCTCCTCAGAGGCATTGAGTATTGGCTACAGCTAAAGCTGTGGATTTCAACTGGGGTGTGCCAATCCTCCTGTTAAGATCAAAGATCACCATATGTGGGGTAAGGGAAGACTTTTAACCCCTGGTTAGATTTGTGTGGACTGGGGAAGTTTTTGCCTTCCCCTGTAGTGAGGGTGAAGGCCCTCTACCTGGAATCTCTTGTGAGTATATTGACAGCATTTTATAGAAGCAGGACTTTGGCTGCTGTGGTTCCCCTTATTTTACCTGTGGCAGGTTAGGGTGTTAGGTTATGTTGTGTCAAGGTTGAGAGTAGTCTTATGTAGAGTTTAGATGGGATGGTTTGGATAGGGATGATCCTGCCTCAGGCAGGTGGCTGGACTAGATGCCTCTGGAGGTCCCTTCCAGCCCTACTTCTCTATGACTCTATGATGTGTCCCAGCAAAGCTGATCCACTTCACTGGGCAAAACATGTCACCTGTTGTTCTGCTCCTTGACGGTGAGAGACAACAGATGATTTCTTTCAGAGCTTGAGGGGCCTGGTCCTGTGCACCCCAGGAATACCCAGGTAGGATCAAGCCTCCTAAGCCCTGGGAGTGCCTGCCTGGCTTTCCTCACCTACCGAGACCTGCCCCTGGGATCTCCAGGGATGCATCTGGGTAAGTGGACAACCCCCAGCTTTACCCGCTTACCCAGAAAGGTTCCCAGAGATCTTGGGGGTGGATGTGGGTAAGTAAGTCCTGGCATGGAGGAACAGGGCACTGGGGATTCCCTGGGTTCCATGCCTCCATGCTAGGACCTTCCTGGGCTTTCTCCACGTATGGAGAGGTGCCCCTAGAGATCTCAGAGCAGGTCTCCATAAGCAGCGAGCTCCAACTTTCCCCACTTATAGAGAGGTGCCCTGAGATTCCTCAGGGATGAAATGTCCCATCCTGACCAGGGAGCCCAGCCAACGAGGGACATGTGCCCAGCTTTCCCAGCCCAAGCTGCCCGCACTCCCCTGCAACAGAGCAGACAAAGGGCTGGCACAATATAGTGGCACAGTTTATTATTACCTTCTATCCCACTGCAGGCCCACTGCATTTGTGTTGCCTTAACAACTGTTACGGTAGCACAGACACTAAATGAATAGATGTCCCTCCCTTTTGTCATGGATGTGGCATGACAGAAGTTAGTAATAAACTGTGTCACTTTAGTGCAGCTGACATCTGTTTGTAAACACAGAGACAGGTGGGGTAGCATGCCCAAGGGCACTTGACTCCTCCATGCTTCTCCTCCTCACCTGGGCAGCTTCCAGAGCAAATGCAACAGATGGGAGAAGCAGAGACAGCAGCAGTCAGTATGCTAAGGAGAGGAATTGTGCTCCCTGCCCCCAGAAGGCAGCAACCTTCATGAGGCTGAGAATGAGGGGAGATGTGCCCAGGACTCCTAGGGCAGCAAGGGGAGGCCTGGACTTTGCAGGTAAACAGAGCTCCCAAGATAGGAAGAAGCCTGCTTTGCACATGGCTCCAGTCCTTCCCAGGCAGTGAAAGAGGCAGTGCTGCCAACTCTATCACCTCCATGGGCACCGTTGGCCCCCAGGGACCCTTAGTCACTGCCATGACATGAGAAAGGGGTGCCATGGAGACCCCTTTCTCCAGAGCCTCTGCCCTCCTCTGCCAGGCCACCCACTTTGGATCTGTCAGCCCATGACACTCACACAGTGCCTCCCATGGCCCAGACCCAGGGCAGAGGCCCAGTGGCCTCCCAAAGACCCAGGCTAGTGCCCTAACCCCTGGTTCACTTTTCTCCTCTTCCCAGTCACACACCTCCCTGGGAAAAACCAAGGCCCACCCTGCTCCTCTCCACAATGTGGCAGGGGTCACACAAATTTAAAAACAGTGACTCTTACCCTCTAATTCAAGGTGAGTTCAGGAAGGCCGCATACTGAGTTTTGGCAAACCATCGAGGGCCGCATGACAGGCAGCCAGGGGAAGATAAATATTAATTTTCTAAATTTTTAGGGCCCTATGGGCCAGGTAGAATGGGCTAGTGGGCTGCATCTGGTCCACGAGCTGCATTTTGCCCACCCCTGCTCTAATTGCTGGTCTGCACGTGGCAATAAGAACCTACTACAGCTGCCTGTTAATGGAGTTACTCAAGGAGTGAAAGCAACTGTGTGTAGTGCAACCTCTCTGCTCCTCTCCACACCAGCCCATGCTGGAGTTGTTATTCACACAAACCCCCACTGACATTGCCTACTTTGGTTGCATGTAGGTGCTGTTGGAAGCTAGCTCTGCTGCTAGCTGAGGGCAGCTGATGTGCCCAGATCACAAACAGATGTGTGGAGGAAGAAGGGCTGCTGATTGGGCTCAGGTCACAGCAGGGATGGTTTCTGCTGCCTAGGTGCCTGGCCCAGAATGCAACCATCACTCCAAGATGGACTTACATTTCCCACAGGGCCATGCTCAGGGTCCTTATGTGCTCAAGATGCTGTGCTAGCAGACCTTGTAATCCCTGCTCCAGATGACAAGGGATTTTCCTGCCCTGCCTGCATGGCCGTGCTCAGGCTCTCATGTCCCTGAGCCAGATGCCTCTTGAGCCAAGAAATTCCCACTTTTGCTGGCAAAGCAGTGGGGCACCCAGATTGCAGGTATAAATTCTATGTGGTGCAACCAGAGCAAATGGGATGGGGGTAAGGTTAATGCCAAAGGCAGAGGAGATGTTTACACTAAAGCTGCTGGCCCAGGGGTGGGCAAAATATGGCCCACGGGCCAGATGCGGCCTGCCAGGCCATTCTATCTAGCCCGCGGGGCCCCTAAAACATTTAGAAAATTAATATTTACCTGCCCCTGGCTGCCTGTCATGCAGCCCCCGATGGCTTGCCAAAACTCAGTAAGCGGCCCTCCGCCTGAAATAATTGCCCACCCCTGTACTGGCCCCTGTGAGAGCTGGCACTGGATATTTAGGTTCTTCACAGATGGGCAGTTGCCAGTTCCTGTGACTTCTATACAGGCTGCATCCTTAGAAGAGTCCAACAAGGCTTTGGGATGTGCCCCAGCTAGATCCATAGGCTGAGAGGCGGAACACATGCTGTTGGCTTCCCCGTTGTGGATAATGCTCTGGAAGACCCTTTGTCCCACTCTCTAGTCCTTTCAGGTCCTGACCCCTGAGCAGCTGAGAATAGAGAAGGTCAAAGTGAGTCTGTTCTGTTTTTGCTGCTGCCTGCCTTGATGATCACAAATAGCCTGCGGAGATCAAACCAACCCAGCATCCTATTAACCTGCTGGCAAGTCTCCCCACCCTCAGGATCTAAACATGCTGTACTTTGTCCTTTATGGGTGAGAGTTTTGGGAGGTATTAAAATATTTCAAAGATACGTGATGTGCTGATGCTCACCAGGGCCATGTTACTTCCTCAATTGCACAACTTACAAGGGATGGGCAGGATCCATTATGCTCTGTTCCCATGTCTGGGAGAGACTGTGCTGAGCCCTATAAAGCCAGGAGCCCTTCATGCACCAGCTCTGAATTCCTCATCTTTGCTGAGAAGCAAGAGGTCTGCATGATGAAGGTTGCACTGCTGAGCCTGGGGCTGACCCTGCTCTGTATGCTCCTGGCCGAGGCTCAGCCAAGGGCAGAAAGGGTAGACAAGAACAAGGTAACATCCATGGTCCTGGGTAGGGGAGGGCAGCACTCACCAACGTCTGACTGCTCCTGTTATAGGGCTCAGCAGAAAGCAGGAATCCTTGCATTCCCCCTGGGAGTTGGGTTGAATGGATCTGTACAGGGTCCCTAATGGCAATTACACCCTCGATTCAACTGCAGCCCCAAAAGCAAAGCCACCCTTGCAGCCCCTTAGGCACCTGGTTCATTTAACTGCCTCCTATGACTGGTTGGGGTCACTGAGCTTGACTGGGACATGGGAATGAGGGAGGAATTTTTGTGTGTCGGTTCCAGGGAGAGTATTAATTCCCATTGCCCAGCCCTTGTGTTGGTGGGCTCCATTGTTAGCAGGCCTGTATTTCATTTTCTTTCTCTCTGGTATAAGGGGAGAGAGGTTAAGAAAAAGAGCTTGCAGGAAACTCAGCTTGGTAAAGCTTGGGCTTGGTCAGTGCCTAAGGACAAGTCTGACAGAACAGACTCTGAGCCCTCGCCTCTGCGCGTTGTACTGGGCAAAGCAGCTGTGCCAGTGGCTGACTGGGTGGGGCCCAGCTGACAGCAGCACTGATCCTTTGTGATCTATGCCCCTTGAGCTTCCCTTTCAAATTGAGAGGGTTCTTTGGGCTCCCAATTTGGGGGCCTGGGAGCCTGAGGGCAGGGCATGCTGAACCCCTTGTCCAGATCCACAGGGAGCTGCTGTCTCTAGCTCACAGGGAAGTGGTACCTCACTGGTGTGGCATCGACCTGCGATTGGCTTCAAAAGAGGAAGGGTGACATGACCATGATGCCTGCTGATATCTCGCTCACCAAGGAGGGGGAAGTGCTTTTTTCAATGGCCTTCTCCAGGTAAGACCTGAGCATAGTCCCATGCCCACTGGCTTCCCTGTTTGATCCGCTCCCTCGTGAGCCCTATGTCAATGGAGTGGGACTGAGAAACCCCTTGAGAGACCTGCTGTCTGATGCCACAATAACGGGCAGCTTCATAAGAACAGAGTGAGGTAGAAAGAACCCGGTGCCTCCCAGCACCAGTGGGTTGAAAGCGGCTGGGGAAAGGCAAGTAGCGGAGCACCGAATATGGGAATATCACTGTGCCACCTCGGAGGAAGCTGCAGCATTGACAGGTCAAAGAGCAGTTAGCACCGTCCCCTCCCTTCACTTGTGTAACAAGCCCCTTTTAGTGCCTTTCACAAAGAGGAGGCAGGAGGGTCCAGTATGAGGGATAAAACAGGCCCTGCCCTTAGTGGTACATAAGGGAAGGGTCCCAGCTGCATCAACAGAAGTGTTCCAGCAGTGGAGGAGGACAGAGCTCCTGCCAGGGGCTGACACCATGAGTAGGCTTGGGGGAAGGCTAGAACAAGGAGGCACTTGGCTAAGGTCTGCTCAGGACAGAGGGAAGGCTGGGACTAGTCAGAGCTCATTCAAAGAAGTAAAGGAAGTTTTAGGAAAAGACTGGTGCTGGGAAAGCCTGTGTTGAGACTAAAAGGCTATGACTGATAGGAATGAGTCCTGCAAGGATGGTCAACAAGCCCTAAGAGACTTTGCAAAGGGGACAACCAGCTGCAGGAGGCTGCAGGCCAGGAGACCCCAAGGGGTCCTGATCCTGGGGGGTTGCTATGTACTGTCAGCCAGGCTCTTCTTCCCACCTCCAGGCTGAAAGACTGGCCTTTCTGGAAAGGCACTGGGTGAGGCAGTGTCCCCAGCTTGGCCCAGCTTCCAAGAGAGCTGATCTAGGAGCTACTCAGCAGGCACTAAATTAAACAATCTCAGCTTTGATAAATGCACAGCTGAGGGGAAGACTGCTCCAATGACTTGGACATATGGCTGAACCTCAGGAAAGCTGGCATCAGTCCCAGGCTCTATCAAGATCACATAGTGCCCTATGTGCCATCCCAATGCCTCGTTTTCCCTAAATAGTGCTACTCCTTGTACCTGCCTCATTTATTCAGATGGCAAATCCTGGAGACGAGGGACTGTTTCTTTTCTCTGGACATGTGCAACAGCTAGTGCAGTGGAGCCCCCATCCCAGCAGCTGCTTTAGTCAAGCAATAACAGAGTAAAATCTGCAGGAAGAAGGAGAAAAGCTTGCGAGTAACATGTGTTTCTTGCTCCTGGGCTGCCCTCCCTGCTGTCCCTCTATCACTATTACAGGGTCTCTGCTTTTGCCTTGCCCACTTACCTGGGGTTTTCCTGGTGCCTGGGGCTCTGTCTGTCCCTGTGGCTGGATGGATGAAGCATCCCACCCAGGATGCCTTTTCCTGATTCAGGGGAACCCTCTCTGAGTGGGTCTCAGTGGAGCCCAGTGACTGCATTTCCTTTACTTTGTTTTCTTTTTTTTTCAGCCAGGGAAAATGTAAAAAAATGGAAACGACCTTTAAGGAAACAGAGAAGTCAGGTGAATTCTACTCTGGTGAGTATGTGGGGCTTTCACCAATTGAATGAAGAATGGCTGCCAATGAATGACATGAAGAATGGCTGCCCTGAAGAATGGCTGCCAATTGAAGCCCTGAAGAATGGCTGCCAATTATCAATGATCATTCATCCATCTGTAGAAAAGCAGGTGCTCATGGGTGGCTGGCTGTGTTATAAAAATGGCCCAGCTGTCTGACATCACAGTTACCAGCTCTTGTGCTTGTTGCAGAGTGTGTCTATGGAGGGTGCTATTCCAGAATGACTATTCCCAGATAGCTAAACCAGCCACATGGAGTTACTCCACAGGGCTAAAGCATGTGGATGTAGGATTGAGAGTGCCCACACACAGAATAGCACCAGGTCTTTAAATTCATACCCACCTTAATTCTAACCGCTTTTCCAGTATAGACAGGCCCTGAGTATAGCCTCTACAATTAGCAGATTACTGTAAGTGAGTTCTGTGTACTTTCTTTATTCATGGGGGACAGTGGAAGATGTTGAGGTGGCCTTTATATGGCCCTAATACATGGCACGAGATCCAGATACTATGGCAAGTGACCTTGATGCAGGAATCCATGGGGTTAATGGATACGTGCACTAGGTTACCCCAATGTCTGTAGTGGCCTTACTCCAGAAATTCTTATAATCACCTAGGTTTTATTATGTATGAGTGTTTGTGCGGCCTATGCTGTATCTTGGCATCAGCCATGTCACAGGGCACCTGGCTGGCACTGAGCTAACTGGCTGGCACTGAGCTCTCTAACTGTGACTCATTGGTGTAGCTGGTTCCCTTTTGGTGGGCACCATAATGGTAAAGGCTGACTGCTTTGCATTGCTGTTCCCTCCCTCAGAGTGGTGATATTAACTTTGGGGCCCCTTCCATTTTCTCTTGTAGAAGAGTATCGTAAAACTGCACAGGTGATAAAGATCGACTATGAGCACTATGGCATTTTTTATTCCTTCTGGACGGTTGATGAGAAGGTCTGCAGAGAACTGAAACTCCTCAGTAGGTATCTGGAAGCCCCTTTGTCATGGTTCTCAGTTTTTCCCTATTCTCTAGCTATTTCTTGGCCATAACTGAGGTCCTCATATCTCTTGATATCACTGTGAGCAGCTGCTGTTCCTTGTATCTCAGGATGGTGCATCACAGTGAAGCACAATAGACAACCTGCACTCTTGAAATTCTACCAGCTGTTTATCAGCCCTGGTTGAATTTGTTTGCATTGCCAGAACTGCCATACTGCCAAAGAGCACAGCACCCGCTACCTGTCTTAATAGTGTGAAGGCTCCAGGAGTACAAACTTTCTGGGTGTGCTCAGCCCTGCCATCTGGGAAATCCATGCTTGACTCCAATGCCAGTGTCTCACCTGCAGAGGTGTGACACACAGCTGGACTAGTGGAGGAAAAGAGAGTTAGGATTTGGCATCCCTGCAGACTCTGCATCAACAGATCCAAACCTTCAGAGAGTGGAGGAAAATGAGACATCCAACCCAGCCCTCCCTGACTGAAGCTATGCTAGATCCTTCTGCTCTTCCCCTCTAGCTGCATGTCCTAGGGATCGCCTCCTGCTCTGGGTGAGAAGTGGGTCCTGACATGTCTCTGAGTGGTGGAACTTGTATCTGCACTCACTGAAAGACTCTAATGCAGTGATGTGGCATCAATGGGTCACTGGGAGGATTTAAATGGTTGGTGATTAAGTCCTGGTCCTCTGCCAAGGCCCCCTGCCAAGGCATCCCTAAGAACCAGCAGGGAGCCTCTGCTAAGGCCACCTGCCAAGGCATCCCTAAGAACCAGCAGGGATTTGAGCCTTTTGGGCACTAGCTAAACAACTAAAAAATCTTCTGCATCTCACTTCCTCTTAACAACTAGATTCAGCATATCCCCTGCCCCCCTTCCCCCCACTCCCAGCAAGGATCTAAGGGCCAATGCCACATTCAGATCACAGTAGTGATCTGCCTTTCCCTTCCTGCTGTTCTAGCTGCACTCAAAATCATTTTAACTCTAGGCATTTTATCCATTGATTTATTCTCTGCTGCCCACACCATTTGTTCTTTTCCTCATTGGCTCTGCCTTGAAAAAGGCAATGCTCTACATTTTCAACCGTTTAGAGACCATTTTACTTGTCCTGGAGCCGTGTTGATGGTTCAGACTCAGCAGGGGTGCCTGAGTTACTAAGAACTGGTGAAATCCAATATATTTGTTTCTTTAAAAGAAAACACCATTATTTGGGTGAAAAGACTGTGTTACACTAGGATGCTCTTATTCCAAAGTACCCATGCGCTAAGCAGGGGGTTAAACATGAATTCAGGCTCCTTTGTTATTCCTAGATTAAAAGACTGGAAGCTGAATCTTATATCAAAGGTGAAATCAACTTCTGTTCTAAATATGTCAGATCAAGCAAGTACAGGGTCTAGAAGAGAGTAGCTGATCCTTAACTGGATCTGGTACCTGCTGGCTATGTTTCATTGATGTTTGCCATTGCCCTTTTGAAAGACGTATGAGATTGCCTGCTGTGCTTCAGGACCTCGGAGAGCCCCCAAAGCACAGCCAGCCCTTCTTCCATTAGCTCCCCTATGCCTTCCTTTGCTCCTCCAGTGATCCATTAACATTTTCTGGGCGTGTCCCCCGTACCCATCACCAAGCAGATGTCAAGACACCTGAATATTTCCACAATGGTTGGAAATACACTCAGTCAAACATGGTTCTAATTCTTATTTTTGGCTCTAGCCAGGATCCAGGAGCTGACCCCTGAAACAGAAGCGCTGTTTAGACAGTTGGCTGAGGAGAGAGACTTCAGTGATGATCTAATTGCCATCTTTTTCAACAAAGGTGAGAAGAGTGGTGGCTTGATTTTCCTGCTCCTTCCTGTCCACACTGATTGGGGTGGAATCTATCAGTACTTCAATTGTGTGGCACCGGTCACAGTTTGAAGCGCCAGAATAACAAATTGCTAATAATGAGATACTTGCTGTGTTGGAACTTCAGGGATTTTGTCCTGCTCTGCTTTGTTGCCATGTTGCCTCCCTAATGTTTCCTCTGCTAATGAGAACCATTATGCAGTACTCATCCCTTCCCTTTCTTTTCAGAGATATGCACCCTAGCTGACGTCTAGGTGAGTCTACATTATGACTACAAATGTTTTTGTGGTGTATCTTCAGTAGGAATCTACAGCCCTCTGTATCTGAGGGAAGGAGCACCTTAATCCTCCAAGGTTTGTCTCAGAGAGACTAGACTTCATTCCTATATCCTTGAATCTTAATCATTAGAGAGTTAGAATCCTACCACGAGAGAGTTAGACCTCCTGGATTCTGTCGACAACAAGCAGGCAACATCATTCCTTTTCCAGCTAGCCATTTGCATTTTCCATGCATTTACAGACATAACACACTCTGGATCACAGTCCTCCATTGAGATTCTGGACCTAAACTTTGCTATTTTTGAGGGCCTTGATGTGCTTAACTCCTACCAAAATCAGTTGGGAGCTAAGCACTTAATACATTTGGGGGATCTAGCCTAAGGTATTGTGTAGCACTCTCACCTATAGGTCAGATGGTGTTTTACCAAGAGGGAAAGCAGGATTAATAGCATGGGGAAACAGAGGCATGGTGTGGAAAGGACCTTAACTGCTTCACTTGGGAGTACAGATGAAAGCTTAGCCCATGGTAGGGAACTACACTCTACTCAGCTCATCATGCTCTTAAACATGCTACCCTCATTCACCTTCCCTGTGGTTGTTTCATAGGGGATGCTAAGCCATACAGTTGATGTTGTTCCTGTTGTTCCTGGCTGAAGAAACAGCCACTCTTTGGAAATCCAAGATGCAGCTTCAGGCTTCCTCTTCCTCTCTTTCTTCTTCTCCTCTCTGCTCTTGATGGTGTGGTTTTGCAGGATCTTTTGTTTCTTGGGAGTAATACTTTTGCTTGCTGAATAAATAGACTTGCAAATAAACCCTGAGCTTGATGTGCTCCTTCAGAGAACTCAGAAGAGATCTGCCCTGGAGTTCTGGTGGCATGTCACCTCCCAAGTCTTTCTCAAGACTGTCTTGTCACATAAACACTTACATTTCTTCTATGTGGGCAGGACAGAGTCATGCTCTGTTGATCTCAATACATGAGAAATTCCCCAGTTGAGATGAAATGATGGAAATGAGAAGAGGAAAGTATGTTCAGAAAGGCCAAAGCGCACCTTGATGTTTGAGTTCATTTGGAGGTGAGATGGCAGCTCTAAGGTTTGCAGCAGGCAGACGTTGTGGACTGGGAAATGGATTCGGAGAGTTGTGGGGGTCCAAGTGAAAGAGGCAGCATGGAAGGAGGCACAGAGGTGTTTATGGCTTCACTGGAAGCAAGGGAAGGTGAATGTTCAAGCAGCCAGGGCTGAAGTGAAGGGAGTGGCTGTGTTATATGGTCTTGAAACCAGGGACAAGAAGTGCGAGATATGATGCAGTGGAGAACCAAAGAAATCAACCAGGAGTTAATGGGGAGTTACTGTCAGTAAGGCAGCAAGAGGGATAGTTTTAGCAGCAGTATTTTGCATGCTGTACAGGTGGCACCAAACAGGGGAGACCACAGCTGAGAAGCACGGATGTGATCAGTCCGGACCACTCATTTGCCTGGCGGCTAGGAAGGAAAAAGCATAAATTTTAAGTACTGTGAAGAGAAATCTGAGTGGATTAGGCCTCTGCTTGGATGTATGGGGAGGAGGACTGTACCATCTGTCAGGGTTATGGCTCCAGTATTGGAGGGGCATATGCTGCTGGTGGCCCTCCCAGTGAGCAAACCCACTCACTCTTCACAATCGGCTTGAACAGCCACTTGACCCTGTCACTCCTGAAGCAGCTCACGCCAAGTGGGAAGCTTCTCAGACATCCAGCCCCCAAGCCATGCATCCTTAGCCCTGTCTGTGCTAGGAAGTATATGGCAGGGAAATGGGGTTAAACTGGCTGAACTTTTATGGGCTAATATTGAGTCAGCTTTGTCACTTACTGCTGAGAGGTACCCCATAAACAGCCTCCTCCCAAAAGCCCCTAGACATGGGTGTGATTCTGTTTTCTTTTCCTCCCCTAGAGAAGCACAAACTTAGCTTCTGTCCCTCGGTGCTCCACACTGACACAATAATCCCTTTGCAACCTCTTTAGAAGTTAAGTCTGAAGTGGTTCAAACACTTTTTAATAACACCAAGTGGGACCCATTAGAAATGAGGAAAAATTGTGGATACCAAGAGAATAAACTAGGTGATGACTTGTGGTCACAGGTACTGAAAATCGTTGGTGGTCAAGGCTCCAGCTCTGTTGAGGATCATCATTGGAGATCAAAGGACAGCATCCCTGGTTCTAAGGCCTACATAGCGGGAATCTTTGGGGTCCCTCCCAGACACCCCTTAAGTTATGTAAATGGGACTAAATGGAGACCTAGCCACAGACAGTGTTGCTGTAGCCATGATGCCCCAGAAAAATATGCGAGAAACAAGGGTTTTTTGGCAATGGTTTTTATTAGACCAAGTGAATAGGTAGGAGAGATGTTGGAGAAGCTTTCAGGCACCAAGTGCCTTTCTCCAGGTCTAGGAAAGAGGTAGGCACAGTCAAAGATAAATAACAGCTAAAACAATGGCTTGTGTGTAAGAGTTACGCGGGAGATACGTTCCTGAAAAAGACCGTGTAAGTTGAAAACGTGTAACTCGAGGCATTAAGTCAATGGAAAACAGGGGGATAGGGACCTGGGGCCAAGATTTGATAACATTATTTCATAATAAAAGGATATTTAAACACAAAATACTGGAATTAATAGCCTTATTAAAACCTTTACTCCCGGCTATGTGCTCATACAGAGACAAAGTTTTAGCCCTAATTGCCATGCCGTCGACAACTGCTCCTTTTGTGTTGGTCATTTCATTGATCCAGAGATAAAGGAGTTTCTCAGCCTTATCTAAATGAGGAATTCTAGTCACCAACGACACTCTCGAACTCATAAAGATTGTCGTTTTCACACAGTCTCTAATTTTTTGCTCACTTTTTTTAATGGTAGACACAGTTGATTCACTTCAACTGTATTGGTGAGCAATCGACGTAGCACTATTGCCTTCTCTTAATTTATCAAGGATTTCTATTTTCTGGGCCAGGGTGATAGACTTACGTGCTCTTTTGGGTCCAACATCAAAAGCTTTCTTTGATGCCATTTTCACAAATAGTCAGGGGTTAACATAACCAAAAATGATGGACAATCTTGGAGGAGATGACAAGCGATGCTAAAGCTATGTAAGCAGACTCCAAACTAACAACCGCTCTACCACAAACAGTGTAAACGTGAAGCAGGGTATCGCATAAGTTGAAACATGGTCACATTATATAAAGCATGTATATGTGAATCAGTGTAACTCAAAACCTTGTAATGGGGGGTCCAACTGTACATGTATATGAAAACAGCCATGTTAAACATTCCTTTATTCCTTTCTGTGATAATTTTAATTTATCTCTATAGTTGTTGAGGGAAAAACCTGATTTTTCCTCAGTCTGTTGAGAAAAGAGGCCTAGAGCTTGCTTTTCAGCACAGAACTACCAACAGGAGAGAAATGCATTTTGGTAAAATCTAGCCCCCTTGTTTCATTAGATTGCCAAGTTGTTTATTTGTAAAATCAATCACTCTTCAAAATGGGAAAATTCTCTGACTTTCAGTAAGTTGTGCCCCGCAGTCCTGGACAGGATGTGGAAGGCTATGGAACTTTTCACTACTAGGTGCCGGGCTCAATGGAAACTGTAAAGCACCCCCGCTCATGGCTGTTCTGAGGCAGGCATAAACTGAGCAAGTGGAGAAGGATTTGCATCTCAAATGACAATTTCACAGAAGCTAGAGATCAGTGGTCCATGGTTTTGAATCCCCAGTCCATCCCTGAGAGCCTGGATGCCTGTATCACTGAGGTCTTTCAAACAACATCTATCAGACAGAAAGAGGGGCATAGGCACATTGGCAGGGGAGGGTGGCAGTGCCTTGACTGGCTCTTGTCTGGGTGGTCTTTGCTCAGTGGCACTAGGGGACTTCATTCTGCACAGCTGCTGATCAGAGCAGGGAAATTCCTGCCGGTGTAATGAGTGAAATCCCTTCCTGACAGTCTTTGTTGGTGGATTGTCAGGATCTAGGCAGACAAGCCCTCAATTAGCCTTGGCTGCCTAAGGGGGGCTGGCTGCTGACTTCCTGAGTGCCCTCAGCTGTGTCCTGTTAGATGGCTTGGTTGTGGTGGCTGCACATAAGCAGCAGCCCTGGCAGGGCTCTGCAGACTCTCAAACTGGCATGGTTGCAGCCTGGACATGGAGATGGGGGCACAGTGCTATAATGGTTACAACCTGGGAGTTCAGAGCTGAGGATCTAGGTAAGGAGCAGACTAGGAACTATGCAGAGAGGTTCTTGCAGAATAGGAACCAGGCTAGGGAATGGAAAGCCAAGGATCAGGAATCAGGACTAGGAAGCAAGAGCACTGGGGCTAGACAGAATGGGTGTCTTCTTGGTCGAAGGCCCACAGAACATGGCACAGCCAATGAGGCCCAGCTGAAGGCCTTGCCTGCCTCCATCCTGACACTGGTAGAGTATCTGCATTGCTGACAGGTCAGCCTCAGTATCCCTAGCTCACATGCCAGGTCCACTCAGCTCACATTGCAACGGAGCAGGTATGGAAGGATCTCCTGAAGGACACTGTATGGGAGAAGGACATAACCCTCATCACATCACTCTGCTGTCCCAAGCTCTGGAGACAAACATTCTCATCTTCATCCTCAACATCACTGCAGTTGTGTAAATCAGGAGCCGCTCTGAGCGTGCCTGGGATCTGTGATTCGAGGATTATCTGAAGAATGTTGCACTGTGCCAAAGGCCATGCTCCTTTAGAAGACTTCACAATGAGCTGTGGTGGCCTGTGACCATGTACAGCTGACTCAGTGAGGGCAGACCTCACCACAGTGCCTGGCTGTTGAAGTCTGGAGGAGCTGGGCAGCCTGGTTGCTTTCAGTAGCACAATTCCCCTGTGTGAGCAAAGTTATCCAGAGCAATAAAGGAAGCAACAAGAGCTGTCCCCTTTCCCTTGGCCTATCATCATCATCTGAACATAGGTTCTGCTCTCAGTTACCTCCCATGGGCTTCAAGAAGTCTGCAGTGGTGTAACTATGAAGAATCTTGCCCGATACTACTTGTTATCACATTGTTTTTCCACAGTCCCAAACCATCCAAAACTAATGTACCCAAGGGAAGGTGTACATGCAATTATAGATTTGGTTGTGTGCTGGAAGATCTTTTCCCATATGCCTTTGAAGACTATATTCACAAGATTTTTACATAAAACCTCCTCATTCCTCATACACACGTGCTGTTGGATGTGAGACGCCCTTCTTGACAGGTAAGCACTGCAAATGGTGAATCATTATTTCCACCTGTCTTCCCTCATACATGTATTCCCCCTGTCCTTTACCTTTGCAGATTTTAAGCCACCCTCTGGCATCTTCATTAACACTGATATAACAAAAGGTAGAATCTGACCCTTACTGTTTGAGAATCAAGCATTCCCAAACCTATGTTGATGCCAATAGGCTACTCTATTATATTTGATTTGAAATTAAATACAATTAAATCAGTGGGAATGAAAACAGATTAAAGAGAACAGACTAATTTGCAAGTGGGCAAGTAAATCAACACTAAATCTCAAAATTAAACTGCCCAATAAAATCAAAATGTCCACAGGACCAAAAATAAAAGCAAAAAAATGAATATTAACAAAAACTAAATACCAAGACTGAACTTCCTCGGCTACTTTGTACTACAAAATTCACTCATGAATAGCTTCAGTTATTGCTTCAGCCTCAAAAGCCAAAGTATGTTCCCTATTCAGATGGAATGTTCTGTTGTTGCTCTGAGTCTGTAGAAGACAGTGGGATTAAATGGGTATAAAATCAGTGTTGCCGGCTGAGGAAAATTCATATTCTGTTTGTCTACATGCAGAGTTCCACCAGTTTAACCTAAGGGGGAGGGATTTTAGTCCACATTCACTTGAGGTGATGCAAAAGGCTGTATGGACATTGTTTTTTGGCTTAAGCAGACTTATTACAGCTTAACATAAGGGTAAAATTTTTAAACAGCACATAGGATTTAGGAGTGCAAGTCCCAATTTTTCAGAGCCACATTCTCACTGCAAGTAAGTGGGTGAAATTGTATCCTGGGAAGCATAATTTATGAGGAAAGGCTGAAAGAACTAGGGCTATTTAGTGTGGAGAAGAGAAGACTAAGGGGGGATTGGACAACAGTCCTAAAGGGTGATTACAAAGAAGATGGAGATAGCTTTGTCTCTGTGGGCACAGGGGACATGACTAGGAGCAATGGCCTCAAACTGCAGCTGAGGACATTTAGGTTGGACGTTAGGAAGAAGTTTCTGACTAGGAGGGTGGTCAAGCACTGGAGTAGGCTATCTAGAGAATTTCTATCCTTGAAAATTTTCAAGAGAAGGTTAGCTAGACACTTGTCTGGGATGGTTTAGTCAGGGATGCTCCAGCCTTGAGCAGGGGGCTGGACTAGATGACTCCTAGCTCTACTTTTCTATGATCTTCATTGAAGCGGTTACCAAACAACCATTAACTCAAATGGTGTCAAACGCTCCCACATCTATAGTGACAGACCATTCTTTCACTTTGGTTTCAAACCACAAATATTCAACAAGGCATAGCCACATTTTTAACAGGAGGTATATAAGAATATTGTATCCAACTGAAACGGGAAGAGGAACGCTGAGCTGGCATGTGTCTGTCATAGGAGATAGTATTTGCATCTCTGCTACAAAATCCATGGGATCTTTTGGTTGTACCTTCTTTCCAGGTGATGCCACAGCACCCCCAGAATTCAGGGGCAATTTCCCTGGGGTCTAGTACCAATTGAATGGAAAGGGGGTCACTTACGGAGATTACATCAACATTCCCTACAGTACCTGGGCTTTCCAGGGAAGTCTCCCATCTAAGCATTTACTCAATCTGGCACTGCTTATCTTAGGAGACTTGCTACAACACCAGCCAACAGTAATGTGAGAGGAGCCTGAGGTACCAGAAGAAGCTTAGAGGCAGGTGAATTCTCTTCTGTCTAGGATGCTATGACTCTCACTGCCCCCGGTCCTTTACCTTTGCAGATTTCTCCCCACAGATGAAAAGCCTTGAAGCCATGAGATGGGGAAACTGCAGTGTCCCAAGTGAATTTGTTCTGTTGGGATTTTCCAGTGATTACAGACTGCAGGTGTTTCTCTGCCTGATGCTCTCATTAATTTACCTGATGACATTCGTGGGCAACCTGCTCATAATGGCCATCATATGGCTGGACACTCACCTTCACACACCCATGTATTACTTCCTGGGCCAACTCTCCTTCTTGGACATCTGCTACTCCTCTGTCACTGTCCCCAAAATGCTAAAAGACTCCTTGCTGGAGAAGAAGACCATTTCCTTTGAGGGCTGCATCACACAGATTTATTTCTTCCTCTCCTTTGGGGGCACTGAATGCGTCCTCTTGGCTGCCATGGCCTATGATCGGTATCTAGCCATATGCCACCCTCTTCACTATACAACATACATGAGTAAGAAGACTTGCTTCTGCTTGGTGGTTGGTTCATGGATGAGTGGCTTCCTCTCTTCCATGATCCAGGCCTTCCTCACAGCCCACTTACCTTTTTGTGGGTCCAACATCCTCAACCATTTGTTCTGTGAGGTACCCCCTTTGCTGAAGCTGTCCTACAGCTCACATGCTTACATCAATGAAGGCATGCAGTACACTATGGCAGGGCTAATAGCAATGGGGTCTTTTCTTCTCACCATGGTATCATATGTCCGCATCATCTGGGCCATCAAGAAGAATCAAACAAGGAAGCACAAAGCCTTCACTACTTGCACCTCTCACCTCACTGTGGTGTCTCTGTTCTTTGGGGCAGGGGCAATCACATATTTAGTGCCTCACTCCCAGCCACTACAAGGAGAGAAATAAGCTTCTTGCCCTCCTCTATGCTGTTGTCACCCCCATGCTCAATCCTATCATTTACAGCTTAAGAAACATGGAGGTAAAAGAGGCAATCAGGAAAGTGCTGGGGAAAGTAGTGGGGATGTCAAGGGTCTAAGACCCTGCTCACTCATACCCATTTTAAGCCAAAATAAATCTGTTAATGCCACTGGAACTGCTGATGATTTACCCCAGTGAAAATGAAAAGAAATCAGGCCTGTCTACCACTGCTGTACTCCACTTCTATGCTACTGTGACATCGCTGATGTCAATGGAGGGCCATGGGTGCAAAATCTGTGTAAAATAGCGTTGAATCAGGCTCATTAACTGCTAAGTGACTCCCAAAGGCAGTACTTCTCAACCCTTTTAGACTCAAGACACCCCTTGGATAATTCCAGTTCATAGTTTTTCACTCATTTTTTTACTACAGAAAAATAATAGAGTAATTCTTCTCTTGTAGTGAACTCATGAAGACCTCAACAGGTCAGAATGTTTTTAATACTATGGATCCCTAGTCGAAATCCCAGGGTTTATCATGTGAATCATATTTGCACACCTCACAGTGCTAACATTGTGAGGCACCCCAGGGCACCCTTGACAGCATCTCAAGGCATCTTGGGTGCTGTATCACCCTGGTTACCAGTCACAGCCCTAAGGGTCTGTCTGTGCTGCAGCCAAGGGTATGACTGCAGCTTGTGTAGGTATCTGAGCTAGCTCTAGACTCCCTGGGAGTGCAGTAGCAGTATCCATGTAGTGTCACCAGCGCAGAGCTCAGCACAGCCCATCTGCACCTGCATGCTTTGCAGCCCAGACTGAGCTCTGCTCTGCTGTGGCTGTGATGCTATCATCAAGTAGAGGTACCTTAAGGGTAGCATTTCAGGACACTGCATTTGTTGTTTTCCAGGCATTTAAGAGCCAACATGCTCAGCGTACAAGTAGAAAGACCTTGTCTCTGCTGGTCTGGTTAATGCACCTGACAGCTAACCTGGGGTCTTGCGCAGTGATGAAGGCATCTGGCTACAGATGGCCTTCACCATCCGTAACAAGGAGCTGAGGTGGAACCATGCCTTCCCCCACGACACCTGCACAACCCTAGTTGCGTGCACCAGGGCCTGCCGACTGGAACCGTCACAGTGCTATTGATGAGGGAGAAGCAGAAGTAGGCGCCAGCACTGAGCTCTTGGCTCACTGCATTAGTGTCACCAAAGTGAGCATCTATCTGTGAGCATCCAGAGAGCAAGGCAGGGGGAAACCTGCAAAGGAAAGTAAAAGGAGAGGCAGCGCAGTGTGGTAGGATGAGCTCTGGGCTGGGAATCAGGACTGCAGGGTTTTAATCCTGGCTCTGCTCTTAGGCTATGGTGTGATCATGATCAACTATGATCTCTCCTATGCCTCAGGTTTCCCACCTCTGACACGGTGAGAGTGGTGATGATCTTGATGGTGATGCACTGAATAAAAATGAAGGGATTGTTCCTGTAAGGAAGAAAGGAAGTGATTGGAGGATGGGAACACCGTGCAGGCTGCTTTCACCACACTCACTTCTGCATGTCCTGGAAATGTGATAAACGAGCATGTGAAATCTGCACTATGGCACAAAGGGGATGTACATTGGTGTGTGCATGTATGTTGTCTTAAGGCCTTGAAACATCCTTCTTTTGTGTGTGTTAAATATTAATAGGACCAGACCTATAGCCAAGCCAAGGGCCAGGGCATCAATACTGCTGTAAAAAATGAGATAATTCCTTTCACTCTGAACTCCTTCTGTCATCTGTGTTTGTATCGGGAGCCAGACAGCTGGGTTTCTGGGTTCCAAAAAAACCCCTTATAAATTAAAGTATGCACCTGTAATACAGGCATACTGTGAACAGTACAGAACATGTGCATATGCACAACAGACACTCTCAGAGCACAGAGAGGGGCCCCAGTGAAAGCCTCAGAGGGTTGATCACCTCAGTGGGCTATGAGGAGTCTAGCAAAATGCAATGGCTGGGAAGATGAAACCTCAGAAGAGTGCAGGAAACCCTCTCTTAACTGTTAAGGAGCTTTCTCTGCATCCTCTCCCCTTGCAACTGCACTATCCAAAAGTGCCAAATCTGCATTGTTTGCCACCGCAATGTCCACTTTAAAGCCTGGGCTCCTCAGTGGCGGGTACCCAATAGCACATAGGTTCCTCAAGCAGAGTCTTGCCAGAGACATACTCCTTCCCCTGTCTTGGTTCAGCTCTTGTACAAAGCATCATCTCGTTTTCTGCCCAGGCTTGTTTTAGATTAACCAAGTGACAAGGCTTCTCAGACACCCCTAGGTAATACTTGTTCACTAGTAACTCCAGGTGACTGACTGAGAAGTATGTCCAGTTAAACGATTGGATTTTCACCCTTTTTGGAGAAAACACACAGCCAGCTGGCCTACAGCTGTGTAGGCCCATCCACCTATTCACTGCTATCCATAGTCATGGTGATCTTTCTCCCCACTGATCACCAGAAGTCCCTTCTTTACAAGATCATTGGGCCAGAGAAGATAAGACAGACAAATCTGATGTTAATCTCTACCAACTAGGAGGCTTAACACTATGCCAGCACCTCCCACCCAGGAGCAGCAGTTATACATAAGACCAATAGAAAGAAGTAGTTCCTTTCCCACCATCTCTGACACTTCATGGAAATTTCATTTTCTTTCCCGGACCTATTATGGGAGCTGCATGAACCTGGGAAAAAAGTGTTGAGCATTTTATTTTTAAAATACAGAATCCATCAAACAAATTATCCAACAAGTGGTATTAGATTCTCCTTCAGCCATGGATAATTCTTCAACTCCACATAGCTCTACTTGTGGTGACCCAGGACTTTTGGGAAAAGCCATTTAGATTAGAGTCTGATTGTCCAGCAAGGCTGAAGCCAACTGTAAATCCCACCCCCACTGCCATCTCGCAGGATCTGAAGAAACTGTTCTTATATGGGCCCCAGTGGGAACACTCTGTTCACAGCAGTCTAGGGTTTTAGGAAGTTAGAATATCTGGTGAGACCAAAAGTTTTATTAACTCTGCAGTTGCACAACCTATCATGTAAATGAGCAGGGGGTGGATTTGCCCTGCTTCCTGCTGGGACCCAGAGATATATAGTCAGGAGCTGGTACATTCCTTTGATCTGTCATCAAAGTCTCAGCTGGGACAAAGGGATAAGAGAAGTGAGGTGTGAAGATGAAGGCTATGCTGCTGGTCCTGGGGTCAGTTCTGTTGTGCATGCTTCAGACACAGGCTGCCATCCCAAAGCAACAAAACTTGAACATAAGAAAGGTAACATCATTCAAAGAGATCATCTGGAGAGGGTGGAGGAGGAGGGATTGTAATGCTCAGGCGTGAATAAGACAACAGGAACAATGGTAAGATGGATCTCACCACAGCATTTTTTGGATGAGACATATTTATGCACAAGAGCTAGGACTTTGCAAGGCATCTAAGGAAATAAAGAGCCCAATTACCATAGTACTTCAAGTCCAGCTCCCTTAAATGCTTTAGTTCACTGCCATGGTTTTAACAATGTCCCTTAGATGTATGTGGTAAAGGTTTGAAGGAACATCATTGAGACAGTCCGGGGGGCTGCAGAATTTTTGGATTTGTTCTGAATGAATGGAGTTTACTCTGAGCCTTTTGTAGCTAAATATTAGGGACAGATACCTCCTGTGTCTTGGGAAAGGCTGTTTTTAACCCCACACACTGCACAAACTCAGAGGGAGATATGGTAGGGAGGACGTGGTAGGAATCTTCTGAACATCAGATCACATTCCTAGCTAATCAGTGGATTCTCTCTAGGTTGCTGGGCTGTGGTATACCTCTACCATGGCTTCAGTTTCCCACAATTTTAGGAATGATAATAGAGGCAAAAAGATATGGATAAACTTCCTACAGCCCAGAAGAAGTGGTAACTTGGTCCTCAGAACGTTGACTGAAAAGTAAGTGATGCTCCCGTTCTCCACAGCTTCCATTTCAGATCGCTTCTTTGTGTCTTTTGCTTTTTAACCAGAAAACCTTATATGAAAACGAAACACAGCAGAGTCTATTTTTCTTAACTCCAAACCTGAAACCATACTTGACTTGTTTCTCAGTTGCCATCAGTTGCTAGCACAGCTCTGTTAGCTTGTCAGGATGGGGAACTACTTGCTCCAAACAGTGGCTGAGAGCTGTGCTCCAAACTCTTTCCTGAACTGATGATCAGAAACAGACCTTAAAAACCGTTTTAGGACCTGGGACATATAGCGTGAACATGGCTTTAAGGAGGTGATATGGGACCTCTTTTATTAGTGCTCTAAAACCAAATTGGACGCAACATAGAATAGGAGGTAAGAAGCTTGGATTCCAGGTCTTGCTCTGATGCTGGCTCTGTCTGTAGTGTTGGTGAAATCTCTTAACTATTTTGGGGATAACCTTTATTTATAGTCACCAGTTCGCATGCTTGAAGTGAGGCTGGGAAGGGAAGGCAGGCTTAGTGTAAGCTACCTCTTAGGAGAGAGAATTCCTATGAACTCACAGATTTATTTTAAATTCCAAGATTCAAAGGGACTGGAAAGCCCAGACCAGAGAATTCCACCCAGTTCTCCCAGTCCTGTGCCCAGTAACTTGTGCTTGACTAAAGCAGACATTCTAGCAAGGCAGCCAGTCTTGACCTGAAGACATAAGAGATGGAAAACTCATGCTTTCCCTTGGCTGTTTGTTCCAATGGTTAATTGCTCCTGATGTTAAAAGCTTGTGCTATATTATTAATTCAGATTTGTCTGGCTTCAGCTCCCAATGTTGGTTCTTATTGTGCTTTTTCCAAGAGCTTGAAAAGCCTGTTATTTTCTTCATGTGAAAGGACTGAACTGTAATCAAGGCTTGTGGTACTCTTCTTGCTGAACACTTTGAGATGTAATGAAGCTGTGTCAGACGATCAAAGGGTGTGGGGGAAACCGGGGGTCACACTGTATTAGCCAGAATCTGATTGTCTTTAATCACTGTCCAGAGGTTCTAGATGTGAAGAAGACGCCATCGTCTTAGAAAAAACTGAGGATCCAGCTCTTTTCAGAATCTCCAGTAAGTATATGTGATCGTAGCCAGCTCACTGCACTCATCAAAAGGGCCAGAAGAGACTGGCATTTCATTAGCTTTAAACAGCATTACCCACTAATTATCTACCTCTTTTCAGATTGGTTAAGACAGTCTCCAGCCTAATTACTACATGTGTCCCTGCACAGGAAACCATTTTGCATAAATATTGAACTGGGCTGTTGTCTACAATGCAGGTTGGTGGGTTGATGCTTTGGCACTGATTAACCTGCAGGATGGAAAGCCAGGGAGATGCTGATTTCAAACAGGTCCCCAGCTTAGGGCAAACAAGAGCTAGAGCTGGCTTTGGAACCATTTTCTTTGATGTTCTATATGGGAGCTCTGGTGAGTCCCAAGATGAGGCTGGGAACCAGGTGAGGGGAAAGCTTTGGGGTGAAGAAGAGGACTTACAGATCCCTAAGGGTTTAAAAGTCATATATTGAGACAGAGCCTTTTGTTTTTTGTTTTGGGGTTTGTTTTTTTTTGGTTTGTTTTCTTTTTTTGAGAGTGAAGGTGAACTGGGACTCAGGGTTAGGTGTTGCAGATAAAATAGTCCTGTGTCTGTCACTCGGAGATAAGTGTGCCTGTGGGCATTATGCTGTTTTAAAATCTCTGTGAAATATTTATTCTTATGGATATGTAAGCAGTACTGTACCTCTAATAGAATAGCCTTGGATTGCTGAATTCCACTGGTCATGGGCTCCCAGAGGGAAGTACTGCAGGTACCCAAATGTAGTCAGACTCGCAGAGTAAAATGAGTTGCTAGGCGAAAGGCTGTAACTCAAATCCTGTTCAGAGAGTGGGAGAACTGAAGGAACTTCACACTGAAGATGGGGAAGGTACGGGGGGTGCCCCTTGAAAAGACGGTGGAGAGGACAGAGGTACAGCTAGTTCTAAAGCTATGACTCGGGGAGAGAATATCCAGTGTGGGATGCAATGTAGAGCCACATCCCAGCAGGATTGCTGGGAAGAGATGGGATCCATCTGACGAAGAGAGGGAAGAGCGAGAGCAAGCAGGAGGGGGCAACAGGGGAAGTGTTCTCATACTTCCTGAGAAATCAGGGCAATCGACTACTTACCTCAGGTCTCCGTACACAAATGCATGGAGTTATGACACTATGACGTGATTGGAATAACAGAGACTTGGTGGGAGCTTGCAGGACTGAAGCACTGTCATGAATGGGTACAAACTGTTCAGGCAGGGGAGAACAGGAGGAGGAGTTGTACTTCATGTAAAAGAGCTGTATGATTGCTCAGAGCTCCAGTATGAAGCTGGAGACAGGCCTGTTGGGTGTCTCTGGGTTAGGGTCAGAGAGGAGAGCAACAAGGGTGATATTGTGGTGAGGGTCTGCTATAGACCACCAGGCCAGGAGAAAGTGGTGGGTAAGGCTTTCTTCAAACTGCTAGCATAAGCTTCCCAACCATTGGCCCGATCATGGTTCTCATGGGGGACCTTCAATCACCCTGTCATCTTCTGGGAGGGTAATACACCAGTGCGCAGGCAATCCAGGAAGATTTTGGAGAGTACTGGGGACCACTTCCTGGTGCAAGTGCTGGAACGACCAACTAGGGGCCATGCTCTTCTTGACCTGCTGCTTACAAACAGGGATGAATTGGTGGGGGAAGTAGCAGCGGATGGCAACTTGGGCAGCAGTGCTCACAAGATGATTGAGTTCAGGATCCCAAGGAAAGGGAGGATGGAGAGCAGCAGAGTAAGGACACTGGACTTCAGAAAAGCAGACTTTGAGTCACTTGGGGGAACTTGTGGGCAGGATCCCCTGGGACAGGGGCGACATGTAAGGGGTGCACATGGGTGCACATGGGTGCACATGCACCCCCTGAGTGTGGCAATGCACCCCCTGCAAAAAGGTTGGCGGTGCCTGTGGGTGGTCGCCACTCATCGCCCTGCCGCTGACACCATCGGCGGCATCTGCGAGTGGTCCGTGATTCCCACTGGCCACTGGTGATGCTGCCGGTGGTGGCTGTGGGTGGTTACCGACCCTTGGTCAGCGCTTGCCACCCCTCCCACCCCTCCCTGCTGATAGTGCTGGTGGCAGCTGCAGGAGCTCCCCTGCTTACTGCTGCTGTGCTCCCGCCACTGCTGCCCTTGCACTCCCGCTGCTGCCATGCCCCCCCTTCCCCAGCTGCCAGGGGCATGCACTGTTCGTGCTCTGGGAAGCCAGTCTGAGTGGGAGATGAGTCCAGGAGAGCTGGCTATACTTGAAAGAAGCCTTACTGAGAGTGCAGGAACAAACGATCCTGATGAGCAGGAAAACTAGCAGGTATGGCAGAAAACCAGCAGGGAACTCTTCAGTAAACTAAATCACAAAAAGGAAGTTTATAAGAAGTGGAAACTAGAAGAAATAGCTAGGGAAGAATATAAGGGCACTGCATGGGCATGCAGGGATTTAAATCAGGAAGGTCAAAGCACAATTGGAGTTGCAGCTAGCAAGGGATGTGAAGGGGAACAAAAAGGTTTTCTACAAGTATGTCAGTAGCAAGAGGAGGATCAGGGAAAGTGTGGGTTTCTCACTGAATGAGAAGGCAAGCTTGTGACAGGATGCAGAAAAGGCTGAAGTATTCAATGCCTTTTTTGCCTCCGTCTTCACAGGCAAGATCAGCTCCCAGACTATTGCACCAGGCAGCACAGTTTGGAGAGGAGATGAGCAGCGCTCAGTGGTGAAAGAACAGGTTTGGAACTACTTAGCAAAGCTGAATGTATGAGTCCATGGGGCTGGATGGGATGCACCTGAGGGTGCTGAGGGAGTTGCCTGATGTGATTGCAGAGCCACTGGCCATCATCTTCGAAAACTCATGGCTATCAGGAGAGGTCCCGGATGATTGGAAAAGGGCAAACATAGTGCCCATATTTAAGAAAAGGAAAAAGGAGGATTCAGGGAACCACAGACTAGTCAGCCTCACCTCAGTCCCTGGAAAAATCAAGGAGCAGATCCTCAAGGAATCCATTTGTAAGTACTTGGAAAAGGTGACTAGGAACAGTCAGCATAGAGTTACCAAGGGCAAGTCATGCCTGACCCACCTGATTGCCTTCTATGATGAGGTGACTGGCTCTGTAGATGCGGGGAGACCAGTGGATGTGGTGTACCTTGATTTTTTAGCAAGGCTTTTGATACGGTTTCCCACAACTTTCTTGCAGGCAAGCTAAGGAAGTACAGGCTGGATGAATGGACTGTAAGGTGGATAGAAAACTGGCTGAAGCATCAGGCTCGGAGAGTAGTAGTCAATGGCTTGATGTCTAGTTGGCAGCCGGTATCTAGTGGAGTGCCCCAGGGGTCAGTCCTGGGGCCAGTTTTGTTTTAATGTCTTCATCAATGACCTGGAAGAAGGGATGGAGTGCACCCTCAGCAAGTTTCCAGATGACACCAATCTGGAGGAAGTAGTAGATACACTGGAGGGTAGGGCTAGGATTCAGAGTGACCTAGACAAATTGGAGGACTGGGCCCAAAGGTATCTCATGAGGTTCAACAAGGACGACTGCAAAGTCCTGCACTTAGGATGGAACAATCCCATGCACTGTTACAGCCTGGGGGCTGACTGGCTGGGCAGCAGCTCTGCAGAAAAGGACCTGGGGGTTACAGTGAACGATAAACTGACTATGAGTCAGCAGTGTGTCCTTATTGCCAAGAAGACTAATGGCATACAGGGCTGCATTGGTAGGTGTGTTACCAGTAGGTCAAGGGAAGTAATTATTCCCATCTATTCAGCACTGGTGAGGCCACATCTGGAGTACTGTGTTCAGTTTTGCCTCCCTCCTGCCCCCCGACAGAAAGGATGTGGACAAATTGAAGAGAGTCCAGTGGAGGGTGACATATGGGGGTGGGGTTGGGGGGACATGATTTAGGAGGAAAGACTGGGGGAACTGGGCTTAGTCTAGGGAAGAAGAGACTTAATGGCAGCCTTCAACTACCTGAAAGAGGGTTCAAAAGAGGATGGAGCTTGACTGTTTTCAGTGCTGGCAGATGACAGAACAAGGAGCAACAGTCTCAAGTTGCAGCCAGGGAAGTTTAGGTTAGATATTAGGAATAATTTTCTCACTAGGAGAGTAGCAAAACACTGGTTGCCCCGAGAGGTGGTGGAAGCTCCATCCTTGGAGGTTTTTAAGACCCGGATAAACAAAGCTTTGGCAGGGATGATCTAGTTGGGGTTTTGAGCAGGGGGTTGGACTAGATGACCTCCTGAAGTCTCTTCCAACCGTCATTTTCTATTATTTTATCACCAGTCAGTGTCCTGCTTCCAGGACTTTCCTCGTGGCAAAGGATGTACTAAGGTAGCGCGTGACTTTTGCTACTGGTGAATACGGAGGAAGAGAAGAGACCTACATAAAACATTTCAAAGCATCCCAGTATCCCAGTCTCTTGCTACTGTCACTTTACAACGTTACCAGTGGGAAGCTGGTAATGCTTCTGTTATTGCTGGAACATTGATTCCAGTTCTGCTGTGACAGCATCTATCCTATGTCGGGTCTCCAGTACCAAGAACAGAGTCAGCCTTATCCCTTCACTTGGGTTAGCAAAGTGCTGGTACTGAGAGTGGGAATGGCATACAATCACAGGAATGCTTGCCTGCAATCTTCAAAGCCAATTCTATGAGTTATCATTATAGCTTTGAAAATCTCAGCTCAGATGTTGGGGGGAAAAATGATTCCATGTGCCTAAACCTCCTGGCTGTTACAAAGAAATGAAGCACCCTTTCTGTTAGCAGGAAACAGAGACTTCCGTTCTATCCCCATTGCTTCCCACAAGATAAGGAGGGCATTGATGCTACGATTTTGGATGCAGCCTGATTTTTTTTTTTTTGCAGATAAACGTTCTAGTGAGTTCCATCTGGTAAAGACAAACTACAGAGGCTACCTGATTGTCTATGCACGCAATATCTACCCCTGGCAAAATGAGGTCCCCATACTGTTCCTTTACGGTAGGTCTTGGGAAGAACCACTTCCCTAGTATTCTGAATGAGGAAGCCAAAAGAGTATGAAAGGTAGCAGACAAGGAGATGATTGGGTCCAGCAGCCTACCAAGCCATTAGATGCTGCAGTCCAACCAAGGCAGAGTTAGTGCCTTCCCCTTGTTGCAGCTCTGAGCACCCATATCTAGTGCTAACTGGTCTCGCTAAGCAAGGACAATGATCCTTCATAGAATTCATATTATTTTACCTATTCGCAGTGGGAACTGGCTCATGATTCCTTTCTTCAATACTACCTACTACTACT
The DNA here is from genome assembly GCF_000455745.1 of Alligator sinensis. Lineage (NCBI taxonomy): Eukaryota > Metazoa > Chordata > Crocodylia > Alligatoridae > Alligator > Alligator sinensis. Next base: position 2,148,064 of record NW_005842042.1, read on the forward strand.
TGGGCCAGCAGTATTTGAACGTGTGGTGGAAGCCTCGAGATCATCCCTTTGTATGGGAACAAGGCTCTAAACTTCTCAGTAGAGTCTGCATTTGATAGCTAATGCACCCTGCCAGGAATGGCATGTTGCACCTATCCTGGCATTCTGGCAAATGCTGCAGTATGACCCTGTGATCTAAAAGCAAATGCAGTGCTTCAGGCATCCCAGAATTTATCTTGCTACAGCTGGACAATCCCACAGAATAATTTGAGATAAGAAGACAGCAGAAAGTGCTTTTGGAACCAACCTGAGATACGTACTCCAAACCAAGGGGTTAGTTATTAGGGCTGTGCGAAACAGCACCATTTCGTTTCGACTTCCATTTTGACGTTTCAACAGGACAGTGTTTTGTTTCGAGTTTTGTTTCGTTTTGAAACCACTATTCCGTTTCGTTTTGTCGAAGCTGTTTTGACGCTGTTTTGAGGTTTTGCCCATAGGCTATAATGGGGAACCACAAACCTGCCTATAACTTTGTCATTTCTTGCCTGATTCAGATGGAACTTACAGAGACAGTAGCTCCTTCTGAGGCCACAAAGTCTGCCAAGTTTCAAGGACATAGATGCAGGGGTGTCTGGGAAACTGTACCTCAAATTCTTGAAAGCAAAACTTGAGTTGCGTGTGTGTGTTAAGGCACAGGGGGGTGAAAACTGCAGGGCTGGTAGCCCCTGCTGAGGCCACGAAGCCTGCCATGTTTCAAGGAGATAGATGCCAGGGTTTCTGGGAAACTGCACCTCAGGCTGCTGACAAGCAAAACTCGTAACATGGGTGACAGAAAGCAGGCCACTTCAAACAATGCTGCCTTTTATGCTGCTTTTCCATCCCTCCCCCAGAGCACTGGGATTGGAAGGGACCTCAGGGAAGGACCACAGTCACTGGCCAGTTACACAGTCAATATGAGAGCAGTCCTTCCCCCCTTTTCCTTTTCCCTCTCCCTCTCCTTACTTTCTGTTTCCCTGCAGGCAAGCCCTGCTTGAGTTTCGAAACTCAAAACATTTCATTTCAAGGCCATTTCATGTCCTTGTTTCGTTTCAAGGCCATTTCGAAGCCCTTCGTTTTGTTTCACTCTTGAAGTGAGTTGAAACAGCGTCAAAACGACACAGCCAGTGAAATTTCACATGCCCCTAATAGTCATGGCATTAAACACAGCAAATGGGCCGTGCATGAAATAACTCCTTGTCTGCTGGCCGGATATTCAAGGTTGTGCTGCACTTGCAAGCATCAGACTGAAAACAGGGGCTGGGCCATATTCATTCTACTGTAGCTTGCTTAGGTCAGGGGTTTTCAACCTCTGGCCTACAGCCAGGGCCCATGGGGTCTGCAGGTCAGGAAGTTTGGCAGTAGGGAAGCAGTGATAAGTAATACTGCCACCCTCCCCAGCTGCCAAATTCAAAAACTCCAAGCTCTGCGTGGTGGATCAGGGCTGAGCTGTGCTCCCTCCCCTCTGTGGCGGGATTGCAGGTGGGCTGCACCCCATCACCCCAATGGGGCTAAATCAAGTCTCCTTCCCCCCCACCATCACAGGGCTGGGTTGGGGTTGCCCCTCCTCCAAACACATGCATGGCTGGATGGGGTCCTACCATGACCGCCCTGGGTGCTGGATCAAGATCACTGGCCAGATGTGGTCCATGGACAGACCAGGCACTGCCCAGTTGGCCTGCCAGCCAAAATGGTTGAGCGCCGCTGGCTTAGGTGATCACTCGTTATAGTATCCATCTGCCTGTTTCTTAATCTACATCCTCCACCTGCTGAGGGGGCATCCTTTTGCTTCTTTATATGCACATCCACTTGCTCACTTTTCCACCCATCCCCCTGAAAGGAAACCCTATTCTCCAGTGAACACCATTCTGTCTGGCAGGGCTACATAGATAAGCCAAGTGTAAACTCTCCTGTGTTGTCTGCAGGTAGATCAATATATACGAAGCTATGCACCATGACACTATACCGAAGCCTTGTTAGGTCACTGCAACTCTCCGAAGAGGGCCTCTTCAGGCTTCGCAAACCATGTAAGAACAGCCACCTGCTCCACCCTATGTCTCTGTGGGGTGGGCTGGCAGGATGAATGATCAGGCCATAAAATGCTAGAACAAGACCTGATGCAGGCTTAGACCCCAGCCACACCAAGTCAAAGCTGAAGATAACACAAGGCAAAAGTGGTTCAAGTCATCTTCCAAGGTCTCTTTTTCTTAGGACCAGCTTCCAGTACAAGTCAGCAAACATGGGAGTTTTTATTACCTATGGTGATGCCCTAGGGAGTGCCCTGCCCATAAGGGGCTGTCAGAGTGCCATGTGCTACATGCAGTCCCCCAACTCTCAGACAGTGGCCTATGCAGCAGATAGTGGTGGGCACAGCCCTAGTTATACTGGCTTTATGTCCACGCAGGATCCCTCTACTGTGGAAATCCTCAACAGCGTGGCTGTAAGCCTTCTTTGAGCTGCTTGAGCAGCCAAAGATGGGAGCAGGGGCCTCAGCCTTTTCTCTGGGTGGAGGTGTTCCCTTACTGTCCCCTCTGTATTTTCAATACAGATCAGAGTAAGCTTGAAGCAACCAGCCCCTTGTGTGGGACTCATCCCTTTTCTTTCTCTTACAGGGAAGTGCCTCAACACTGAAGATTAGGTGAGTTATACCTCCTGATGATAGAAAACTTTGGGCTGGACTCTGCACAGCTCAGTGGGGCTGTCTACTATATTCTGAGAGGCCTTCACATGGAGCACTGTGTTGGCATAACTGTGGGTCAGTAGTACCCTGGAACCTGTGTGGTTGTGGGCAAATGGGGTCGTGCTCATCTAAGAGTCCTAGAAAGGCAACTGTTCCTATTGGTGCAAAGGGGTAAAGAGGGAACAGTTGGAAAACACAATCAGAGCTGCCTTCTCTCCAGTAGAGAGAAGCAGCTCTCTCCTTCAACCCCATGGATATTTGGGCTACTAGAAATTGGTCGTAGCCCTCATAGCTCTGTGATAGGCTAGGAGTGCCACCACATGGTGACAAGAGGTAGCATCTGGTGTCTGCGTGGCTCCCTGTTGCTGAGAAGCTGCCAACCTTTCACTCCAGCTGGAAAACTTGGGGACTGTTTGGCAAGAAAGAAACGAATGTTGGACTTCTTAGGGGCAGAGTGGGCTGGTCCACTTTGCCTCTCTGTTGTGGGGAATATCAACTCAGGCTTTTCCTTTAAGTACCTTTATCAGCACTGAAGAAGAAAGGGCCAGGAAGAGACGGAGTTCCCCCTACTCTAGCATTTTCTCTCAAAAAGGAACATTTCCAGTATTGCTGCAGCCTCAAAACTAATTTTCAAGCCCAACCCCAAGTTCTGTTGTTCCTGCATCCTTGACTCTGTCCAACATTCATGTGTATCCCTTTGAACAACCCCCCCCCCCAAACACGCTTACCAGCACAACCTCCATTTGCAAAACTCCCCCTAGTTTACCTTCATCCTTGCCACCCTAGATAGATGAATGAACCAGGGAAAAGGACAACCTTGTACAGAGAAAGAAAGGGCAGAGTGTACAATGAAAAAGGGAATCTGCCACATGCTCCTATCTGCACATGCAGCACATCCCATGCTACACCCCCGTATGCCACCTGCAGCACAATCTGTTTTTACAGAAGATAATACATTTCTCATTCAGCTCAGACTGGTTGTGGGTAGTTACTGCTTTCTGCCTGACAGCATCCAGGACAGTGTGTTAGAATAAGTGAAGTCCTTCTTGATGGGATGCATCAAAAGTGAAGTGAAGGAGAAACTGTGCTTTCATTGCCAGGCCCCTGCTTTTGTGAAGTCTTACAAAGATCAAATCTTTCTCCAGCATGCAGCCATAAAATGAACTGGTCTGATGACTTGGACTCCGGGGCTGGGGAATTAAATGAAGCCTGGATCTACTTAGCCTCCACCACACATGACCAACACTATTGTCAAGACAGCATGTGGACAAGACCAATTCATGAGTGAAGGACAGGAGGAATAAGACAAGAGTGATGTCAGGGGACAGAGGAAAGTATTTCTTCAGAGTTCACAGGTGTATCAGGGGCCCCCAACTCCTGTTACTTGAAGGAAGAAAGAACAGCAATGCAGAGGGCAGGCTGGGGGATACAGCTTGCAGAAGGATGAGCTGCAGGGCTCTGGGCTGCTAATGAGGGGACGAAGAACCCCTGTTGCTGAGGCACAGCAAGTGCAGCTTGTAGGGAGACTAGCAGCAAAGGCAACAGGGGCAAGCAGCAGAAGCAAAGTGCAGGCAGCAGAAGTTAGGTTGCTGATTGAAATCATTAATAGTCCCTGGATCCTGTTGCAAGGGAGTCACAGGTTGGGTGACCAGAAAGGAGCCATATAAGCCTGACCCCAGCTCACAGGCTTAGTCAGGCCCAGATCCTCAGGAGGCGCTCTGCAGAGCAGAGGTCTGAGTGTAGCTTAAAGGAGGTCTGAGTGTAGCTTAAAGGACAGTAGGATGCTGTGGTGCAGTGCCAGTGAGGCACCTAAATTTTGGAGCAGGGGCTAGAGCAGTGAGGCAGGGCTGGAGGCCTAGTACAGAGTGATGGGAAGAGCAAGGAGATGGAGGCCAGCCAGAAAGAGCAACACCTTGCTCAGTGCAGAGACTGGGCCAGATGAAGGCAGCCCAGTGATGGGCAGGACAGAGGAGAGCACCCCAAGGCTCACTCTGGTTAAGTTTAATAACATCAAGGCATGGCAGATGAGAACAGGATGGGTACTGTGGGACTCCAGAGTGGAGAATGAGACTAGGGCAGCTATTTGGGGCACCATAGCTGCCTACAGAGGCAGGATCTTGCCAAAACAGGAATGATGCAGTCTCCTCTTGCAGAAGGTGCCTGCACTCATAACTGGTTCAGCTCAGCTCATTGTCAGAAGCTCCTGCAATCCTTCCTGACTCTAAGCTCTCATGAGGCAGCCTTGTGAGTACAGCCACACTTAGTGTGGTTTTTGAACGGCCAGGAGATCCCTTCTTATCCTGGCAAACAATGACCTTGCCTAGGGCGTGCAAACATTTGGTACCTCCCATCTTGACCATAGCAATACAATATACCTAACATTCCCCAAGGGGGCATTTCTTGTGCCTTACTGAATGCATCTCCCTTGATCTCCTCTATAACCTGCACTCCTCAATAACCTTCAACATATTCTTCCACAGGGAAAGAAGAACCCCCTCAGCTAGAGCTCCTCTCTTCCTCAGAGGTGCCAATGCTCTGGAAAGCCAGGCTGTGGCTTTGTGCTTCTTCCTCCTCCTCCTCCTCCTCCTCTTCTTCCCCAGCTGTTTACTCCTTCTTGCTGCCCCCTGGGTGTGGGCTCTGCAGTACCTGTTGCTTCACAAGGGAATCCTCCTCTTGCAGCTAAATAAATAAATGCAGAACCTGCCCCTGAGATCACTGTGTTTGTCTGGGAAGGAAGGGGAGGACCTGGAGATTTCAGATCCCAGAGACCTGGGAGAATACTCTACCCCAGGGCATGGGAGGCATATGTCAAGGTCATCTCTTCCCTGAAAATGGCTCTGAGCGAACTCCAGACCTACTACCAGAAAACGTAGTGCAGGGTGGAGAGGACGTGGCAAAAGCCACCTGGCACAGAGACATGTGGCACAAGACCCTCCAACTCCCCCTGAGCAGAGAAGGGGGCAGTGACAGCGAGGAAGAGGAAAGGACAAGTGGAACTGAGAAGTGTCAGCGACAGCAACAGCGGGTCCTCCAGCTGGAGTGACAGCAATATATAGAGGACTGGTGAACTGAGCATGTGACCCCGCAAGTGGGGTGGGGATGAAAGGGTTGCCTGGTCCGAGGGACCAGGAGGTGTTTGTGTGTGTAGTGCGCGATGCGGATATTGTAATGGGTTCGGGTGGCTAGCAGGCCTTTGTATGGGTTCGTGGGTATGGTTTTTGTAATGGGTGTGTGGCAGAAATGCCCCCATCGGTGCCCCTCTCCAGAGATCTGTCTCAGCCAGCCTGAGAGGCTGCTGTTGAATCTCTCACAGCGGGGATCTCGCTCCTTGTCTGCAGACAAAAGCCTGGCGCCTGGGAGGCGATGCTCTGGTCACCTGGGCAGGCGGGGGAAGACCCGGCCCTGCGCGCGGGCCCAGGTAGCCAGGGATGCCATGCAGATTGGCCGGTTTGTAGCCAGTATTGGCAGCTTCGGTTGGACCGGCTGCTGAGGTCAGGGAGGTTTTAAAAAGGCCTGGGCGAGGAAGAAGGGCAGCCATTATCCATGCGGTCATCCAGGTGAATCTGAACCTGGCTCTCTCCTCATCACCGCATGCT
>NW_005842042.1:2160568-2172585 GCF_000455745.1 Alligator sinensis
AATAAGCCCCTGACTTGGGAAAGTGCCCCAAGTGCTTGTACTGGGTCTAGTACCCATTGGACGATCAGGCCTGTGTTTTCCAAGGTGCGCAGAGCCAGAAGTGAGTCCAGAGCCTTGGATGGTGGCAGCGGGAACCCCAGGCTAGCGGGTGTGCTCCGGGGAAGGGGTCGGCCGGACAGGAGGCACCCTAAGGGAGGCACTCGGAGCCTGGAAGGTGGTCGGCGCAGGGAGGTGGGCAGCTCAACGCAGGAGCGCCCCCTACTGGCCCGCCACAGGGTGAAGGTTTTCTTTGTGGAGTGATACTAGGAGTGTAGATATATATAACCATATGTGTGTGTGTGTGTGTGTGTGTGTGTGTATTTTACAAAAAAATCTCTTCCCTCCACACCAGAACACCTCCAAGCCAAGTTACTCTAGGAATCCATGGACTGGATAATGGGGAGCAGGTTGAGGCTTCTCCTCCAATCCAGACATCAGCATTGAGGTGCATTTATTAACCCAAACAGCAAAATCCACACAGAACAGGCTGAGCAGATGTGCTAAGAAGCACTGGGTGTGGCTTGCTTTCCCTCAAATCATGCACTGGACATGTCTTTCAAACAGAAAGGTGTGTGCAAAAGGGGTTTCTCATTGAGGGGAGGGAATGTGCCCTTACTCTGTCTTCCCATTGCTTGATGGGGACCCAGGTGAAGGTGTCACATGTTCACAAACCCCCTTGGGGACTGAATCTCCTGATTTCTACTGCAACAGAGGCCTGTTGGTTGTGCCTCACCTATTAGCTATGCCAGTGGTGGGCAATTATTTTGGTGGGAGGGCTGCTTAACGAGGTTTGGTGAACTGTTGAGGGCTGCATGTGTAGCTCCACCCCCTGCTGGTTGTCCCGCCCCTTGTTGCCATCTTGGGACTGGAAATGCTTCCCCCTAACAAGCCCTATGGAGAGAAACTGAGGGACCTGGACCTCTTCAGCATCTTCAAGAGAAGGCTGAGAGGTGATCTTGTGGTTGCCTACAAATTTATTAGGGGGACACAGCAAGGGATCAGAGAAGCTCTGTTCACCAGGACTTCTCTTGGGGTAACAAGGAACAATGGTCACAAACTGACAGAGAGCAGATTTAGGTTAGAGAAAAACTTCTTCATGGTAAGGGTGGCCAAAATTTGGAATGTGCTTTCAGGGGAGGTGGTGCTCTCCCCTACCTTGGGGGTCTTTAAGAGAAGCCTGGATAGGCATCTGGCTGGGGTCATCTGACCCCAGCACTCCTTCCTGCCTAAGCAGGGGGTTGGACTCTGATCTGTTGAGGTTCCTCCCGACCCTAGCATCTATGAATAACCCCTGACCTTTGCCACCAGAAGCCCCTCCCCTAGCCCTGGAAGTACTCCTTATTTTAATTTTATTTAAACAAATATTTTTTCCTGATTTTGTGTGTTTACATAGTATATCTAGAGGTGATTGCATAATAGCTCAAAATAGCAGGTGTGGTGTGGGAGGCGTGTATGTGGGGTATGGGTATGGTGAGTGGGGTGTGTGGAGGAAGGTGGGGGCTGGGTATGGAGGGGTATGGATGTGGGGTTTGGGGTGGGAGGCAGGAGTGTATGTGGGGGCTGTGGGAGGGTGTGGGTGTGTTTGGGGATATGGTGGGGGTGGGGTGTGGGAGAGAGTGTGGGAGTGTGTGTGGATATGGTGGGGGATGTGGGAGTGTGTGTGGGGTCATGGTGTGGCAGTGGGGGTGTGTGGGGGGAGTGGGGGTGTGTTGGGGGAATGGTGGGAAGTAGGGAGCCAGCCCCGCTCCTCTCACCCCTGCCATCCCATCCGAGCTGCAGTGTGCAGTTCCTGGCTGCAAGGACAAGTGCGGGGGAAAGATCTTGGAGGACATTCTTACAGAAGACCCCAAAGGTTTCATAGATTTCATAGACATTTGGGCTGGAAGGGATCCTGGAGGATCATCAAGTCCAGCCCCCTGCCCCAGGGGCAGGAAGTCAGCAGGGATCATAGGCTCCCAGCAAGATAAGCATTCAAATGTGTCTTGAAGGCGTTCAAAGCGGGGGTTTGAACTGCCTCCGGCGGCAATCTATTCCAAACCTTGGGGGCTCGGACAGTAAAGAAGTTCTTTCTTATGTCCAGCCTGAATCAGTCGTGGTGGAGTTTATGACCATTCAATCTTGTCATCCTTTGGGGCACTCTGGTGAACAAACGTTCCCCCAGATCCTGATGAGCACCCCTGATAAACTTATAGGTGGCCACCAGATCACCCCTGAGCCTGTGCTTTTCCAGGCTGACGAGTCCCATGGTTCTCAGCCTCTCATCATAAGGTCTACTTTTCTGACCTCTGATCATGTGTGGCTCTTCTCTGGACTCTCTCAAGCTCCTCCACATCCTTTTTATATTGTGGAGCCCAAAACTGGACACCGTACTCCGGCTGCAGCCTCACCAAGACTGAGTACAATGAGTGAATGACATCCCGGGATTTGCTTGAGAAGCATCTATGGATGCAAGCCAGCTTTTTGCTCACTTTACTACCTGCAGCATCACATTAAAGGCTCATGTTCATCTTGTGATCAATCATGACCCCCAAGTCCCTTTCATCTGTAGTGCTAACCAGCGTAGCACTGTTGAGCCTATAAGCATGCTGCAGGTTTTTCCTCCCAAGGTGGAGAACCTTGCATTTTTCGGTGTTGAACACCATCAGGTTCTCGTCTGCCCGTTTCATGAGCCTGTCAAGATCTGCCTGGATCATCCTCCTGTCCTCAGGTGTGGATGCTTTACCCCAAAGTTTGGCGTCATCGGCAACTTGGCCAGTCCGCTTCTGACACCAATGTCCACATCACTGATGAAGATGTTAAATAGTATAGACCCTAGGACAGAGCCTTGAGGGATCCCACTGGTGACCGCACACCAAGACCATTGGCTTCCGTCAACCACGACTCTCTGGGTCTTACCGCGGAGCCAGTTCCCCAGCCAGTGGATTGTGGTGAGGTCAAGGCCGCAGTTAGCCAGCTTAGCCAAGAGACGATCATGGGATACCGATCGAAGACTTTTTTAAAGTCAAGATATACAACGTCAATCTCTTCCCCTTTGTCCAGATGATAAGTCACCTGGTCATAAAAGGAAATTAGATTGGTCAAGCAAGACCTACCCACAACAAACCCATGCTGGGTATCCCTCAGGATATTGCCGTCAGCTAGTCTGTTAAGGATGGCCTCTTTGATAATCTTTTCCAAGACCTTCCCCAGGATTGAGGTCAGGCTGATGGGCCTGTAGTTTGCCAGATCTACTTTCCTCCCTTTCTTGAAGATAGGCACAACATTGGCTCTCTTCCAATCTTCGGGCACTTCACCAGAGTACCAAAAGCAGCTTTGCAACTGCTCGGATTCAGCTGAGCGCTCCTCCCATGAGATGTCTGGGTAGTTAAAGTCTCCCATGACAGCCATACACCGGGAGCGTGTGGCCTCAGCCAATTCCCTAGTGAACTCCTGGTCAAGGTCTTGACCCTGGGTAGGGGGTCTGTAGTAGACTCCCACCATTGTGTCCCCTGTGCTGTGTTCCCCACGGATTTTAACCCAGAGGGTCTCAAGTCGTCCACTGTGTCAGCTTGCAGGGACGCATAGTTTTCCTTGACATAGAGAGCTATACCCCACCCCTTTTGTCCACTTGATCCCTTCTGTACAGGGTATAGCCGTCTATACCTGTGGCCCAGTCATGGGTGGAGTCCCAACAGGTTTCTTTTATTACTATGACATCATAGTTATTTGCATTTACCAGGAGAACAAGTTCCTCCTGTTTATTCCCCAACCTCCTGGCATTTGTGTATAGGCACGCAAGTGTCCGCTGAGGGGCCTTTGCCTTGCCTATATTTTGTTTGGGCTGGGGTTGTGATGGGATCCCTTAAGTGCCTTGGCCTGCTGGCTTTGCAAGGGTTGCTCAGCGGGCCAGCAGTGGTAGTAGTCCCCCCAACCCCCGGCAGGCTTAGTTTAAAGTCTAGTGGAGCAGGTCAGCCATTCTGGCTGAGAAGAGCCTCCTCCCCAGGGGAGAGAGGTGGAGGTCGTCCCTTCCCAGCAGTTCACTGCCTCTCTCTCCAAAGAGTGGACTATGGTCGTGGAAGCCAAAGCCTTCCCGATGACACCAGCGCCGCAGTCTTTGGTTGACTACCTGGATCCTCCTCTCCCTCCTCAGCCCATAGCCCAAGACTGGGAGGATCGAAGAAAACACCACCTGTGCCCCCAGACCCTTAAGCCCCGCTCCCAAATCCCTGTAGCATGCTGTTGCTGGACCCTTTTTAAACTGCGCGCATGCGCAGAAGGGCTGGCTGGCACCTCGCTGATTTTGGGGGGCTAAGGGGGGATCCCTCCCCTCCACTGAGGCAAGGAACAGGTGGGTAACTCCCCCCTAATCTGGCACACACGCCTGCAGGGGGGTTCACGCGGCTTCCTGGGGGGCTGGGGCAAGTAGAAGCCGGGGGGGGGGTGACCCTCCTTGGCCCACTTAGCCCGCTCTCAGCTGACTAGGTCCCTCCCTCCATGGGCCCCTGCTTACCCGCAGGCAGGCCGGGGCTCCTTGCGGGTCCTGGAGTCACTTCTGGGGTCCCTAGGCTCATGAGGGTGCAGCAGGCTTACACCCGTGCATCTCGCATTGGAGCCGGGACACTAATGACACTAGGTACTTTTGGCACCATCAAATCTTTTAGAGAAAAAATAAGTTTCCCAAGAATGCTTGCCATACTAGAAGAAGACCCAATTCTTAAATCAATCCTAGCCTTTAAACAAGCACTGAACCTCACCAATATCATCACCAGAGGCAGACTTCCTATGGCCCAAAACACACTGAATGGATCTAGACCATGGCAGGACAAGAAATGTAAAACCTGCCAACATATCTCCACCACTCCCAAAATAACTCCTCCCTACAATAGAAGCATCACCATTCCTGGATCATACACCTGCATCTCCAGAAATGTAATACATCTTATCCAGTGCACTAAGTGCCCTGATGGAAAATATGTAGGAGAAACCAAACAACAACTGTGCACCAGAATGAACGCACATCGAAAATCTACCAAAGACAAAAATACTCAGTTACCAGTTGGAGCACACTTGTCAAGACAACCACTCTCTCTCCAGTCTCTCAGTTCTAATCCTCAAAGGGAATTTACAAAACACCTTTTGTAGACAAGGCTACGAACTTCACTTCATAAATCTCCTGGATAAAAACAATCATGGACTAAATATAGCCATTGGATTTATCGCACATTATAACCTGCCTACCATCCGATAACCCCAGGCAACTCTTCTACATTTACCAGCTACATTCTATCACCAGGTCAACATCCCCCTTTCTCCATAACTACCTGTCTCATGCCTATTGTCTCCCATGGCCTCTGATCCTCACTGCCACACATTTGCCTTTTCGCAGACCTGAATTTTGCATATTGGCTTCCATCCCATCCAGGAGAACAGCAAACTCTCCCTATGCCTGAAGAAGTGTTTGTGCCAGAAAGCTTGCAAAGAACATTTTTTCTAACTATTTAGTTGGTCTAATAAAAGATATCACATTTACCCAAAGAACTCTGTCTGCTTATGCCAAAGGAAAGGCTGTTTCCTAATATGGAATATAAAGCCTCTAGAGCACAATTTCAAAGCACAATTGTTTGTTGGTTTGTTTTTGGAGTGTCTATTATGAAACCCTGTAAAGGGGGCCTGCTTTTCAGAGTGAACCATATAGTCTGGGTATCTATAGCTTTCTTTTAAAGGTGTAATGTACTATAGATACCAAATCAGTCTTTAAACTTTTTTTTTTAAGCAAAATGCTCGGACTGCTAGAATTGATCATCTGAACATAATTTCATGCTACAGCAGGGTTTTATTTTAAGAGAAATGAAGTTTGCATATAAACATGACAACTCCATTTATCCCAGGTTTACTGCTGTCCCAGAGATGCAGGATCAGACAAGGGGGAAGCCTCGTTCAGAGGCAAACCCCAGACCAAGGTAAAAGATGGAAAAAACATACCTGTTACAGGGGTTTGGAGGAGCGAGGAAGCGTGCTGTGGAAAACCGCCCAGGTGGTTTATCAGCCGCGCTCATCTCCAGCTGGGGCCAGGTGATGTCACAAAGAAACATTACCCGGTGAAGATAAAAATCAGCCCCGAAAGCACGGGAAAGGGGGACGCCGAGGGCCAGAGGAGTGGCAAGGAACTGCAAAGCAGAGAGCATCCAGCCACTGCAGTCGGCAGCGGCGGTGGCAGCAACAGGAGCTGCAAGAGGTCCCCAAGTTGGGGAAGACCAGCGGGGGTCGAAGGAGCCAGCAGAGAGGCCGGCAGCGGCTACAGTGAAAGCCGGCGTGGGAACTGCCATCAAAGGCAATGGGTGCCGTGGCTCCAGGGCTAAGGCAGGTCCTGGAGGGGAGGAGAGAGACCCTGGCTGGGGTGAAGGCGTGGACCCCAACCCAGAGGACATGCTAGCCTAGGGGGCGTTAGGGACATTAGGGACTAGGGGAATACAGGACTCTCCCTGTGGTTGCTCCTCTTCTTTTTGTTCTCCCTTGGTCGCATTTCCCTGGTAGCTGTGTTGTTAATTTCATTTTTTTTGTGTTTCACGATGGGTCATTTTGGGGCAAGGGGTTTTATGATGGTGAGGGTGTCGGTTGTGTTTTCCTTTTTTCAGGCTGATCTATTTTAGTTCCCTGTCTAGAGCAGGTTAGCGGAGCCCTCCGTACCAGGCTGGGGTAGCAGGGATTCCATTCAAAGTCAGGAAAGGAACCACGTGAGAACGCAGTGTGGACCTATGGCATCAGCCATAGAAGGCTCAGGGCATCAAAGGGGACAAGCCCAAAGGCCGAGTGTCACCAGACCCTCAGGGTCCAGCCAGAGCCCAAGTTGGTCATCCGTGAGAGAGGACGTGGGGACCAGGGAAGACATAAGCAGGGGACAGCCGCAAAAGAACCTGAGGCTCGTCTCGAAGGTTGGCGAATGGCCGGGGTGTAGGGGAGGTTGGAGCCCTGTGGAAGTCCACCAGGACGTGTGACAACTCTGGAGGCATCCTCAAAGGGGACCCCCTCTCCATTGAAGGACCATCCAAAGTCGTTGCAGGAGAGCTTGGGGGTCACCCTGAAGGTAATCGAGGTACCCTCCGGTGGTCTACACGAGGTTCCCTGGCGAACAAGGTCCACTGCTCGGGCAAAGGCAGTGCAGGAGCGAACCATCGAGAGGAGACAGGCACAACTGCATTGTTTTATGGAAGCCCATAGACTACCTGGGGAGGAAACCTCATCTTGGAGCAATTTGATTTAACACATTTACACCCAGCCCTGAGATTTCCTGTATCTCTCTGCAATGCCTCCTTGGTGACTGGGATGGTGTGCTCTTTGCACAGCTTGAGACCCTAACATAGCTCTGGTGGCCTAGTCTCTGATAATGATCAATCACTTCCCCCTCCATTGTGGATGGCAGGCAATGATCATCAATGGGTTTTATCTCCAAATCTATGTTTTGCTATAAGTGCAAATGTATTTACCTGAAGATTATCTATGACAGGGTAGAACCAGTAGATTTTTGTGGGTTTACTTTGTTCCCCTTAAAGTGGTTTTCTTCTAATGGGGGGGTGGGGGGAATCTGGTGCTTCATCTGTGATGACTAATGGCACCTTCCTCCAAAGACACTCTCATGGACCCAGAGGGACAGTTTTCCATTTTCAGCTCCCTCTGTGCAAAAATGAAGTTTATTTCCTACCTATGGGGACTTTTTACCATCTTGTACCATCTATTCTTTTCCCAGAGCCTGACAAAGGGACTTTGATCCCGAAACCTTGCAGAAAAGGACAATTTTCTTACCATTTTCCAGTTGGTCTAATAAAAGGTATCATTTTGGAACCAAGAGTTCTAGTTTTTTGTATGTCTTTTTGTCTCAGACCAACATGGCTACCAAGTACACTCCATTAAAACCTTTAACATTTATAGTGTAACGTTTGAGTTTATTTGACATCACAAGGACAACAGGTTGCTGCCTGTTGAATTGGTTTCTATATATTTCTAGTTTTTACCTGATTAGTTAGTCCTTTCTCTTTGTATCTGTGTTTAAATTCTAAGATTTTTTTTTCTTTTCTGAAGGATATTTTTTTATTTAGAACATTCCATTTTTACTCCCCATCCCAATGTACCCACTCTATTTTCCCTCCACCCCTTCCAACAAAAATCAAACACCACCTTTCCTTTAACCACAGGAATATTACCAATGCTCTAGAAACAACTTTCCCAGCCACAATACAAACCTCAGAAGAACACCACCAATACAGTACAACATTCCAACATCATACTCAATGAAACAGAAGGAACCAATCAACCCCCTAATATTAGCAATGTCTTCATCTACACACTTGCCAAAGCTGAAAAATCTGTCCTCTCCCAAGGCCTTAATTTCTGTCCAAAAAAACCCCAACTAAAATACTACAATGTGAAGAGCTAGAAGAATTTTTTCAATGCCTCTGTCTGAAGGAATACTTCCACAACCAAGAGGAATCCACTTTCAACATGAATTCATCCGGTGACAACATCGAAGAAAAAACTGACTCTAAAAAATCCCCAAACCCCTCAGATCAGACACCTAAGAGTGGACAAAATTCAAGCCTTGATTGCTACATTGACAGCTTCAGAAAAAGAATGAACAATGAAATACTCCACAACAAACACCACTATAACAACCTCTCCCTCTCAGAAAGAAGGGCCAGAGAATCTCTAAAATCCAAACACCAAATAGTAATAAAACCAGCAGATAAAGAAGGAGCTATAGTCATCCTTAACCATGAAGGCTACATAAAGGAGGCCAACAGACATCTCTCTGACTCACCTACAATAAAAAAACTAGAGGAAGATCCAACTCCCCTTTTCTCCTCAAAACTCAAAACCACCATCACATAATTTCCATCAGAAATACAAGAAAAAACTTCAGACCCTGATCCCTCCACTATCCAACCCAGGGACTTTTTACCTGCTCCCTAAAATCCACAAACAAGGAAACCCAAGCAGACCTATCATTTCAAAACATAGAACCCTAATGGAAGAAATATCAGGTTTCATCGAATCCATCTTAAAACTGCTTGTCACCCAAAGACCAAGTTTCATCCAAGACACAACAGACTTCCTGCAAAAACTCAAAAATATAGACTGGCTTCCCAGCAATACCCTCCTAGCTACCATGAATGTCACCAGCTTATACACCAACATCCCATACCAGGATGGCATCCAAGCCTGCCTTACATATCTACAAGAATGAGATTACAACTCAGAGTACAGACCTCAGGGTATCACTGAACTCACATACTTCATCCTCACACACAACAACTTCAGTTTCAACAACCAACACCTCCTCCAGACCATGGGCACAGCTATGGGCACTAAAATGGCCCCACAGTATGCCAACCTTTTTATGGCCCACCTAGAAGAAGAATTCCTTAAGAACTGCATCATTAAAGCCTTACTATACCTGAGATACATAGATGACATCTTCATCATTTGGATTGAAACCCTGAAGTCTCTGATTGATTTCCACCAAAAATTCAACAATTATCACCCTTCCATCAGACTATCGCTTGTATACTCTAACACCAGCATTTCCTTTTTGGACACCATGATCAATATCCAAGATGGTAAAATTCAAACAACCATATATAAGAAACCCACGGATCAATACACATATCTACATAGAACCAGCAATCACCCTAAATACACCAAGAAAGCTATAATTTACAGCCATGCTCTCTGATACCACTGAACTTGCAGTGAGGAGAATACTCATGATCATCACCTCACAAATCTGAAAACAGCCTTCAGCCAACAAGGACACTCCTCCAGAGCAATAGATCACACTTTTGAAAGACCCACCTGGATACCTGTCGCATGTGGGCCTCTCCGTGGTCCGTCTACTGGTGACCCTGCCTACCTGTTATGGGTCAACCCACACCTTCTCGCCTGCCATGCCTTGATGTTAATTGATTAATAGATGTCAATTAAGTGGGAGGCTGCCCATTTTCTGCCCCGATGACAGGGAGTACTATCTGTGGCTCCCTTCCTCCCCTATACCGCAGCCCAAGCCTCACAGATGGTACTGATGTTGTTTGTCTGGGCCTTGTTATAATTTGCCCCCCCTTGTCCTCCCTGGGCTCTCCGCAGCCCAGCTTCACACTGAGCCTCTCTGGGTGCACATCAATTGCTGCCCCCCTCTCTGGGGCTGGGGTCCACACGCTACCGTGGATCCCCTATGAGGCCTCCTCTGTCCCCTTATAGCCTCACCCAAGCCACTGGTCTTAAACAGCAAACAAAACACAAGCCCCTGGGCTATAAACTAAATTCAAGCCACCCAGCTAAAACATCATTCAAGCAACCCCAGGGGTGCTCCATCCCTCACCAGTATCAGAGGCTGTACCTGCAGTCAGACCTCTCCCCTTTGCTTGCTCTGGGAGAGCTCCTTCCCCCTTGGCTGCTGGCAGGGAACTGCCTCCTGGCCTCAGGCCTGGGACTTATATCTGAGCCAGGCCCTGCCCCTTCCTGTCAGCTGACCTATAACAAGTGGGTGCTGCTGGCTCCCTCTGGTTGCCCTGGGAAACCCCAGCTGGGGCTCCCTACTCACTGCCCCTAGCTGTTCCACTCTTATAGGAGCCAGGCATCTAAAATGCCCTGTGACAATACCACATAAAGATTTGCTGCAGTACAAAAAGAAAATCCCCACAAATCACATGCCATTAGTTTTGACATATCACCCTTCCTTGGAACCTACATGGAAAATCCTCAAACAATTGCAACCCATACTAGAAGACAACCTAATTCTTAAAGAGATCTTTCCAGAACCACCCATCCTAGCCTTTAAACAAGCACCGAACCTTACTGACCTCATCACCAGAAGCAAACTTCTTGTGACCCAAACCATACCCAATGGATCCAGACCATGCCAGGACAAGAAATATAAAACCTGCCAACACATCTCTACCACTTCCACAAAGCACACCCTACAACAGGACCACCATCATTCCTGGATCTTACACCTGCACCTGCAGAAATGTTATATGCAGTTTCCCAAATGCCCTGATGGAAAATATGTAGGAGAAACCAAACAACAACTGCGTACCAGAATGAATGCACACTGGAAATCTATCAAAGACAAGAATACTTAATTACCTGTGGGGGCACATTTCTCACAAGACAATCACTCCCTCTCCAATCTCTCAGTCCTGATCCTCAAAGGGAACTTACAAAACACCTTTCAAAGACAAGCCTACAAACTTCACTTCATAAATCTACTGGATACAAAGAATCATGGATTCAATATAGACATTGGATATATGACACATTGCAACCTGCCTGACATCTGATTCACCAGGTACCTGCCAGACCTGATCTCTTACATTCTTCTTTTCCCCCACCTTTTCTTCCCTCCCCTCCCCTACTTTTCTGCCCTTTGTCTTCCTGGTTTCTAACTATTTCCATTTTTCACTGACAGCCTCTTTCCTACCTTATATTACTACCACTGTAGTGTCTCTTTTTTTTATCTTTTCTTTTCTCCCTTCCCTTTTTTTCTTTTAAATTAGGTTCTCCCTTTTCCAAACTTCACCTAAGTTTCTGTATCCAAATTACTTCAGGGAATTTTCCAAATATAAACAAACTCTTCAGGAATTCCTTCTAGTTAGAAATGCCATTCCTATTATCCATTTCCACAGAGGCCTTTTGCAGATCAGTAGCTTGAAAACTCTGTTTCAGGTTTCCTATCTTTAGTTTTCAAGGTCTTCCTTTTTGTTGTTGACCACTTGCCATGCCATGTTTTAACAGCTGTCTTGGTTGTGCAGAATAGTCTTTTAGAAGTTTTAATCTGCAGAGTACTTTGACTCCTTCAGCCTCATCTTTAGTGATGTGCTGTTGTTCTCCCTGAGCAAATAGGAGTTTAAAGGGATAACACCATCTGTACTGTATTTTTGCTTCTCTGAGACAAGTGGTAATCTTTCACCTCCCACCCACTCCCCCACTTCACTTCGCCTCCCCTCCTT
>NW_005842042.1:2172595-2180973 GCF_000455745.1 Alligator sinensis
CCCCCCTGTTTCCATGGCATCCAGAATTTCTGTGCACAGGAAATTATGCCCATGCCCTTGCAAATTTATTAAGTATCAAAGATCCTTTCTCCAGATGCCCCAGAAAAGCATAGAGGAATAATTTTGGCAATGCCAAATGCACCAGTTCTACCATTCAGGTGCAGTTAGAGGTAAGTTATGTAGACAGTACATATTAATTTCTGGTTTTGTTCCTTAAAAAAGGCATGTATTTTGGTAGTAAAGGGTATGCCCATGATATATGAACATAATTATACATTTCTGTAATATTAGAGGCAAAAGGAAATTAGCACTGGACAGGGAAAATCTGCATACACTCATGTGGTATATTTCCTCCTCTTTGTTGATGTGCATTGCAGCCCATTTTGCAAAATGATTTTGAATGGCTCTATAGGGCATTTTAGAACATTAGGGAAATTAGTCTGGATCTCCATTGATCTGACTCGTACTGTTTGTTAATCAAACTCCATTACCTTACTTCACAGTAATCATTTTCCTTAGACTTCACCACTTTCAAATCAAATTGAATGGCACAAATAGATCATCAAGATGATGGGAATTTGCTGCTTGGTTAGTACTCTTCTTAAATAGTCATGCTCACTGTGGAATACGTGGGAAATAGAAATAAGGCAACACTGATAAAAGCAGCCTAGTAACCATATCATGTGCATACAACGTCCTTCCTCCCTCAGTGTGGGAGAGCCAAGGAGAAGAAAAAAGTAAACCATGACACATTTTATCACAGGAGTGACTGTCAATGTGCTTGGACTGAATCTACTAACTAGTTGTCTATTGCTTTTCAGATAAGAGTGACAGTCTACCAAGGAAGAAATACTCAGGAAAAACATTGGCCATGAGGTGGCACAGTTACTCTATGAAAAGGTAGCGGTGATCCACTGTTACAGCTGAACCATAAAACCTTGCTTGTTAAGTGTGGGCTGAAAGGAAATCCTAAGCAATTCGAGAGCCTTTCAGAACAGCCAACAATGACTCGTTTAAACACTTTACTGATTAGAGACAGAGAACCCCTTTCCATTTGGTGTTTCATAAGTCTCCTTAGTGGCTTGGGCTTGTTTATACCTGTGATTGGGAGGGGGAATAAAATCAAGGCAATCAATTAGAAAATCAATATGCCTTGTAGTTGTGCAACAAGGTTGATCGTATAGTTTTAGGAATAGGTTAAACAAGGACTTGTTTGGGATGGTTTGATAGGGATGATCAGCAGGGGGCTGGACTAGATGACCTCCAGAGATTCCTTCTAGCCCTACTTTTCTGTGGCTGCATGATTCTAGAGGAAATGGGTAAATGCTTCCCAATTTACACTTTTCCTTTTTTGGTTTCTGTTCTTGCAGTTAGCAAATGTGCACTATATTTGGGGGAGGACAAGTGCTTTCCCAACATGCAGCTGCAGTAGATTGGGATAGAAGTAGATTTCAGACCTTTTGGGCACCATTTAGTTCAAACGGTTTTTCCTATCTCCCACTCTGGAGGGCTCCTAGAGCCCTCTCTTTGGGAACAAATCCTGTTTGCAAAAGATTTTATAATGAAATTTCTGTCTTCCTTGCCTTTTAGGGTTAATGATTCACCTGCTAAGAGAATTGACCCATCCTTTAGACCAGAGTTATGGGATCTTTTTTCTCTCTTCCCCCTTCCTCTCTGATGGTTTTTATATGCAATTGCTCTTTTTCAACAAAGCTGAGTCTCAATATAAGACCAAGATGCAGAAATACTGGACATGGTAGAAATGAACAAAGTGGCAAGTCATTTTCCTGACTCATGTTCTGGACATTACAATCAAGAAGTAATCTAGTTTGGGGAGGGCTTTTTAAATAATTTTATGGCATATAAGGCTTGATCCCTGAAAGGATCAGTCCCTAGATAACTGTGTTTTGTATATCAAGGGGAAACTCCTAATTTAAATTCCAGGGGGGGGTCGATCTTGAAATCAAGGTAGTTTGCTAATTAAAAAAAAAAGATTAAGGGGATAACCACACTGCATCTGAAGGGATTCCCCAGCACTAATGGAAACCCAATGTTCACTTTAACACAGGGTTTAAATACCTTGTTTCTGAAAACAAAGAGGCAGCAGATACTTAGAAGCATGTGTAGGGCCAGAGTCTCCTGGAGAAGAAATCCCTGTGCTAAAGGGGGAGCCCAGGGACAGTTGTTGCAAAAGACAAAATGGCAAGAAGAAGAAAAGGAAGGAAACAGAAAGATAAGGTGAGGGGGTAAGGAAAAGGAGTTCATGGAATCCTATGGGACTGATTCTCTTCAGTGTTTCTTGGCTGTGATTTTCTGAGCATTGCTGACCTCACACTAGCATAGCAGAGTGGAGATTGCAGCCATGGGGGCTGATGGACTGTAGTGCTGAATACAGACTTCACCAGGTTTCTTATTTAATATTGTCTCAGTGACCTCGATCAGAGCTGTCCATCTTATTTGGTCCTGTGGACCGGATGACTTGCCTCCAGCGGTGAGATGGCAGCTTGTCAGTGTAGACACCAGAACTGCTGCACTGGCACAGCTCCAGAACCTAGGGCATGAATGCAACCACTACTAATGCAACCCCTACTTGCCCCGCTCTCCCCCTGCCACTGTTGTGAGTCACCAGCAGTGATGGAAGAACCTGAATTTGGCAGCAAGTGAGGGAATGGGGGGTGAACAGCAGCAGAGCAGCACAGGTCACAATTTAGTGCCTCATGGGCTGCAGGAGGCTCACATACCGCCATTTGAATAGCCCTGATCTAGATGAGATGAAATCTTGGCTGCTTATGTGTACAGATGGCACAAAGTTTGGGGCACTAAAGAGGGAGGAGGAGGACAGGTTACTGTACCAGTGGGATCAGTCATTGGGTAAAATGGTCCCAACTGAGCATTTAGTGCAGCAAGTTGAGATTCATCTGGGAACAGGAGGCATCTTTACACGTGCTCTAGGGTGGAGTTGGGGGGGGAGGTACTTTAATTTGAGTGGCTCTCTGGGGCTGCTCTAATTAAAGCACTCACAGCACCTGGTGTATTTAGTGTCCCCCTCCTTTAAAATAGCAGCAGGGGCGCTTTAACTAAAGCTCATTCGAGGAACTAGGCAGACTCTAAGCAATCCAGCAGACTTGATTAATTGAGTCTACTCTGACACTTGCTAATTAGCACACATCGGAGCAGGCATAGTGCACATGAATAGGTGCTCAGAGATGCCAGCCTGTACCTTCAGGGGAGACCCTGTCTTGGGAAGGACTCCATAACAGTGACTCCAAGAAGATCTAGGGCATGTACAGAAGTTGCTTTTATGCCATTTAAAGTGCTTTATTGCCATGGTTTAACAGAAGTGAATGGCTTTACAACACTTTAAATTAACTCTTCTTAAATGAAATATTAAATTTGAAGCGCTGTATTTTACACCACTTTAGCAACCTACAGCATTTGAAATAACTTCTGTACACTGATCAAATTTCTGACCAGTGGAGAAGTCCCAGGTAGCTGCAGAGAGCCCCCTGCCTCCTAGCCTGGAAAGTGCCAGGAGGCTCAGGGGCTGCCCCCCGCCCCCACTAAACACTGCACTTCTGTCATGTTTAACAGTACTGTAACTTTATAGTGCTATAAGAAGCGCTCTAAATTAAGCTCTGTAAAACATACACAGAGCACACCCTTAGGGACATTGGCAGGCAGCTGAATCCAGGTGAGTGCACAGTTGTAGCTAAAAATGGCTAAAGCAATGGCTGTCAACCTTTTTTTGGACTCAAGGCACCATCCATAACTTTTGTGAATTGAGTGGCATCTAATTTTAATAACTAATTTATATATTATAGTGCTTTTCTCTTTGTAGTGGGTCCAGGAAGTGGGGATGGGGGAGACTGGCCAGGTAGGAACAAGCCTGAGCCTGTGCTTATAGGCTTATGTCCTCACACCCTGTAGCAGCCTTCAAAGGATCTGGTGAAACCCCAGGTGTTATGGCATCCTACTTGGGAATCACTGGGCTAAAGCAATCCTTGAATATATTAAAAATTGCCAGTAGAAGTTGGGAAGTGATCTTGCCTAATCACATGGCACCAGTGAGACTGCTAGTGAAGCACTGTGCAGTGTTCAGGCCTCAAGAAGAATGTGGAGATACTGGAGTTAGTTCAAAGAGGGGTCACACAATAAACCAGTAGTCAGAAAACAAGTCTTACAACATAAGCTTTCAGGAGCTCAATCTATTCAATTTATGGCAGAGAATTTTTAAAAGGGGACTAGATTACTCTGCACGGGGACCTACACATTGAGGCAGGGAATTGGTGCCAATGTTGCAGTCTAGCAGCGACAAAAGAGAATCCAGTGGCTGGAAATTGAAGTTAGACATTCAAGCTTGATAAAAAGAGGCAGTTCCCTAACAGCAAGGGTAGTGACATGCCTAGGGAGGGGGTTGATTCACCACTGCACGGAGCCTTACAAATACAATTAGACATCTCTTCTAAAAGGTATGCTTTGATTCGGTGTCTGGGAGCAAGTCTGTGCCCTGAGTATAGATTTCATAGATTTCATAGGCATTAGGGCTGGAAGGGACCTCAGAAGATCATCGGGTCCAGCCCCCTGCCCCAGGGGCAGGAAGTCAGCAGGGGTCATAGGATCCCAGCAAGAAAAAATCCAGATTTCTCTTGAAGGCGTTCAAAGTAGGTGCTTGAACCACCTCCAGTGGCAGGCTATTCCAGACCTTGGGGGCTTGGATAGTAAAGAAGTTCTTCTTTATGTCCAGCCTGAAACAGTCTTGGAGGAGTTTATAACCGTTCGATCTTGTCATCCCTTGGGGCACTCTGGTGAACAAACGTTCCCCCAGATCCTGGTGAACACCTCTTATAAACTTATAGGTGACCATTAGATCGCCCCCGAGCCTGTGCTTTTCCAGGCTGAAGAGTCCCATAGCTCTCAGCCTCTCGTCATAAGGTCTTTTTTCCTGACCTCTGATCATGCGCATGTCTCTTCTCTGGACTCTCTCAAGCTTTTCCACATCCTTTTTAAATTGTGGAGCCCAAAACTGGATGCAGTACTCCACCTGCGGCCTCACCAAGGCCGAGTACAATGGCCTTGGTATGCAGGAGGTCAGCCTAGGTGACCATAGCAGTCCCTGCTGGCTTTAAAAGCTAGGAATGAAGAAGACTTGTACAAATTTGGAGCTCAGTTTTATGCTGCCTGCATCCTGCAGCAGTTGCAGCCCAAAAGGCCTTGACTTCATGGTACCTTGGTGTCATCCAGATTCAGAATAGCCCCTGGCTTAAGGTAAAGCAGTCCCTGAAGGCTACCATTAATCTACAGCATCCTTACTGAGCTACTTAGAAACTGCCGTGTAGTTCAGTACCTCTCAGTACTGAGTCCAATAAGCAAGCACAGCCCCACCTGTCTCCACTGCTGGTCCAACACTAGTTTTCAGGAGTGGGCAGTGTAGGACTATATACTTCAGTCCAATGCACCGGGGGGGATTTTTCCCATGCCCCTTGCAACTTGGTTCATAGGGGCGGGAACCTGCTGTTTGTTTCTCTTCTTGCTCAGATTTTGGATTTGACTGCAGAGGCTACATACAAAGTACATTTCCAGCCCTCCAGATAGGTTGTCACAAAAGAGAAGTCTAGGTCCTGAATTTGATTGGAGACATGACTGTAATAAATATTACCATGGAAACTCACTTCGAGTGTACTTAAGGTCCTTTGTAATCATTTTTCTTGTTCTGTTCTTCAAGTCTGATGCAATTTGCCTTTTCTATATCGATATATAGCCCCCACTGCTGGTATCTGGTTCTGCAGACAGGTTTGACTTTTTTATCCATCTCACCTACCTTATGGAGACATATATATCTGTATGCATAGCTCTGGTGAGGGATAACTAATGTGCCTGCTTTTAGAGCCACTGTTCAGTATGATAAAAAGTCTCCAGGAGACAGCATTTTAAAAATATAAATGTTTTAAGCAAGGGTAGTTTGGTGACAGCAAGACCTACTTTATTTTACCATCTATTGAAAAGATTCTCATTGCATAGTCCATTCTGATCAACATGATAGGGGTTAGAGAGAGAATCCCAAACTCCAGGCAAGCCCCCAGATATCAGAACACTAATGAAACACCTCTCCTTTACTTTCCTAATGGCTAAAGCCCTTATTATTCAGACTGGGGGGATATTCCCTTGCCAGGGTCCTGATATATGAGAGATGTTTGCATCCCAGCTCCTAACAGCAACTTATTCTCAGGTCAGCTGCTGCCAGCTATCCTATGGTACCACAAGGAGCACTGCAGGACAGTGGAGAGAGCATAAGTATAAGAGATAGGATCAGAAAAACTGTTAGAGCCTTGTTACAAGGTAATTTTGGGTGGCTCCTGGAGCCCGTAACCGCTGGGTTGTCCACATGTTAAGACCTTAAAGTAGCTTAAAACACTTGTTATGAGGCTCAAAGTTATGCCACTTCAGGGCAGGATTATCTCTGATCCACACAACCCAGCTCCTGTTCCATTAAAGTATGGCCACTCCCCACAGATGTGCTGCCCAAGTTGAAGGTGTAACTGCTCCAAACTAGCGCTAAGCAGATCAACAATTGTGTGACTCACAGCATATGGTATAACAAGGCCCTTATAGTGGATCCAAGCAATGGCCCATCTACTTTAGTGTTCTGTCTGATGTGGGCCAGTCCCAGCTGCTTCAGAGGAAGGGGAAAGAAAAGACCTCAAGTGAGCAGTTACAAAACAAAGAAACACCAACGGGCTTATGTCTTTCCATGTTTGATTTATTTTTTTAGCCATTCCTAATATAAGTCTGCATATTCTTAGCATTAATGTAACTATGTAACCGTTTGTTCAAGCCTGCTGAGGTCTCAGCTCCCCTACTGCAGTGAGCTCCCCTAGCTTACTGTGCATTTCCTTACCCTTTTAATTCAGTTTAAATTTGTTGCCTGGTTTTGCCATTGACCCCTCTGGCAGTTCTGTGCCTTGCAAGGCAGTAGGTACATGGTCAGGCAGCTTCTGAAGGGCAGCACCGGGGTAGATGGGGGAGCAGGGGAGGTGAACTGGTGCACCTGCACCCCCCACCCTTTGATTCCTGTTCAGCTCAGTTTAAAGCCTGGCAGGGGCAGCAGCATGTTTAGGCAGGCACTGCTGAGAAGGTCAAGTGACTTCATGGCTCATTGTCAGCTACCTGATCCCTTGTAAATTCTTGGTGTTCATCATGATGCTTTCTTCTTTTTAATGGTCTTGATGTTCCCCCAGCCATGCCAGCCTTTGTTCTGCAATTCTGCTGTCCCTTAGCTGCTCCTGGGTATGTGGCTCCTATTTTAGAGCCCTGCAGTAGGGTGGCCATCATAGAGGACATTCTGGTTTTCTGCTACTCTGTTCTCTGTCCTCTCTTGAGACAAAACTGGACGCCTTTATGTCCTCTATTTTTCTCTTTAAAAAAATAGAGGACATAAAGGCGTCCGGTTTTGTCTCAGTAGAGGACAGAGGACAACTGGACTGTCCTCTATGATGGCCACCCTACCCTGCAGGCTGTTTTTAGCTCATTCCAGTGAAGCTACATTTGTTTTTGCTTCAATCTTAAATAGAATAATACAGCCTTAGGCCTCTGGCCTATTAGTGAAGCTCCTAGTTTATATTTAACTGGAGAAAAATATATGTTGTTTCATATGTGCTGATGCACCTCACACTCTGCACCCCGCTTCCAAAATCCTAGATTCGCCCATGGCAGCAGGTAGAACGAGCTGGGGCTGGCCCCATGTTAGGCACTTCAGCGCGTTTGGAACCTAGCGGCATTTACAGCCAGGCCTGTGATGAGGAGAGGCCGAGGGAACCAGAAGAGAAAATTGAGAGGATTTAATGGCAGCCTTCAACTACCTGAAGGGTGGACCCAAAGAGGATGGAGCTGGACTGTCCTCAGTGATGGCAGGTGACAGAACAAGGAGCAATGATCTCAAGTTGCAGCAAAGGAAGTTTAGGTTGGATATTGGGAAAAACTTTCTCCCTAGACGGGCAGTGAAGCACTGGAACAGGTTACCCAGAAAGATGTAGGATCCCCATCTTTGGAGGTTTTTAAGAGCCGAGTAGACAAAGCCTGGGATGGGATGCTGTAGGTGGGGCTGGTTCTGCTTTATGCAGGGGCAGGACCAGACCTCCCGAGGTCCCTTCCAACTTGCATTTCCTAGGATCAGGTGGGTGATGCCCCTCGGCCCTGCCTGACTGGAGCGCCGGGCCGGTGGCTTTCCCTGCGGTGCCCCGTGCCCGGGAGCTACAGGGAGGCACCCAGCCCGGCAGCAGAGCGGGGCTTTGTGACGTAGCGCCGAGGGGCTCTGTGACGTGGCCCCCAGGGGCTCTGTGACGTGGTGCCGAACCCCAGCCGGGAGCTGAGCGCCGGGGCGG
>NW_005842042.1:2181150-2187716 GCF_000455745.1 Alligator sinensis
CCCGGCCCGGCCCGGCCCCCGGGGGACGCTGCCGCCGCTGCTGCCTCGAGCAGGGCCGTGGGGAGGGCTGTGCCAGGCAGTCCTGCGCCGGGGGCAACTTTGTGGGTCCGCCGGGCGGTGCCAGCCCTTGTCACAGTCACCTGCCTGCGAGAGCAGGGCTGGCTGGGGTGGTGGCCACACGCCTTGGCCTTGGGCTTGGCTGCGCCCTGCTCTACGGAGCCTGAGATCTGTCTGTGACCAGCCTGGCTGGGTCCCCGTGGCAGAGGGGGGTGTCTCTGCAGCAGGGATGGAGCTGGTGCCTTGATAATCCCGCTGCTGTGGCGCTCGCGGATCCTTCAACAGGCAGGGACCCACAGAGCAAGGGAGCAAGCTGGAGGTGCGTCTGGCTGGGGAGCCAGGGACACCCTAAAGAATTCCCGAGCAGCCTCCTCGAAGCCCTTCCGGGCTCCGGCAGCGGTCCCTGAGCTCCTTCTTGGCTGCCCAGGCAGCCACGCAGCGTGGTGTTGACAAGCTAGAGTTCCCTTTGATTGCGTTGAGATTCACTAGTGGCCCAAATGGTTCAGTATGTGGTGTGTCTTCTTCTGAGCTCTGAGTGGAAGTGCAGCATCTTCCCCGCAGGTTTGCTTGGACCTTATGAATGAACTGATGTAAAGATGTCCTGCCGATTTAGAAGCTAAGTGGTTTTGGCCTAGAACTGCTTCTGAGCTGGGGGATCGGGGTGGGAGAGTCTTTGTTCAATAGGCTGGGGAAAGAATTCAGGTTTACGCAGAAGCTTTATTTGTACTTCATAATCTAGGGCAGGAGTGGAAAACGCCCATGTGATTTGGGAGCGCAAATCCCAGAGTCAATCACATAAAGGCTTTGGAAAATTCTTTCTGGGTAGTGTATCACCTGCTTTTCTCTGTGCTTCTGATGCTTCTGTCCTTTTATTGAATCCTAACTTCCTCTGAGTCACGGCCTGAAGTACTTCCAACATGAAGAAAGGTGACAACGTTTGGCTCATGGTTCTGTGGCTTTCTTCCATTCTCTCTTTTTTATTTTACCGAAGCTTGATTGTGACTGACTCGCTTGGGAGGCTGCACCTAATGGTGCGTGGTGGGTTGATGGTTGTGGTAATAGAGTGGCTAGTGGCTTTCCCTGGGTCTGGTCCTGTTTTGAAATCCTTTCTCCTGCATGTATCTTCCTTGAATGAATCTTCTTTGGAATTAAGATCATTGTGTACAGGATAAGACCTGGAGAGGAGACTCTCCACTGAAACCTTGAATTAATTTAAGGGGGTTATTTAGAGGGACAATAAAGCCTAGTGATCTTGGCAGCCTCGGGCAATTTAGTACAAATACAAGCTCCCCTTGTGGCACATTTCTGTGGGCAGAGTCTGGTAGGTGCCTCTGGCAGTTGGCACTGCCTGGTGCAGACTCTTGCACTTGGGTAGGTAATTCTGTTTGCTGAAGGACAAAGATGCTTGTACTCATGGGGAGAGGGGGGTGTTTTGAGATCAGTGAGAGACTATTCATTCTTCACTGGGGCAGATTCTCCTTGGGCTTCAGAGCTGGGAAGAGCTCTCTGGCAGATCTCATTAATAATTTGAGTTCAAATTGTAGCAATTATTTTAGTGATCTAACAGTCCTTCTGAGTTGTCATGAAAATGTACCCACTAAAGCACAAAGCGTGTTCTCCTGGTCTGTGCTGTGATGACTAACTGTGGACAATATATTTGCTTCCCTGTCAAAAAAAGAAAAGAGAAAAAAAAAATTCAACAAAAGAATTACTCAGTTTGGGGGAGTGTAAATTTGCAAAGCTTAAGTAATTAACAGGCGCTTCTCCAGTGTTCTTGTTAGGAAAGTCAGTGGGCTTTTTGCCCACAAAAATGATCTGTGCCATCTTTTTTGAGTGGTGGCAAGTCTGATGAAGAAGCTTGTTTTTCAGGGTTCAAAGATGTTTGGATGTATACAGGCATAATGCTCATTTGAAGAAACGCAGTGGCTGCTTTGTGGCAAGCTCATCGGGTACATAGAAATAGAATAAAAAATAGATAACTGCACAGCTGTGCTTGCAAATTGCAGAGTGTGTTACAATGCAACTGTACCAGTCCTCTGACAGCTACTACTGATCCCGAGTGGCTTAAACACTGTCTGTAGAAGCAGTGACTTGAGATGAGCTTTCTACTGCGTCCTTAGCTTGCACTGCAGTCCGATTCTGATTGCTGTACACAGTGTGTGTAACTTCTGGTTAATACCAGCCACAGAAAGTCAACAAAAAAGGCCTTGCCTTCTGGGGAGCAGCATGTCTGCAGTGGAATGTAAGCAGTTTCTGTTTTAGCTGTAGAAAGGATATTAAAAAGTAGTCTTGGGCAGGGAGTGCCCATTGACATTTCACAGTGCCTAGTCACTCAAGATGTGGTATATGGTCAAAACAGTCCTGTCTAGCCCTTCTGGAAGGATGGACATCATACCTAGAAAGGAAGGTAGTGGTAAGGAGTGGTGTGTGGAGGGCATTAGTTGATGAAGTAAAGAATGGGTAGAATAGATCTCTGGTTTTGTCCAGTTCATGGATGATTCCTCTCCATTGATTTAGGCTAGCAGGTGGCTGCTGTGGTTTTCAGCCGGAGGAGGCTGTGCAAAATGGGAAAGGACACTGGGAGTGAATGCTTGAGGATAAAAAGGCATTCGCTCTGTTGCCTTGCTGGCCACTGCTGCTCCTAGCTTTTCCCCAGTAGTGTATTTCTCTACTTCCCAGATTCTGGAATACTTCTGTCTGCTACTACTGAGGAAAACTCAGCAACTACAGATGTACAGGTAGAGGCCACATACGGAATATACATGGTAAAGTCTTCATTTTTTAATTTTTAAAGCCTCCTACCTCTCTCTGGGGAGTTCTCAAGCCTTGTTTGTTGAGGGGGAAGAGATCATACCACTATCTATATATGCAGTATAAGGACATTTGCAGTCCCTAGTGGGTTTTGCAGAAAAGCCTTGTAGCTGCTAACTACAGCAGCAAAGCAATGAAAGCCCACGTTGCACATTTCCCAGTAGAAAGAATGCCAGGGATCACAGTGTTTAAAATCAAGTTGTTGCTGTAGCAGCACTTGCTGGTTTAAAAATGTCTCAGGATTTGACATAATCTCAGCAAGCTACAAGTCAAGGTCATTGCAGAACTGTAAAGTTTCAGCTGGGGTTATAGGCTTTGAAACAGAAACCTTTTCCCTGCCAAGCTTCTTCCTAAGCAGTTTTTCATGGGGAATAGGCTGACTGGGCAACAGGAGCTTCACCTCTCTGGCACCTCAGCTTGCTGATGTGACTTCCCTTGTGGCATCGCTGAGAGAAGAGAACTCGTTATGAGGGCTCTCTCATAAAGCGCTGATTATTAAGACTGTTTTTAGCTGCAGCTTTGTTGAAAAAGCAGGGCAGCATGGAAGAGACTTGCACTCGGGGGTTGACAAATCCATTTGCCCCCTGTACATCCTGGAGACATTAAACTATGCTCTGTTTCGAGCCATTTTTTAAAACACGCTGTTTCTAGCCTCTCTCTCTTGGTTTCCACATCAGAAGATGCCCATCAAAAAGCGAACCAATGTGGCTGGTTTCTGCTTCCCAAGAAAGCAGTATTTCTGCTGCTGCTAATGGTTTTGTGGAACATGCACAGAGACAAATTAGACTGGGCAGTGTCACTGGTGTTGCTCAGAGCTCTGTGGGCAGCTGTCACTTTCACTCCACATCTGGTTGGGGAAGCTGAGCCACAGCATGGAAGAAAGTGGACAGAGGAAGTGGAGACTTGCTCTTCTGACCAACTAGCCACCCTCATAAGCACAGAAACCTTGACTCTTTAGCTCAGTGCACCTGTGACTAACCAGCGGCCCAGGGACGGGCAGTTATTTTGGGCGGAGGGCAACTTACTGAGTTTTGACAAGCCATCGAGGGCCGCATGACAGGCAGCCAGGGGCAGATAAATATTAATTTTCTACAGTTTTTAGGGGCCCTGGGGACCAGACAGAATGGCCTGGCGGGCCACATTTTGCCCACCCCTGAACTAGCCACTACTTCACGAAGTGGCAATGTGGGAACACTGCCAGGGGTCAGGTGCTGTCTGGGTAGGAGTGATCTGGAAGGAGAATGAAGGCTCCTGAAGGAATTACCGTGGGCAGGTCATGTATAAGGGTGAACACAAAGGTGAAAAGCTGGGAATCTTGATTAAAGCTGCTGCAGGCCCCGGCAGAGCTAGAGCCCTTAGGTCTGTATCTGGGGCCAGATGGGGTAAAAGACTTTCATGTGCACTTTGAGAGTGCTGCCTAAAGCCTTGCAAAGCCCAGGTGGGGCAGGGAACACTTGTTGCCTCTGTCAGAGGCAAGGTAGAGTACGGAAGAGAGCCTGCTTCAGTTGGGAGCATCAGCATCCACAGTGGGGCACTTGTCAGGGGTCCCCACCTCCCACTACCCCAGCATCTGAACTAAGCTGATCTCTCAGGCCTGGCTGATGGTTCTCTCAATGCAGTTGCTGAATATTCCCCCACCACACCTGCTTTACTCTCTGCAGAAAGGTTTGGCATTGGACTTGATTTGACTGGCAGGTGTGCAGGATGCTTGTTCATCTCTGGCTATATCCAGGAAGTATCAGGATGCAGTGGAGTCCCCAGAATGAGTCTGAATAGTGCTGTTTCCTGAATATATGAGAGAACTTTCTTTGAGCTGCATGTACAAGATATTTCAGAGCTGTCTACCAAGATCAGTCATGGCTTTTCCTGTATTTAATAAAGGACAGTCCAGACCACTGAAAATATCTAGTGGAAAGAGAAATATTCGTTCTTGTTTAGAAACAGGGAATTGCTTACTGAGCGATCTTCGTCTGCTGCTTCTCCACTAAGTCACTGCCTGATTGAAAGGCTCCGTTAGAAAAGACAGATCTTTCCCCACCCACGGGCCTGTCAGACCAAGCTGTGGGTGCCCATGTTTCCTCTTGGCGGCTCCTTGTGTGCAGGGTGCGGTCTCTTCCCCGTGGTATTTGGTTGTCATTCTCTTGACATCTGAATCTGGGGTGTGGAAGCTCAGAGATAAAGATGCACTTGGTTGCTTGAAAACTGTGATTGTTATCGAGCCTGGTTGCTGTAGAGAGAAATGCTATGAAATTGCAGCTATTGGGCAGTGACTGTGAGGCTCCAGGAAGGAAGTTTATGCTCTAATGAAATATTTCATGTTGGGCCACTGGAGCTTGGAGCTGGGGCAGTGAGCATAGAGTCTCATGCGGAAGGGGAGGTCTGATGCTCTTTGCATTGTCACTTTCCCTTTAAATTTTATGGATAAATCCTCAGCAGAAATCTAGAGGGGGGAAGCCTAATCTGAGGAGCAGAATAGAACAGGTGCTCAGTATCATTTCAACAGAGGATTGTTTTGCAGAAGAGGTCTATTGGTCTGTCCTCATTGAGCTCCTGCTGAGAAACAAGACCTGAACTCCTTATAATAGTGCCTGATACATGCAAAGGGAAGGGGCTTCCACATGGCAAGGAAAAGGACTTCTTGGGGGCTTTCCCCCCTTTTTTGGAAGTTCTGTGATTTGTGCTTTTTAGGGACCTGATTACAGCCCCTGCCCCAGTTGGTGTTAATGTAGGTTAACTTCAGGTACATCTTGTGTCTGCATGAGTGTGTGTCCTCAGGAAAGGGGATGCAAACCATGGTACTTCCCAGCTAGCCCTGAGTGCCACTCTTCTGCCTGAATCTGACAATTTGTTCCTGGGCAGGGTGGCCAGTAACAGGTGTGTCCTGTGTTTGCTTTAGGCCATGGCTGCCTGCCTCTGCCCGCACGATTGCAAAAGTGATCTAGCAACAAGTGTACCTGCATGGCTGGCATGGCCTGGGGCAGGGGTGTTAAACTTACAGCCCGCAGGCTAGATCCAGCCTGTGGAGCCCTGAGATCCAGCCCGTGTGTCTCAGACTGCCCCGTGAGCCCCATGCAGAGCTGGTCTGGAGTGTGGGCTGGACTCATCACTGTGTGCACTGCACACGGCGCAGGAGGTCAGTCCAGAGCATATGCAGCATGCACCCACGCTGGACCAGCTCTGAGTGCTAGTCCTGATCCAGCTCACAGACTGGCCCAGCAACCCTCACCCAGCCTGTAGGGCCTGATGAGTTTGACACCCTTGCCCTGTGGGATACTGCCTGGAAAGGCAGCCAAAAGCCTGCTTTCAGAATGGTGGGGATGGGAAATTATCTCGCCCTGGGGCACCCTGCAGCTGTTTGCACAAGTCTGGCCTTGGCAGCACAACACTTACGAGAGCGTGCCAGGGCTTTAGTGCTTTGTGGGCTAACTAAAGAGCAGAGGGGGTTGGACTCCGTTCCAGTGAGGATGTCTGTAGCCTTCAATTCTGTCCTGAAGGAAGAGTGCCTTATTGCCAGGAAGCGGTTGTTTTCCAGTGAAGTGTTCACAAGGGTGTGAGTATTAGGTTCCAGGAGAGAGCGTATGCATTTGCTGGGAAAGGGGTGGGTGCTAATATAACATTGTGCATCCTGGTTGTTTTATGAAGACCCTTTGAACAACTGAAATTCCTCAGCAGGAGCGTCTCCTGGATAGTAAAGTAGG
>NW_005842042.1:2187747-2201484 GCF_000455745.1 Alligator sinensis
TTTTAAAATTTTCCCTTCATTGGCCACCTCATGTTGGAGAGATCATCTGTACATGTTATGGGCAGAAATTACTGCAGCTCCATGGCAGCCTTAAGTTAAAGGATAACTGGCTTGAGATCAGCTCTCTTCCTCGTGGAATGTGTCGTGCTCACTAGCCTGAGAGGGGTGAGGGTGGAAAATGAAGTAACAGACCTTTCCTCCTACGTCCAGGCTCTTGCCTGTGAGGATGGGATGCTTCCCTGCTTTTGGTTCTTTGCAGCTTAATAGAAACAAAATGCTGCTGGTAATTGCTGCTTTCTGAGTCGTGGGCCAGGCTCTGTCCTTGGTGATGTGAGGGAGGCCAGCTCCATGGTTAATTTGAGTCCCTGGGTGGTGAATTATCGGGGGGCAGGTCATGGTTCTAACACAGCCTGCATGGTCTTGGGCAAGTCACGTCCCTGCACTGCTGTAAAATGGGGATATTTCCTCCTGTTCTATGAATTGTTGGTTTAGATACAGAGCAGGGACTGTTCCTATTGCAAACATAAGCACCTAGCACAATGGAGCCTTGATCCTAGTCAGAGTTATTAGCTGCTGCTATAAAAATGCTAACAACAGGCAGAATAGCAGGGGAAACAGCAGTTGCTCAGGAGCTACTGGGTGTTGGGTTCCTGCACTAGGCTGATTTGAAGGCTGGGGATCAGCACTGGAGGAGCAGGAGACTGGAAGCTGGGGAGGAGGGAGCCATCCTAAGCAGGAACGTTCCTGAGATGAGTTCAGAGGACATTTGGAAGAATCAAGGAAACCCAACAGCATCCCTGGGGAAGGGAGATCACAGACTGATTTCCAGCCCACCAAAACAATTTCATGTAGGGAACGTAGCTTCAGTTTTGGACTCTGGACAACTGATTGAAGTGGCCTGAAAGATAAGAAAAAAAATAGTATTTGCTGTCTTGTTTTGGCTGTATCCTCACAATTGTGTTTTTCAAAAAACCTCTTTTTGTTTTATCCTGTTCTATACCTTCCATTAGAAATTAATATAACACCTAACCTGTTTTTCTGGATATATTTCCTGGAGAGCTGCTGCAGTTATGATATTGGACACCACAGAGAGGTAGCTTGCCAAGAGAAGAACATTTTTTTTTAAATTGAGACTTAAAAAAACAAAACCTTTTGGTTATCTAGTTTAACTTGTAGTAGACAACCAGTGATCCTTCTGGATCATCATGTATGCATGAGAGGTCACTTGAACCTTTGTGTGCCGAGGCAGGAATGTGGAGGAGCGGAGGCTGCCCAGACCTTCCATCCCGCTTTAGACCATTGAGGCAGAATCCAAAGGCCAGACTGAGTCTGGATGTTCAGTACCTTAGTGGCCGTAGTTTGTGCATGTCTGGGAATTGAACCCAGATCACCTGCATGGCAAACAAAGATTCTACCTCTGAACCACAGTAGGAGGGTATTTTAACTTGAATGCCCCCCAGAATGGAAAAACTCTCATTGAGAAATATTTTTAAGCTCTGCTGTTTTGTAGTAGGGAGTACTCCAAGGTTCAGGCTTGTGATAAATGAAGTTGAAACTAACTGTGTGCCTCTTTACCATATGTAGTCTTTATTGCTTATCTCGCAGTGGAGTTGTGAGCCTTGCTACCTTTAATTATGCTGCTTTGCAGACACCCTGTTGGCAAAGTGGCTCTTTGGACAACTTTTTCCTGTGATTTGTGAGCTGAGTAAACTGGGGCAAGAGCTGATGGGAGCATGGAATCATAGAAAATGAGGGCTGGAAGGGACCTCAGGAGGTCATCTAGTCCAACCCCCTGCTCAAAGCAGGACTGTCCCCAACTAAATCATCCCAGCCAAGGCTTTGTCAAGCCAGGCCTTAAAAACCTCCAAGGATGGAGATGCCATCACCTAAATGCCACTGTCCTAGGGTTTCTCTTATGGCACTTTGTTTACCTCCAAGAAACCACATGCATAGGAGATGCTTCCAGTTCCCTGAGTTAGGCCATAGCCACAGGGATTGGGGCTTCCCTGAGCTTTTGCTGCCAAATGTAGCCTGCATTGTAAATTGTTCCTATTCTAAGATTTTGCATTTGATAGCGGGGCAGGGGTGGGGATGGGCACTTTATGGAGAGCAGCCTCTGACTGTCTGTGGGGCTGCTTCCTTTGCTGTGCATCGCCTTTGAGAGGCCAGGAACTGGAGCTGGGTGGGGGGAGAGGGAAGTTGAATGGCTCTGAAGAGATGATGCAGGGATCACATGGACAATCAGGCTCTAAGTGTAATTATGGCCTTACCCCTCAGCCACTCACTGCATTTTCACTGCAGCCCACCAGTACCATGGGAGAATGCCTTGCTTGACTCTGCATACATTGTCATGTGCAATCTGGGATATCCCAGGCCTTTTGCTGCCTGTTTCAGTGTTAGTTAATAGTTCAGGCCTTGGGAATTTTTTGTAAGTACTTTGAGGTTGTGTGGTTCATGTTTAGGGCAATGGACTTGCAGTCGGGTTCCATTCTTTGCTCAGTTTCTTACCAGTTGTGTGACCTTCCCCCTGCCCCCCATCCACTGTGGTTAGACAGCAAGGAATATCCATACCCTGAAGAGCTTGCAGTGTTTATGTGCAATATCTAGCATGATGGGGGATGAAGATGATTTCCCAGGCCTCTTTGCACAAGTGCAATATAGCTATCTGCTAGGATGCACCTCATATGGTTTACTGTTGCTGGAGTGCAGCTCTTCAATCTAAATTTAGTTTTAAAAAAGGCTGCTGGCCAGAGGGGAACCCTGGAACAGCTCTCATGACCACTGCCTCAGATGGGCTGGGGAGTGGCCATGGGGGACTTCCCAGAGCAACTTCACTGTCACATTTCTGCGGTTGGAACATGTGAAAGCAAGTGCTCCTAGCAGAGCAGGGGATGCATATGCATATGCAGTGTGGACATACCCCAAATGATCAGCCCAGTCATGTACCTGGGGCACCCTTGTCCTGGGCAAGACCCCAGCTGCTAGACCAGGGGCTGGCAATTATTTTGGGCAGAGGGCCGCTTACTGAGTTTCAGCAAGCCATCGAGGGCTGCATGACAGGCAGCCCAGGGTAGATTAATGTTAAATTTTCTAAATTTTTTAGGGGCCCCGCGGGCTGGATAGAATGGCCTGGTGGGCCACATCCGGCCCCTGGGCTTCATTTTGCCCACCCCTGTGCCAGATAGTCCTTCAGCCATGCTTGTATGTCTCAGCTTCTTCCTGCATTGGAAATGCAGCATCCTATGTGCTAAGGGTCACAGTAACCTTGTGGGCTCTTAAGCTTGGGTTTGTAAGCACCTGAGACAGGCCAGCAACCCGAGTAATTCCCTCTGGGCACGGTGAGTGCTGCTGTCAGCCTGCCTGGGCACTAGTGCATGGCTAGGATTTTGGCAACATGCAGCCCTCTACAGCAGAGAAATGCAGCACCATTCACAGTGCTCTGCAGAGGGGGAGGGAAGCCTCACTCGCCCTGCACTGTACACAAAGAAACGCAGGCACCAAGGGAGACCAAAGCCTTATGGAGAGCGGCCTCTGATGGTCTGTGGGGCTACTCTCCTTGCTGTGGGTCCCCCTTGAGACATCGGGGACTGGATCTCTCAGGAGGAGACAGGAGAATCTTCTTCCCCTGGAGATCAGACCTCAAGCATCTCAGTTTTGGTTACAACATCAGAGGCTGCTTCTGGCCATCCTGGCCATTACCCTGGTGCCAGGGTCACACAGCAAGTGTGGGGCAGAGCCCTGGTAGAACCGTGATCTCCTCTTGGCTCTGGTTTCTGCTGTCTCCCGCATAAAATGAGTTTAACACATGGGGGGAGCACTTGAGATGTTTCAAGAGGCAAGGGTTTTTGTGGGTGATGCCCCTTATTGGATCAACTGTATGGCTGGGGTAGGCCAAAACAAGCTTTCGAATGAGGCATCCTTCATTTAAACGTTGGGTGACCGTACATCCTGGTTTGACTGGAACAGTCCTGGATTTCGTAGGCTCGTCCTGACAAGTTGGTGAAGATTAAAATGAGCGTCCTGGAGTCACAGGGGTGCAGGACGCAGTCCGGCAGGGAGGCAGAGTGGCGTGGTGCACCAGGAAGGGAGGTGGGCAGGTACCGCTGCTGCCCACCTGCCTGGTGCACCATGCCTCTCTGCCTCCGCCTGCCGTGGCGCCGCTGAGTTTGCCAGGGGGGCAGTGTCCTGGATTTCCTATGGTCCCATACAGTCACCTTACTTAAACATGTTGCTTTTAAAGGATTTCTCTCTGAAGAAGCCCGGGGGACTTTTATCTTTCTTGGGGTCAAGATAAAGGAAAACATCTGAAAGCAAAAGGAGCTCCCGAGAATTGTGCTCCAAGTCTGTTCCCACCCCCTTCCTGTCCTGTCTTATTGTTCCAGTGAAACCGGAAGGAAAGTGCCGCAAGGAGCAAAAGGCTGCGCCTGCAAACCCACTGGCTGGGATGTAGCTGCCTCCCCTCTCTTTGCACTGCAGTCTCCTCAGAGCAGGGATCTACTTCCAAGACCTCTGCAGTGGGGAAAAAAAAATCAGCCCTCCCCCATGGCCTGTTCTCCCCTGTTAAATGGTGGCTGAGTCCAGTCTCTGCAGATTGATTTTTAAAGGGCCACCACTTTTGAATGCTGAACATGAGGCAGCATTTGGTTTAATTGACAGATTTCCCCTCCTGTGACATCTGTCTAGAGTTTCAAATTCCGCACCAAATGGCTCCCAATATCCAGAAGGGCCTACCAGCACAAAGCAAGGGAATTATCTGCAGAGAGAGAATTGCACCACATTATGGGCATTTTTAAACCTATATCTCTCCACGGAAATTCCCTAAAATGATCCTTTGTCGGGCACAGGTCAGTTGCTGCAGATAGATCTAAGTTTTCCTCCTGACTTGTCCACTGGCATATATTTTGATACAAAATGATGAGGCCGTGGTTAAATACTAGAGTGAATTCTGTGGAAGCTACTTCTAATTAGAATTTGCAGGGAGAAGCCTTTTAAAATCTGTTGCTGCCTCCAGTGCTTTCTTGGGTAGATGTACAGAGCATTGCATTTGCCAGTGGATGTTATCTCCTAGGAGTTCAAAGGCTGAAAAATGGGTGCGTGTGTGCGCTAGCAATGAGCAGCTCCTTTGCAGTAGAAATTGGTAGATCCTGTTGAATTTAAAGGTGAAAAACCTGTAGGCTGTGCATGCTTTTCTCATTGAGGGAATTCCTCTCGGGTGTTACCATTTTAGCAAAACCCATTCCCCCATCAGGTTTGTGTCTGCGTGTGTTTGCCAGTGGTTTTCCATGGCTTCCCATTTCCCTGCAGCATATCTCCAGAATGCCAGGGGATGGGTCCTCTGCTGGTATAAACTGTCATAGCTCCACTGACTGAATAGACTAATAACCATTCATATCTGTGGAAGTGATGCCCCATAGATCACAGATTGTCACTGAAAGAGCTGGTGGCTTGAATTCCCTCTTGCGCAGGCCAGAGGCGGTTCTCTAATAAGGGATTTCAGCAGGGAGATGTGGATTCCCTTGGGAGTGTTTGTAACTCAGCAACACTGGCTTATGCTCTGGTGATGAGCAGGGCACAGATGGAGGGAGCCGAAGGACTAGTGTGCCCAGTTCGTGTTCAGTGTGCATGCACCAGAGCTGCAGTTTGCAGTGAGTTTGGCAAAGGTACCTTGGGAGAGCAATACTTCAGAGCATCTGCTGTCAAGGCACCGAGGAGACGATTCTGGCTTCCTTCATCTTCCCTGTGCTTTAAGTGTTTCTGACAGTGAGAGCCAGAAGACATCAAGCCTGTCTCTGCAGGGGTAGCTGTAGCCTGTTAGACCTGCAGAGAGAGACTGGGCAAGGCTTGAAACAAAGGTGCTGTAGGGGACTGTACTGACCTGGTCTCCAGGGGCAAGTCCAAGTGTCTAGTTAGGTTATTTGTGGATCCCTCCTTTCACTGGTGCTTGGATGCAGGAATGATGGGAGGATGCTTCAGAGCTCATCTGGCTGCAGGAACCTGTTGAGTTTCTGATGTGCTGCTTATTGCTGTGACATGGGAACAGCCCTTTGTGATCTAAGCACTGTCCTTTTCCCTGCTCCCCCCTTTCTAAGAACAGGGTAACTAATGCTCCCTCAGGCAGCTGCTGGAGGTGGGCGGCAGTGGTAAATTAGCAGCAGCTGTTAGAAGGAGAGAGGGTAGGTGGAAGCAAGTGGGAGGCTGATCCTTGGGCTCAGCTTGTTTGCTTGGGCTGCGGGAGCTGGGAGAGTCATCCCTGGGAGATGTGGCATGAGGCATAGATTAATGCTGTCTTTTTGCAATATTGGCCCTGGGTGGGTGGATGTGTGTGTGTGTGAACAGTGCTCTGATTTAGAAGGAAGCAGGCTCCTGATACATGAGAGAAGAACCAATTACTGCTTAGGTCTGTGAAGGTATATGAAGCTTTGTCTTCATTATA
The DNA here is from genome assembly GCF_000455745.1 of Alligator sinensis. Taxonomy (NCBI): domain Eukaryota; kingdom Metazoa; phylum Chordata; order Crocodylia; family Alligatoridae; genus Alligator; species Alligator sinensis. The sequence continues at coordinate 2,194,181 of NW_005842042.1, forward strand.
GTCCTAGCATAGCCCATTAGTGGCCCACATTAATCTCCGTTGCCTGCCTGCTCTGGCCTGCAGGTCTTTCCTTGGCTATTACCTTTGGGGCAGCTTTGCCACCTGGCTGCCTGGCTCTTTCCAAAGCAAGTAGTTTCATGTGGTCCTGCCCTGACATCTCTGCAATGCCTTTGATCTGGAGACACTTGTCTTATATCCTTCACCAGGTACAGGCACAGAAGCACGTTAGCCGGGAGTGCTGGCTTAGCACAGCGCTTCTTCTGGGGCATTGGAGCATTAAGGGACTTAATCAGCTTTTGTGTCTCCTTGGTGCTTATTTGGGGCAGAGAAGGATTTAGCGCTGGGTTTCCTGGGTGTGGGGAGCCCAGCTGGTGCAAGAGCTGCTATGCCAGCTGTAGGCCACTGGTGTGAACCTCTTCTTCCTGGCTGCTTTGCAGCAAATCATGCTTGTGCCATGCCATGGCTTGAGGCAGGTCTGTGTGACATGGGGGACAGCTGGCTGCCTGGTGCTACTGAAGACTGTTCATGGTCAAGTTCCTCAGGAATAGGCCAATAGTCTTCCAGCTCACAGGTGTCTCCTGAGCAGTTCTACAAAACCTGGTGCACTTGCTCATCGCCTTGCGGCATCCTTGGGTTCCTTAGATATCAGGGATCCCAGCGGCAGTTAGGCAGGGCTGGTGGGGAACCTTTCTCCTGACTTTGCCCATGACCCACTGATCTACTCCACTGAATGCTTTGCCTAGGATCCCAGAGATGACAGTTTAGTCCATTCCAGGGCATTGATTTTCCTGTTGACAGCAAGCTGGCCTTTCCCCCTGCTTGCTACCTGGCAGTGTTTCTGGAATCGGGTCGCGTTCAGCTTCACCTCCCCAGACGCTTCACCTAGGGAAGAGATGTCACGACGCCTTCAGTGCAACCACAGCTATTACAAACACAATAGAAACGTGAAGCAGAGGTGGGAGCCCTATAATTAGCAATTTCCCAATGTAGCAATAGCTGTAATGAGTATAAATGTAGCACAGCAACTGCTGAAGATGTGTGGTAGCTGCTAGTCTCAAGCACTGGCTTTGTCTGGATAAGAGCTTTATCCCACGGTGTGTGCAGAAGACCTCTCTTGAAGAGTCAGATCTTGTACCTGTGACTTCTATCTTGCAGTAGCCCAACCCTGCAAAGAGTGTTAATTAAATAGTTTCTTGATTGGGTCGAGCTTTGTTGATGTTGGCTCCTTTGTAAGCATGTTTGCTAGGTGCTCTGCCAGCAGGGCTATTGAGCCAACCAAATCCTTAACAAGCTCACTGCTGTAGAACTGGAGCTGTTGTTTTGAACCAACCAAGTATCAGGGTCTCTGGTTTCAAAACAATATTTTCAAGTTCTGGGTCATGCTTGGAGCTGGGTGGCAAGTCCGAATTTTCCATCCCGTGGAAATCCTGTAAACTGGAAGGAAAATGCCAGATAACATTCTTGAAAGTGAAGAAGCAATCTGTTTTGTTTTTGGTTAAAAAAATGTTGAAATTAAGAGTTTTGATTATAGGAGAGACCTCTTGAGGTCATTTAGTGCAACCCCTGCTCAAGGCAGACAAGGTTCCTTGGGTGAATTTGATATCTTTTATTAGACCAACCCAAATGGTTGGAGAATAGTTATTAAGCAAGCTTTCGGGTTCAAAAACCCTTCGTCAGGCTAAGGAAGCTTCAGCAGTTGGTGTGTGCTCTTCCTGGATGGAATGAAAAGGAAGAGCACACACCAACTGCTGAAGCTTCCTTAGCCTGACGAAGGGTTTTTGAACCCGAAAGCTTGCTTAATAACTATTCTCCAACCATTTGGGTTGGTCTAATAAAAGATATCAAATTCACCCAAGGAACCTTGTCTGCCTATGTCCTTAGACCAACACGGCTATAACCTAAACCCCTGCACCCCTGCTCAAGGCAGTCATCTTTGAATAAACTATCCTAGTCAAGTGTTTGTCTAACCTACTCCAAAATTTCCAGGGGTGGAGATTCGATAACCTCTCTAGGTAGCCTGTTCCAAAGCTTGACCACCCTTATAGTCAGGAAATGCTTCCTCATCTCCAACCTAAAGTTCCTCTGCTACAGTTTGAGGGCAGTGCTCCTACTCCTGTCCCCTACAGTCACTGTAAATTGTCTCTCATTGTCAGATTTGTTCAGTTTTAAGCTTCTTCCTGCAGTGCCTTGTAGGAAGTCTAGTTCTGAAGCCTTATGCCCTCATTCCTCCTATAAACTAGGCTCTTTGGTTAGATTGAGGGTTTTTTCAGTTTAGCAGAGAGAGGGGAGTGGACTTGAGCATGGGTAGGGTAGAGCTGGGACTGGGTCTGGACTACTAAGAAATGTTGGATGAAGAAGGCCGTAGAGTCCAAAGCTGGAGTCATGGAACAGAGACAAACTTGGGGGCTGGAGCTGGGCATTTGGCTGTGAGACAAGGATGAAAGACAGGCTCATCCACGTATAATTTTTTTGTATACCTGGAAGAAAGGGGCTTTGGTGGGGAGTGCCAGACTGTTCATGGGAAGTGGCAAGAGTTTCCAAGGAAATTCCAACCAAGAAAGCTCCACTTACCTTAAGGGTTTCCATGTGCAGTTGGAAGGAAAGTACAATCGTCAAGTTGTTTTTCTCCATTTGTTCCAAATCTGGCTGTCAGTATCTGAGTTACACATGCCGTTCTAATCACCTTGTTCGTGGCCTGTTCCCCTTGGCAAAGCACCAGTATAAAGGAGAATTTGCTTTTATTAAACCAAATGCAGCTCCCCTTATAGGGCAGGGGGGAAATGTCCTTGAATGTTTACCTCAAAAAGCCAAAGCTGCATTTAAAACCAGCCTTAATTGTTTTCAGAGACCATCTGATATTTTAGTGCTATCAATAATTCAGCCGAATTGCTCACAAGGTAGAACATTAATGAATAGGCAGCCAGGATTAACGAGGAACCTGCGGAGCCGGACCAGAGAAAGAGTTGTGTTTTTGGGGGGGGTAATTCTCTCCCTCTGAAGAATGCCATGTGGAGTTGTGGTGGGGATTTCACAGCAGGGATCCTAGCTGCTCTGCTTTCTCTGACATAGAAATAATCCCTGGGCTGTAATAGCCAGTGTGTGTGATTGGTTGCTGTTGAGGATAGCTTTTATTTGACGTGGCGAGGGGAGAGGCGAAGGCATCTGCAAGTCAAACATGCAGTTGGTCCCAAGGCCGTTTTCTGGTACTTGCATGCTGTCCCTGAGTAGAAATGATCCTGGGACAAGAGAAGAAGCTCTGTGTGAAGTGCTTGGTACTTCTGCCTGAGGTGTAGGGTGCCTGGGAGGTGAGGTAAAGTGTGACTGTCTTGGTCAAAGGCAATTTCTTTGACTCAAGGACTTCACAAATGGGAGAAGAAAAAAGCAGAGTTATTTTTAGAGTCCAGCCCTTTGCTAGGGCATAACGAGCGTCCAGTACTTTGTCATGTCCTTTCTAGACTGAATGGAGCAGATCTCTGGTAGGCCTAAACAGGCAGTGGAGTTGCATTGAATGCATGTAAAAAATAGGAAAGTAAGATCCTCTGCTTTAAAGGAACAGGAGGGTGAGGTAGGAAGAAAACTAATGTTCAGCTAAAATCCTTGAAGGAAGGTTTTCCTGTGTGTGCTGTTGCTCTTCCAGGCCTTCTGTAGAAATGTAAATGAAACCAGATTTCCTAAGAATATACCCAGTGTCCGCTCTGCACTCTTCTGCACTTCGGCGCCTGGCAGGTTGGCTTCAGACTTGTGCTGCCATGTGGCAGAAGTTTGGTGATGGTGAAGTACAGGTCACTGGCGTTGCAAGAAGACAATACTTGGCCTCCTCTTCTTTCTCCTCCTGGCTTGAAGGACAGCTATCTTGTTTAGTTTCCTGATGTCTCCAGTAGCATCCTTCTCCCCTCTGATGGCTGAGCTCGACGATGCGTGGTAAGAAAGGCCTCCACTTGACTTTGGTAGCCTTACTGAATAGGTGCTCAGGGGAATGTGGTACATCTCACAGTCAAGCAACCCTGGGCACAGAAGAGCCATCTATTAAGATGATGGGAGCAAGTCGTTGATGGAAGCATCCCACGTATAGCATGGCACTTGAAAGAAAATACTGTTGAGCCAGTTTAAGTCCGTCCTCAGTGCCCTCTAATTTACAACATTGCTTTATCCTCTGCCCTTTCCGGTCCCTTGTTCCCTAATGTGTCTCTACTGCAGACACACAAAATTAAGTTAGTATGTTGTCTGGACACTGTCTTGCCTTTCTGTATCCCTTCTGTGAGCTTGAGAGAAGCTGTACCAGCAAGGGAGTGATCTGTAGGACGGCAATGACTGTCCACTGGCGTTTAGGCATGTCAGGGATGAGATCCTGTGAACTAGCTTCTTAGCTGAATGAGTCTCTGAATCTAGTAGTACATGGCAATGGCCTGGCATTTCTGTGACTGGTGACTAGAACAGGATGTTCTGCAGGGTTGGGAGCATCTGCCCTGTCCTGTATACCTGAGAAGGACTCGGCACCTTCTCTCTGATCTGAAATGGGGAAAATAGGGCTTTCTTCCTGAGAGAGGTCAGCCAGGAGAAAATGCTTCTGACAGAACTGTGCTAGCAGCTGCTGCTTGGGAAGGGAAATACCAACCAGAGGAGAGGGTCTGAGGGAGAGAATAGCCAACAAGGCTGAAAATAACCATGAACAGTAGAGACTTCAACTCGGGTCTTTAAGAGAAGGCTGGACAGATATTTGGCTGGGGTGATATGACCATGGCACCCGTTCCTGCCCAGGGTAGGGGGTTGGACCTGATGATCTGTTTAGGTCCCTTCCGACCCTAAGTACTATGAAACTATAATCCGACTCAATCAGGCTGCTCCTGAGAATCGGAGCTCAGAACCGAAAAGCAGAGAGTGATTCAAAAAGAATGTGGAGAAGCTTGAGAGAGTCCAGAGAAGAGCCACGCGCATGATCAGAGGTCAGGGAAGCAGACCCTACGATGACAGGCTGAGAGCCCTGGGGCTCTTTAGCCTGGAAAAGTGCAGGCTCAGGGGCGATCTGATGGCCACCTATAAGTTTATCAGGGGCGACCACCAGTATCTGGGGGAACGTTTGTTCACCAGAGCGCCCCAAGGGATGACGACTAGGTCAAATGGTCATAAACTACTACAAGACCATTTCAGGCTGGACACAAGGAAGAATTTCTTTACTGTCCGAGCCCCCACGGTCTGGAACAGCCTGCCACCGGAGGTGGTTCAAGCACCTACATTGAACACCTTCAAGAGCAAACTGGATGCTTATCTTGCTGGGATCCTATGACCCCAGCTGACTTCCTGCCCTTTGGGCGGGGGGCTGGACTCGATGATCTTCCGAGGTCCCTTCCAGCCCTAATGTCTATGAAATCCCCAGTTGGTCTAGTGGTTTGGGCGTTGGATTGTGAACCCAGGGCTCACGGGTCAGCCCTAGCAATGCCACAGACTCTCTGGATGGCCTTGGCCAGCCGTTTCACTTCTGTGCCTCAGTTCTCCATCTGTGATACAAGCATGATCATTTCTTTGCCATGTCTGTGCAGACAGTAAGAGGAATTGGAGGGGTGTGTGTGTGTGTGTGTGTGTGTGTGTGTACAGAGCCTAGCACAGTGGGTGTTGTTAGTCTTGATTGCAGCAATCAATTGTTAGTCTCTAGGTACAGCAGTGCTTCTGCCTAGTAGAGGAGCCAGGGAGGTTTATAGCTGTGCTTGCTATCTGGAGAGCTTGTTGTCTCTCATCTGCTGGGGATTATTTCCAGGCAGCCTGCTAAACTGGGAGAAAAGGGGACAGTGCTATCTGCCTGTAACGTGACCCTGCCTAGTGGCGCTGGGCAGGGCTCAGGGAGAGTAATCTGCTTTGTGCCTCTGTGATTTCCTTGGCTTCGTTTCTGGAGACGGGAAGACTTCCATTAATAATGTACACTAAATAAAAGCATAGATCTGCTGCCTTGAGTCTGCGCAGCTCAGAGCCCACTTCCAAATCTCCATTAGTCCTGGTTTTTTGCCATTGATTCAAATAAAACCTTTTGCATTTGGAGCAGTCTGTTTTTGTGCCTTTATCACAAGAATAATCTAGACACAGTCACTCATGGGGCAGACCCTGGTACTGCCAATATTGACTCTGCATTGATTCTCTATGTTGGTTGTCTGTCAGGAAGAGGTACGTCTACCAACTACATTGTCAGTTAATGTATATTTTTTATCTTACATGATAAAGGATGGTTTACACCGAAAAGTCAGTGCTGGAAGTCTGGGTTTGAATTTGTTGCACTCCAGCATCTCTAATCCCCAACAAGTTACCAAGTGGTGACCTAGGGCATGAACTTGGAGTAACTGCTCGTGTGTATGTTCTTAACCCACGGTAAATGTGAGGTAGCTCACTCCTCAGTGAGCACTTACTGTTGGGTGATTGTGTGCCATGACCAGTTACCACAAGAATAATTTTATATGCTGTAGTGTCACATCCTGATAGTAACTCCATGTAGAAGAACCTGCATCACCATAAATCAAGTCTTAGACTTGGCCTATGCTTTAGTTTTGTGTCCAGGTACGTATTTCTTTTAATGTTATGACTTTACACTGATCAAATCTAGATGCAATTATATACTGGTATAAATGTATCTTTTATACTGGTGTAGTTTTATTCCCTTTGGCTCTGGAACTAAGCTAAACCAGTGTACGTGGGCTGTTACTGGTGCTCCTATGCCCGTGCTATAGGAGTATTGTGTTGCTTGAATGATACTGGTAGAGTTCAAACTAGCATGTATGGGAAACTGTTTCCCCTGCTCTCTGGCTGGAGCTGTTGTTGGGGTGCCTCTGTCTCCATTTTGGTTTTAAGAGTAACTTTGTGCATTGTTGCACAGGAGAAGACACTTTCCCAGGAACTAGGAGGTTTGCAAGGACTGAAGTTAAGCTCTGGATTTGAGAAGAGCCAGGTCATGCAAAACCTGTGGATGAAACAGAAGGTGCTGATGAGGTAGATTGCTATCAGCAGGCGAGTATTTCAGTGATGAAATGGACTGTCAGCATTGCACTCAAAACACCTCTGTCTTAAATAGAGGCTTCAAAACACCTGCTGATGTTCCAGGTAACTTGTAGAACCGGTCATGAGGATGAGGGTGCCAACAAATGTTTGGCCACTCTTGGGTCAGCTGGTGGCATGTTCGCTTCAGATTGCTCTATGCGCTTGTAGTCCCAGGTCATTCCATTGTTACCATTGTGGGAGCTTCATTGTTTGTGTGCTAATTCAGGGAAGCTAATTGCAAACAAGTTAAAATATAGCAAGGACTTAAATATGCCTTTGCATTCCTG